>NC_143513.1:28871447-29471447 GCF_031878675.1 Megascapheus bottae | reverse complement strand
GCTCCTCAAAGGTTCCTTTGCTAAAAAGAGGGGGAAAAAAGGTTCTTTTGCCAGAGGTCACTTACAACAGTATTGACTGAGTGGAGTCTGAAGGTGCTGGCAGAGACAAGTCTGATCTTAAGAAAGGATGAAAGCTGTTCTCAAAGGAGTCTCACAGTAGCCACTGAGCTCTGAGAATGGGTTATTAGCAAAGAATGAGCATAATCCCTCCCCATGTCATAGATTTTTTTCTCCCAATGATCTTTCCCCACATACTGCTTACATTCTCATGGACTTGTCCAGGTATAATGGATGTCACCATGCTGTAAATTAGTCAAAAGAACAAAAGAATAAACAGTAATAATGTTCAGTATTCTCCTCCCTTTAGAGCCATAAAGGCCAAGTACATAAACCTCTTTTTCCCTACCTAGGTTCAGGATTTTTTGTTTGTTTGTTTGTTTTCTTTGTGTGTGTGTGTGTGTGTTTCTTTTTTGAGTTTTGTTTTGTTTGTTGTTTTTTTGTTGCACAGCAAGTTTAGGATCCTTGTATTTAGATTTAAGGCCCACTTTCACACTTTCAACTCATCTGACCTCACACTAGCTAATTAACTTTCCAAAGACACTGTAAGAAAGGTAAAATATAAGCTGTCCCATGGACATTTGTCTTAGACAGTTTAGCCTGCTACAGATTTATGAAAGTCTTATTGTTATTAGTGAAAAGAATCATGAAACATAAGATGTTCCCATGAGTAAGACATTGTATTTAAAATTTATTTTTGTAAAAGGTGAAAGATTTATACACTCTGAAGAGAAACCAGAGTATTGAAATTTATTTTTGAAGATACACACAAATTGGTGTTTCACAGCCACATTTGTACTTGTTAATACAGCAAATACTGAAAAAATTAGATTGAGAATAAACAGAAACTGC
Organism: Megascapheus bottae; assembly: GCF_031878675.1. Classification (NCBI taxonomy): domain Eukaryota; kingdom Metazoa; phylum Chordata; class Mammalia; order Rodentia; family Geomyidae; genus Megascapheus; species Megascapheus bottae. The sequence goes on along the minus strand of NC_143513.1, from coordinate 29,470,538 downwards.
TCTCAATAGCAGCCTAAGGACGTCAATGCCCAACATGTATACAACATACTCAAGACTCCATGCCCTATAGAAAGAAGAATGAACAGAGGCTATGTAGAGAACTCCAAATATCACCATCGATTTGCAAGGCAAATATGGAAGATAAAACCATCTTTTGTTTAAATTTACCTAAATTAATGTTTTTGCTCTAGAGGTAACAAATGATTATATTTTTTTAAAGTCATGTCTTCCACAGATACTGATGGCTGACACCTATGATCCTACGATCAGGAAGCAGAGACCTAAGAATCAAGGATCCAAACTGGGTCTGAAAATCTAGGAGACTGTGATTTCCAATTATGCACCAAAAAGCTAGAAATGTAACTGTATCCATTAGTAAAATAAACAATCTAAGAAAGAAACAAACGAACCAACAATACCCTCAGGAACAGTGTGTAGGGCTGAGTTTCAGCGCCAGTACAAGCATTGTAAAAATATCTGTCTCTTTAAAATACCACATACAGAAGCTGGATTCTATGTCTTTTTTTTTTTACTGGCTAAACATTTATTTCATATTTCCTGTGAAAGCAGAGCCATTTCTAATGCATTCTACTGACCCGAGGGTTAGCTCATAGTAGTTTTGTAGACATTTCATAAGTGCTGCTGGTTGCTTTCATCTTTATGATGGTGATGTTTTTCTCAGTGAAAGGTATTTTTAAAAGTAACATCTGACCCAGCATTTCTCTCATTGCTTGTTCTCATTTCCTCAAGTTATTCAAAGCTAACCTCATATCTGACCCAGCAAAAAGTGACTAGAAAACTGGTAGCTACCACAGGATTGGTAAGTAACCCCAATTCATTAGACATGTCGAAAATTAGTATACAATTAACTCTTGAATAGCAGAGAAGCCTTCAGACTATTAACTGCCATAACAAACCCATAGCAGGATGTGGAGGTCAACCAACGAAGCTTATGAAGAATAAAGAGGCCTCTTAAAACTTCAAAGGCCAGAGTTTTAGCAGAATTTCTCTGGAAGATTTGTTAAATAGCATTTTTTATTTAAAAAATCTGTTTCTTCACATATTGTTGCGATTTCTCCCAAAACTGTGCAGAAATGGAGTGGATTACTTTTTTGTTTTTTTCTGTAAAAAGAAATATTTTAATGTTATTTTTTAGATGTACAAAGTTCATCATTTATGTGCTTTCTTCCCCCATATGAACACTCCATTTTTATTTTTGTATACTTCAGCAAGAACCAAAGCAAATCTGGGTTAAAAGGAGGGGAGCAATGTTAGAAGTATCACAATTCCAGACTTCAAACTCCACTACAGAACTATAAAACCAAAAAAACTATGTACTGGCATAAAAATAAGCCTGGAGGCTAACAGAATAGATGGGAAGACCCAGAAATTGACCCATATACTTAGAGCTTTCTGATATTTGAAAAGGAAGCCAAAATATATGTTAGGAAGAAGACAACCTGTTCAACAAATAGTTTTGAGACAACTAGACATCCATATGTAGAAAACTAATTTGATCCCAGTTTGTTATCTTGCACTAATAACAACTCAAAATGGATCAAACCTCAACATAGACCTGAAGTCTTGAAACTCTTATAGGAATGAGTAGGAGGATTGTTAGAACTTACCAGGCATAGGCAGGAATTTTCTGAGGAGAGTTCAAGACTCAGCAATAGGAGAGAACTGACAAGTTGCCTCAAACACAAAAGTTTCTTCATAGTAAAGGCCATATTTACCAAGCTAATAAGACAGCCTATAGAATAGCAGAATATCTTTACTAGCTATGCATAACATAGTAACCAAATATCCAGGATATAAATGAGTTCAATAAACTAAGCACACGCCCCAGAGAAAATCAATAACCCAACTAATAAATGGAAGAAGGAGCTAAATTGGGACTTCTTTCAAGTAAGAACAGCTATTAAGCACATGAAGAAACATTTCTAGCCATAAAGAAAAGCAAATCAAAACAAACCTGAGATTCTCACCCCCATCAAGAATATAAACAATAACACATGCTGGAAGAGATGAGGGGTTGATGGGGAGGAACGTGTATTAGCGTAATGTAAACTAACACAACCTCCAAACAAACCAAACATAGAACTACCCTTTGATTCAGCAATACCACTCTTAGATATCTACCCAGAATGTTAAAAATCAAGATACAATGAAGACAATTGCACATCCATATTCATTGCTGTACTATTCATGGTAGCCAATTTATGAAAACAGCCCAGATACCCTAAAACAGATAAGCACATCAAGAAAATGCATGTGTATCTATCTACTAGAAAGAATAATGCCACTTAGAGAAAAGTGGATGGATCCAGAAAAAGTTATGCTAAGTGAAATACATCAGTCTCACACAACCAGAACATGTTTCCTCCTATATGTGGAAGTAAGACCTAAACTACAAACATTCATGATAAAATATACTGGGTTTAATGCATAAAGGGTGGTACTCTTAAGGGAGTTTAGTGGTCTAAATCATCTGAATAATTAGCTGTTAAAAAATAGATAATAGGGAGCTAAACATGCTTTCTCAGAGGGCAGGCAAAGAGAGAGCAAAGACCTGGTGGAGGATTACACATGAATGAAGGGGGGAAGGGCAAGCAAATGCATTCATTATACTAAATGTCCATTACATAATACCTGAAGAATGGATGAGCTGAGGAAAGAGAATGGTGCAGAATTATGGTAGGGATGACATTGATGGAGATGCATTGTACTCTTAATTTAATCCAATTTGTGCAATTCAAACTTTAAGCTATCTAATAAAAATAATAAAAAATATCACTTCAGCCTGTTTAATATCCTTGGATGGTGTTAATGTTTAATAATTGTATTAACAAGACAATGGTAAATTTTTATATCACAAATCAATACTGGAAGTCTTCCTTCTTTCAGTTTATCTTCATTATCCATAATAATAATTTATTTTTTATTTTTGCATAGAACAAAATTAAATTATTTTTATTAAGTTACCCCATCAAAAGATATCTAATTTTTATTTTCAAAAGCCTAGAAAAGCCAGAAACTCACTATCATTTTCACAATTTTCATGTCCTTTTCTGTAAGCTATGTAAAAATACTGGTTTTGTTTTGGTTTGTTCATCTTGAGGGACTAAACTCAGGACCATGCGTTGGATACACTGGTGTTTTACTGTGTAATTGTTTTCAGAGAGAAGCTACAATAATTAGTGATTTAAATGTAGAATGGAATGACAAAATGTAGTTAGCTTCTTTGTGTGTGTGTGTGTGTGTGTGTGTATGAACTTGTGCTAGTCTTGGGGCTTGAACTCCATTTCCCTTACCCTTCTTTTTGCACAAGATCAGCCTTCTACCACCTGACTTATGCCCCACTTCTGCATTTTGGGTGGTTAATTCGAGATGAGAATCTCATGGACTTTCCTACACAGGCTAGCATTCAACCTTGCTGCTCAGATCCTCAGATCTCAGTATCCTGAATAGTTAGAATTACAAATGTAGTCCACTGGATCCTAGTTCACTTTTGTTTTTTATTTCCAGATCCCTGCAATGAATAATATTGTAGGAACCAAAGTAACCCTTTTGCTGCTCTTTTGGATTCCTGTACCATTTATCTGTCTAATTTGGGGAGGGAAAGGTGAATTATAGAAACACCGGGACAAAGGGTAGAATAATTCAACAGTAATATTCACTAGAATTTTGTGGGAAATGAACTATATAACATGGTGAGAGGAAAGTTGGGAGGGGAAAGACTGGAAGAGAATGAGGGTGACGCTTTTCAATGGCAATGTACTCATTCTCTGGCATATGTAACTGTAACAACTATGTACATCACCTATGTAATAAAATTTAAAAAATTAAAAAATAAAAAAAAATAAATAGAAAAACTAATAACATTGTATTTTAGTATCTCCAAAAGCATACCATACTTTTAGTCTTCTAAAAGTTCTCTCTTTGGTACTTCAAAATATTCAACTAGCTAGATATTTTTTTCTCACACATTCATTGACACTTTTATCTCTAATTCTTTCCAGCTTGTCTGTATTTTTCCAAATGTAAAAGTGGTTTTTGACATTTTCACAAACATCCACGGCTGCCCGTTTTTTGAAGTAAGAGATCCCAGTCCAACAAACAAACCACCATCAGTGATACTCCCCACCTACTCACATCTGCAGCTACACAACTTTGTCTTCTTCTGAGGGAATGGCACACTCTTCTGAGATAGCATCTCTTTTATTAGCATACATCTGTGTGTAAGAGGGTAGTTTAATGTGATATTTTTACACAAGTATTCAATATATTCTGATCAAACTTACAGGAGAAATTTTCTTTGTAAGAATCTATAAGCTGGGGGTCTGAGGTTCATGCCTAAAAAGCTACTCAAGAGGCTGATATCTGAGGATCGCAGTTCAAAACCAGCCTAGACACAAAAGACCATGACACTCATCTCCAATTAACCACTAGAAAATGGGAAGTGGCGCTGTGACTCCAGGGGTAGGATGGTAGCCTTGAGCTGAAGGACAGTGCCCAGACCCCCAGTCCAAGCCCCACAATCAAAATAAATAAATAAATAAACAAACAAACAAATAAATGAATAAATATTTGTAAGTTGGTGCCAGAGGCTCATTCCTGTAATTCTAGCTGCTCAGGAGGCTGAGATAGGATTGTGGTTCAAAGCCAATCTAGGAGACTTTCATCTCCAGTTAACCCACCAAAAAATCAAATTAGAGCTGTGTCTCAAGAGGTAAAGTGTTACCCTTAAGCACAAATATTCCAGATATAGCATTCAGGTCTTGAGTTCAAGCACTGGGACTCAAAAAAGAAGAAAATGAAATCTATAAAGGTAAAGAAGAAATCACTAAATGACCCAATATATAAATATGAATTAACAGAGGTTACCTTGTTAGTCATGTCAGAAATGCTACATATTTGACTCAGTTTTCTTTCCACTCTGAGATACACCCCAAGATTTAAAAACAGTGTAACTGAAGATGTATGGACTAGTAAAACAGAAAACAAAAAGTTGTATTTGTAATCCCAGTCTGTACATTTTGATAATCAGATAATATCAATTTGTAGATGTGACAGTTCTTATTCTTTAAAACTACTGTTGAAAGAACCCCCCAACATGTTACTTTAAGGCAATATTGGAATTATGAGACTATGGGATCTGACCCCTTTCACTGAGCTGATTTGAAAGGTATATTGAGGACAGCTAGTATTTAGGGAAAACAAACTGAAGAGAAATTAGTTAGAATTTAGTGTGAAGTTTCCAGGAGAAATACAAAGAGGTTTAAAGTATAATGACTGATCTGGGAACCAGTGGTTTATGTATGAACTACTAACTACTCAGAAAGGTGAGATCTGAAGATCAAAAAGCAAAGCCAGCCTAGACAGGTAAGGCTGTGAGATTCTTTCATCCGATCAACAATGACAAATGCAGAAATAGAGTTATTGCTCATATGGCAGAGTGCTAGCTTTTAGCAAAATTTTAGGGATATTGCCCAAGCCCTGAGGTCAAGACACAGGATTGTAATAATGAAGAAGAAGTAAGGAGGGGGAGGAGGAAGTCAGATTTAATTATTTGCATTCTTAAAGTGGTAAATCTGTGAAATACTAATAACCAAGACTTCATTGAAGACATCTGTCTACATCTTCCAACAAGAAGCATGAACAACCAGCTCTACCTTCTCATTGAGTTACACAAATTATGGGCCCTTCAGCAACAGAGGCATAAATACTCAACAGGTGAGAAATAAAGTAAGTCTTAAACTAATCAGGATGACCCAGCATGACACATATTCAATCCATTAGTGTTCTGAAACGAGTAGGGACCGATAGGAAGGAGGTATATTGTGATATTATGTGTGTGTATGTATGTATGTGTATGTGTCTGTGAGCATGTGCACATGCATTTTAAGGAGAAAGGGTTTATCTATGTGGGTACTGCCAAGCCTGACTCTGAAGGATAGGCTAACACACTGGAAATTAAGCAAGATTTCTGTTACAGTCAAGGAGCAGAACCCCCTTGAGGGAACAACACCCACAAAGGAGCATCCCACGTGGGACTTTTTGTCCACATGACAAGGAAGGAGCCCTTGTTTGGTGACCTGTTGTATATACCTAGCTAGACAGTTGGTTAAGATCTCAGATTTCATCTGCAGGTTAGTGAATTTTTGGATGGGGTTCATTGATTTGGCATTTGAATTTTTTTTCTGGTCATAGGAATTGAACTCTGGGCCTAGGCATTGTCCATGAGCTCTTCAGCTCAGGGCTAATGCCTTAGCCCTTGAATCACAACACCACTTCTGGTTTTCTTAATGATTAACTGGAGATAAAAGTCCAATCATTTTTAGTGCCCAGGCTAGTTTTGAACCTCGATCCTCAGATCTAACCCTCCTGAGTAGCTAGGATTACAGAAGTGAGGCACCCACCTGGCACATTTGAATAATTTTACTTTAGGTTATTCCCCTTCCTACCCCCTCCCATTTATTTTTGCGTTGTTTTACTTTCCCCACCACTTTTTTGTAAATATTTTTCTTCCTTTTTTTCTACATGGTGTCCTTAGTTTAGTTATTATTTATTACATACTGATATATTTTATTGTTATATGCTTATTTTTCCTATAGACTTATGTTTACATATTATTTTATTATATATTTACATATATGTTTTTTTCCTAGATAGCATCTTTAACCTAGCCCTGTGTGGGTCTTTGGGGCCAGTTTCTCAGGGTTGGAGCTCCCCAGGGCTCAGCATAGGGTCCTGAGGACCAACGCTGTGGGGTGCTTTGGTCAGGTCACACTGCTGAGCACATCCCCATGGACACTGTGGGGGCTGTGAGCTCTAGAGAAGAGAGGCAAGGTCTTTTTCACTGGCATTCTGGAGACCGTGGGCCCGTTTCAGGCGATGGGAACAGAGGGGCACACACACACACTTTTGTGAAAAGAAATTGAAGTCACCAGAAAGTATAAAGGCTTCTTGCATTTCTGGTTTGGCATATTAAATATGTTGGGAAAATGAACAGAAAACCAAAAGTAATCTACAAAATCAGTACAATATCCATTAAAATCCCAATGTTGCTCTCTGAAATGGAGAAAAAGAAATATTAGGAGATAATGTGCAGGGAAGGAAGGAATGTGGAAGGAAGGAAGCGTCACAGAAGGAAGGTGGGCCCACCAGTCCCAAGACAGACTTGGATCTGGCTGAAGGTCTGACACCCACATTGACATTGGTTATCAGTGTGATGGCTACAGTATCTCTTCTAAAGCCAGCCCAGGCAGAAAAGTCCATGAGATTCTTATCTATATTTACCCATCAGAAAACCAGAAGTTGCACTCTGGCTCAAATGATAAGAGTTCTATCCTTCAGCTGAATGGCTCAGGGACATCATGTAACTCCTGAGTTCAAGCTGCATGATATACCAAAAAACAAAGAAAGAAAGAAAGAAAGAAAGAAAGAAAGAAAGAAAGAAAGAGAGAAAGAGAGAAAGAGAGAAAGAGAGAAAGAGAGAAAGAGAGAAAGAGAGAGAGAGAGAGAGAGAGAGAGAAAGAGAGAGAAAGAGAGAAAGAGAGAAAGAGAGAAAGAAAAAAAAGAAAGAACTACCACACTCAGCAAAAAGAACAGTTTTCTAGGTCTACCATCCAAATAAATGTATATATACCTATATACAGCATATTTATAATTATAGTATCAATCATCTTAGCATGCTTTTCTATTTTTGGTCTTAAAAATTTCCTGGTTTGGAAGATAATTCATGTGATAAATAGCTAAACATAGAGTTTTAAAGCTTTTTGTCTGTAGAATTGTTTTGGATATTATCAAAGTGATGGCAAACTAGGAACACATAGGAAATGCTTAGGAAAATTTTTGAAAAGAGCAATCATATTCATTGGATTATTCCCAGGGAATTACCTCACATAATCATGGAAATTGAAAAGTCTCATTATTATAGGAAACTTGGAAGAGCTGCTGGTCGATATTTTATGGTGAAGATAGAGGGATGATAATTTAGATGAATGAAGCATTTACTGAGGGAAAGTTGTATTTTGTTCTAAAATTTACTGTATGTGATCTGCCTACACTAGGGTGAGAAATCTGTTGTATTTGCTCTAATGATTCAAATATTAATCTCATCTACAAACAACCTTTTAGGCACATACAGATGAATACTTGAGCAATCTGCACATCAGATTGTCAAGCAATCTCATAAAATTACTAATCATAGGGGCCGGGGGTTTGGCCTAGTGGTAGACTGCTTGCCTAGCATTCATGAGGAGCCGGGTTCGATTCCTTGGTACCACATACATAGAAAAAAAAAGCTGGAAGTGGTGCTGAGGCTAGAGTGGTAGAGCTCTAGCCTTGAGAAAAGTCCAAGGACAGTGCTCAGGCCCTGAGCTCAAGCCCAAGACTGGCAAAAAAAGAATAGTAATCATAGACAAATTCTGGTGGCTATAATCCCAGCTATACAGAAAGCTGAGATCTGAGGATCACAGTTTGTAGCCAGCCTGGGCAAGAGACCTCTCTCTAATAAATCACCCAAAAGCCTGATGTGGTAGAGCAAAAAAGTTCAGGAACTGTACTGTTGGTCTAAGTTCAAGTCCCAGGACCATCACACACACATGTGCTTGCCTGCACACACACACACACGCGCGCACACACACACACACACACACACACACACACACAGACAAACATGTGTGCACTCCTGTGTATAAATTATCTATCATTCTAAGCATCATTCCTCAGGTATTTGAAAACACACATATTTTTATATATATTTATATATATACATATATATACATACATACATTAAGTGGCATAAGAAATCACCTAGTAGATTTGTAGCTCATAGAAACTTATGTATATATTCACCAAATCATTAAAGTATCCACCAAAAGAACAAAAGTATACTTTAATATGTTGTCATTTAATAGAAGACTACTCAGAGAGAAAATGAAGAATTATCTCAATCAATATGCATTCATCTAAAGTGCAAACAGGGATGGAGAAACAAGAAGTCACACTATGAAGCATTATGGTATGTTTGAAATATTTTATAAAAATATCCAAGCTGGAAAATTAAAAGAGAAGAAAAAGAGGGAGAGAGACAGAAAGAGAAGAGGAAGGTGGAGAGAAGACAAAAGAGACAAGACTGAAGAGAGGGAGAGAGAAAAAGCCTTAAAGTGTTTGAAGAAGAATGCCTCCACGAGAGTGGTATATTACAGGAAAGGTAACACATCCATTCATGGGGTGCAGTAATGAGATGTTTCTCCACCTGAATAGTAGGAGCATGATGTTCTTTATAATATTGTTTAAAATATGCATCCATGTTTTATAGTCCTTCCTTTGCCTGCAACTGTATTATACGACACCTATACAAAATAGCATTTGGGATACCATTTTGGATTATTTGTGGGGCTTTTTGAGAATCAAAACTTATTAAAAGTTCCATGCAATATTTATTTGCTTAACTTTAAAAATTTTATGTCTAAGTGCTGTTTCATGCAGGCTATTCATGAAGCCGGGTGGAATTAAGTTTCAGAGGAAGGTGTATATTATTCACTTTAACAACCAAACCCCTCAGGTAGCTCTCTCTGATCTTAGCCATCTGGAGTGCTGCAGGAAACACTAGAATACTCAGAACTTTAGTGAGACTCCCTCCTGTCCACACAGCCAGCCCTGAAATCACAATAGCCTTTTCTGCCTTAAAACTCTAACATGCTGAGCTCTTTTCATATCTATGTTGTTAAAATATTAAATCCCACATCAAAATGTATATAGTTCTTGCATGACCTTCATCTCAAAACTTGCAATCACTGCCTACTGGTGGGTAGAATATAGCAATGGCATACTGTCGGTGGAAGAGAGAAAAGAGGTCTTCTCTTCAACATTGCTTGGAAATAGGTTTAGGGCTTTGCTGATTACGGATAATATACATTTTTCTGTATCAAAGTTTTTTGATAGAAGAAGGACTGGTAGTGAGAGAAAATAATTACAAAGGTGAATATTTAAAAAATCTGGTACAATAAAATCAGGAAAGTGAGTTGGGATTGATACACACCTGCAGTGTTTCAGACAAAATGAAGATAGCAATCTCAGTACTGTGGCAAGAAGAAGAAAATCATGATAGTAAGTGTAGCCTGGGTTACATAGTGAGATTTCATTTCAAAGGAAACAGAATATTTGATAACATTTGTAGGTTCCTTAAACATTTACATTTTGTATATTGTATATTAAACATACATTTTTATGATGTATCATAAAGCAAATATTTGATAAAAATCAGTTTATAAAGATACATATATCTTAGTTGACAGAATAAATTTTGGAAATTCTAATTTACCATAAAGATGTATTACTAATTCATCTTAGATAAGAAGAAATAATAAGTAACTCATTTATTTATTGCACAGCTTTTGTCTGCTTTTTCTGACTGCTTTGGTGACCTTCCACAGAGAAACTGAGATCTGGAATTACTAAAGTACTGTAGAAAAAATGAGCCTGACATTTTATGGTTGTAACCTGAAGAACTTGGAATCCTCTCATCTCACTTCTGCCATCCTTCCTTGGATCTGCAACCACAATGCCAAGAGGGAACTTCTGTTATCTGAAAAGAGACCAGACCAGAATGGGGAACTGTAAGTATGCAAATGTTCCCTTTTACAACAGTCCTAGTGTCTTCCGCTGCCGAGATCTTGCCGCTGCCGAGATCTTGTGCTAGAGTTAGAACTCAACATTTTTTAAAATTGGTCATGAACCCCTCTTGCTGATACGAAGATTGAGACCACCTTCCATCCCATCATACACATCAGAGCAATTCTTCTGATTGAGTCTACATGTAATCACAGAATTCTGCAGATCATTAAACACTTTATGTCAGCAACACATCCTATTATTTATTTATTTATTTATTTATTTATTTATTTATTTTTAGTGCTAGAACTGGGGCATGATCTCAGGGCCTGGGAAATCTCCCTCAGCCATTTGCTCAAGTTTAGTGCTCTACCTCTTGACCCACAGTTCTACAACAATAGTTTGTGGTAAATTGGAGATAAAATGCCATGGACTTTCCTGCCTGAGATGATTGTGAATTGCAATCTTTACTCTTCTTAATGTTTCAGTGGCTCACATTCGAGAGAAAGCAGCTTCACTAATGCTCTTCTAGCCATTCCTATAACTGAGTTATACAGGTTGTAATTCCAAGTTAGCTCTTACGTTGAGGGAAAAAAATGAACCTTGGTGGTTATAACTATATTTCATTAATAAATGAGCCATGAAAGTGACAAATATAGGTTTCCTAAATATAATGACTCTCCCCAGAAGTGAAATATATGCATCAACATGTACCAGGATATTGTTCTAAATAACCTTCATGCACAGAGAAATTTTGTTATGCATTTGGTTAATTTGACAATCTTGAAATGTCAAAGAATGATTCCTCTATTGGTAACATATTTAATAATGTTGAAAGGCCAGAAAGCTCTCTTCACCTGGTGTGCCAGATATTTTCTGAGCTGAATTTTAAAAGGTTGTTAAGATTGCTATTTGATGAAGTTTTCTCACACACCTAAAAATGGATTATTTGCCTTGCTTCTTCAGGTCCTGAACATATTATCTTCCCCCTAAGAACTTAGAGGACAATCAAATTCAAATAAAAATCCAAAAATTGCATCAAAACCATTGCGTTCACTGATTTTAATTTGTTCTGAATAAAGGACATTCTTGCCTATTACTTTGACTTGGATTTTTTAGCATTCTCTCTAAAATACTCTTTTTTTTCAAAGAGAAAAAGAAAAAGTCCATGTGTAATGTCTTTTCTACACTGTTTTATCTATCTTTTAGCTTTGGGTTACAGTAACATTGTCCCCTTTAGTAACTCAGACATAGAAACGAGACATGCTGTTATGGTGTCTTACATACTTTCTTTGGTCAAGAGTACACTGTCAGGCTCTCATGAACACTGAGATCCATGGACTAAGAAGTCAAGCTGTACTTGGCTCTCACCTGAGAATAGCATTTGGATACTGAAGGGTGAAGGTTCACAGTCCAAAGACTCCAGGTCTGAAGGGAATATAATGCTGTTGATAGATGATTTTTGTCATTAGGGACTCAGCCACAGAGCCAGTACCCCCCACATACATACACTGGCTGAGAACTCTGACCTGTCTGCTTTTAAGGTAGTACTGTGAGCATGGCCATTGATCAGGTCATATAATCACCAGGGGTCTTATCTGCCTTTGCTAGAGAGAAATGATGAAACCATTTCATCAAAAATTCTGAAAATTTATGTATTGCTGAACATAACATATTCTGACACAGAACACAATACAATGGTACTTGAAAAGTTCAACACCAGTGAATAAGACATTCATGTGAAACTCAACAAAAAGTCTCAGATTATATGATACCATAGAGCAGCGGCAGGAAACAGTATCAACGCTGTATAATACACTTATCAACAACACAAAAATCATTCTCCAAAACAAACTGTTGTAGTCTAGGTCATAAGGAAAGTCTTAGCAAATATAACAAAACTAAAGTATACCCTGGGTCTGCTCAGACCATAATGAAATTCAAGCAGAGATTAACAGCAAAAGAAACCACAGAAAATACTAAAATTCAGGGACACTGAACAACACCTTGCTGAATGTTGAGTAAGTCATTGGAGAATGAAAAGAGAAATAAAAAGAATTCCTACAATTCAATAAAAGTGAAAACAAAATTTATCAAAATATTTGGGACATAGTCAATTTGGTTCTAAGAGGAAAGTTTTTAGCTACAAGGGCTTATATCATTACGACTGAAGAGATTGATAAAATATCCCAATCCCATAGAAAAAAGAGAACATGGTGAAACTAAAAGCACTATACAGAAATAAATATTTTCAATGTTATTGTCAGGATAAGGTATAGAGGGGTTACAGTTACATTCATCGGGTAGTAGGTACATTACTTCTCACACATTGATACCCCTTCTCATGATTTTGTCTCCACTTCCCTCTCCTAACTCCCTCCGAATCATCTTGTTTCTCCCCTTCCTTTTCTATTTCAAATAACAAATACATATACAATATACCATGTAACAAAGTCAGATACAGTAACAACATGAAATTAACCATAATGGAAAAAAAGGAGAAAGGAAATACATTAAGAAAAAAATACATTAAGAAATACATTAAGAAAAAAAGGAGAAAGGAAATACATTAAGAACAACAATCACACAAGATAAATCTCTTGCTTCCATATCCTAGAAATCCTTTCATTGAGTTTCATCTTATATGACCTTGTACATCTAGGTTTTGCACTATTGTAATCCTCTGCTAGGAGAGGACCTAGATGTGTAAAAATAAGGGAAATCATTTATTAGGGCAGAAATCAATCAAATAGAAACAAAAAAAACAAATATAAAAAGCATCAACAGAACTAAAAGTTGAGTCTTCAAAAAGAAAAAATAAGTTCATAAGTCCATAGACGATCTGACCCAAAGGAGACAATAAACCACAAGAATTTATGATAGATGACTATGGGGACATCATAACAATGCAACTGAATCTGAGGACACAATTCTGGAGTACTCTGCAAATCTCAGTGGAATAAAGGGGAAAGTCTAATAGTAAGGATAAATAATGAGATTATCTATTCCCTATAATCTCAACCTTCCAAAAGTGAGCCAAGAGGATTTAAAACTTGTTAAACAGGTCTATAAAGAGTAATGAAACTGAAGAATCTCCCCACAGGGACAAAAAGCCAGGACCTGATGGGATTGCCTGCTAATATCTACAAGATGAAGACAGAAGAATTAACACCAACACTCCTCAAATTTTCTCAAGAAAGTGAAAGATCACTATGAAAAACATCTTCTGTGATGGCATCACACACTTGTTCAAAAACTGGACAGGATCTCAAAAATAACAGCAATAACAGCCTAGGAATAGAGACCATTTTGTTAAACACAGAGGCAAATCTCAATAAAATACTTGCTAAGTAATTTCAACTAATATTGCTTGGTAAAAAAAGCAGCCTGGCCAGACTCCGCTCCTGCTTTCGCCCTTGCTCACTGCTGGCCTGCTGATCATGAGAGGCAGGAGGGTGGCAGGAAATACACCCTGTCTGCAGGTCTCTCCTGCATCCTCGGTGCTCTCTGCACAAGGCAAAAAGAGAAGGGAGACACAGGACACTATGGCTCTTCCCCTGCAGCAGCAGTAGCAGCAGAAACTCTGTTCCCTTAGGTTCACCCAGTGGTCTGACCACAGCTCCAACATGGGGAGACAGTCAGTGAAAGAACAGGATGAAAAGCAGGATTGCCAAATGTCTGAGAAGGCCCTGTCTGATGTTCCCAAAGAGCAGATCCCCAAATAAAACAGATCCTCTGAGAGAGAAGAGCACTGGAAATCTGGAAGGGAAGTAGGTGGGCCAGGAGCGATACTGTGTGTTTAGTCTATATTTTACAGATGTTTCTTTTAAATTGAGCCAAGCCTTGTCCTGGTTAGGCCAAAAGGATAGAGATTAAGGTGGGAGAAATGACAACCTGTCAGTTCAGTGCCCACAGTGCCAGGGGAGCTCAGTTTCTGAGTTTCCTCTTCACTGTTCTTTGAGCAGCTGAAGTGGAGGTGGAGAGATGAGAAATTCGTCAAGACCCTGGCTTCCAAAGAATCCAATGCTTGCAGGCCCAAGCCTGTCTGGAGACCAGCATTCTTGTACTCCTCCTTCTACTGCTTCAGAAAGATTGCTTTCCTTGGATACTAGAGACAGCTACTAATAAAGTTGCTTCTTCCCAAATTTACAATAAACTAATGTTCTGAAAGATGAATACCTGAGTGATGATCTGGGTCTTTTTCAAGTTCTTTATTATAGCAGTATGTGGCAAACGGTAGACCCAGGGTTTTGAAGCCTAAGGAAATCACAGTATTGTGTCTTCTGCCTGTAGTGTAGTGACTTAATATACGGAGTCCTTTGTCCTTGACAAAGAAGTCCATGAGGCTATATGCCCAATGTTATCAGCATGTGGGAAGATGCAAGGAAGCTGAAGCAGTACATGGCTAGCTAATCAAGTGCCATGTTTAGTTCAAAGGAGTGGTATTAAGAAAGAGAAAAAGTAACTAGAGGATTTTCAGTTGTCCTGCAATATCAAGTAATTATGTTTGTTCACTGCAGAAATCCAGCCCCTGTGAGTGATCTGCGCACCCCACTGTCACCTGGGGAACAAATTTTAGATGCAATAATGAGATATTAGGCAGACACACCAAACTTCATAGAAATTCAGCAATACCCCAGTGAAGGCCTGTAAGAGGAATGCATAACTTCATAGGCTCACAACCATAGTAATTGTTGACTTATGAACATCTTTCACCCAAGAGTAAACTCAAATTCTTTAGAACTGCAGGTATTAAGTCAGGAGTCAAAGTGAGAGATAAACTATTATATACCCAGGAGCTACTCACGATTATACTACTAGATCTTCAAGAGACTATCTGAAGATACTTGCTCAAATCCAGGCCAAGCAGAATAGTATGTGAGAGGCTTTAGTTAACCTGAGGATGAAGAGTTGTTTCTCAAATAGTGCCAGTCTTGACAAACAAACGCCAATATCCACTGGCGCACACGCACACACACATACACACACACACACAGCCTCTAGCACTGAGCATCAAATATTTCAATAAAGAGTCTCAGAAAGCTTGTTATGGAAAATTTAATTAAATTACATATGAAAACAGATCTTTGCAAAAATAGTTGTAAACATAGATGAGATACCATAGCGATCACACTGATAACCAATGTCAATGTGGGTGTCAGACCTTCAGCCAGATCCAAGTCTGGCTTGGGACTGGTGGGCCCACCTTCCTTCTGTGACTCTTCCTTCCTTCCACATTCCTTCCTTCTCTGCACATTATCTCCTAATATTTCTTTTTCTCCATTTCAGAGAGCAACATTGGGATTTTAATGGATATTGTACTGATTTTGTAGATTACTTTTGGTTTTCTGTTCATTTTCCCAACATATTTAATATGCCAAACCAGAAATGCAAGAAGCCTTTATACTTTCTGGTGACTTCAATTTCTTTTCACAAAAGTGTGTGTGTGTGTGTGTGTGTGTGTGTGTGCACGTGTGTGTGCGCATGTGCCATTACTCAAGGCCTTGGAACTATCCATAAGCTATTGTGCACAAGACTAACAAACACTCTGCCACTTAAGCCATAGCTCCACTCCCAGCTCTATATGTTTATTTGGAAATAAGACTCTCACAAAGTCTGCTCAGGCTAGCTTCAAAGCATGATTTTCAAATCTCACCATCCTGAGTAGCTAGAAGTACAGCATGACCCACCCATGACTAGCTTTTCTTCAAAGTTTTATAGTTTTTGTTTTACCTGCTTGGTTAGGATTATTATTAGATTTTTTTTTAGTCAATTGCAAAAGTTTCCCCCATAATGTTCGTCTATCTACATACTGTGGATATACAGGAAAGTTACATATTTTTTGTGGGGGAATTTTATAACCTGTTGCATTACCAAGGTATTTTTCATCTTTAAGCTTTCCAAGGTTGAGTCTTGATGTTCCTTATATGTAAGATCCCTGCCAGCAGGCATCTTTTTTCTATCTTTCTAATGCCTTTTTGTGTTGGCTAGAAATTCCAATACTAGATATAACCATAGAGAAAATAGGGATTCTGGCTCCTCGTTTTAGAGAAAATGCTTTCAGTTTTTTTTCCTATTTAGAATAATGTTGATTCTAGGTTTTTCCATGCACAGCTTTTTGTTATCATATTAAAATATAATCTTTTGATTCCTAGTTTTTGCATTACATGAAGGCAAAATTGAAAAACTTAATAGGAAACTTATTAGGAGCCATGTATAATGGAAAGAGGAGGAGGAGGAGGAAGAGGAAGAGGAAGAGGAAACAGGTGATGTTTGTTCCAGGTGGAAGCAAAGATACCCTCCACTCCAGGCATCCTCCAGCTGCATCCTTCAAGGCAAGTATCCATGATAGTACACTGTTCTCTTCCTCTCCGGTGAAGAGGAACCTCAGGATAGCACCTGTTGATTTGTCACCCAACTGACATCATCATTCCTTCTTCGACCCTCTGGACACTCCTCTGCCCCCACACCCACGACGACCTGTGAAAAGCTCGGCCCTAAAGTGAAGTGAACTCGGCTCCCTGCCCACCTGCTCTCTTTCCAGGCTGGCGGTTCTGCTCTCCTGTCTCAGAGGGTCCACTTTAATTGGGGATCGCAGAAAAGACTTCTGAGGTGCTCCGTGATGCTCCTCCCCTCAGCGTCTTTCAGCTTTGGCTGGTGGCACATGTCCAGGCTGTTTCTGCTGCTGCTGGACGCTAGGGAGGGAGGCCTGCTGCCCTCCGCCTGCCCTCTGGGCCCCTTGTGCGGGTTTCTGGGGGTTGCAGAGGGGACAGACGCAGGGTCATTTCCTGACACCCGCCTGCCTCTAAGCCCATGGGGGCAGTGAAGATCCCCTCTGGCAGGGCTGCCCACACCTCCCCTGGGTTTCATCCCAGGCGACACCTTATGTGCAGGATGGTGGGGCTCAGCTGTGTTGGGGGAGTAGCTTCCTCGCAGGAAGCCCCAAACCACAGGCTGGCATCGCCCTGGGATCCAGAAGGACGGACTGCGGCCTCAGGCGCCTTGACAATGCCATTACCCGGGCCCTAGCGGCGTGGTACTGAGGATCCGACTCGAGAGAGGCCGGGCCTCCCACTCCAGCTCCCGGCCTCCCTCATCCAGGCTCTCCACCAGGTCCACTCCCCCGGCTAGGGTAGCTAGGATTATATGTGCGAGCCACCAGTGCCCAGTTATGTCTCACACTTGCAATCCAAGCTAATCGGAAAGCTGAGACCTAGAAGATCATGCTTTGAAGCCAGTCTGGACAGAGAATCCAGTGAGATTTCATCCCCAGTTAACTAAAATGTCAGAATGGAGGAGAGAGTAATAAGGTGGCAGCCTAAAAAACCCAAGGTGCTGAGTTCAAAACCATAGTATTATCAAGGGAAAAAAAAACAAAGAAACTTGTTTTGTTGACATTCATATGTTCTATAATGAGGTAATCATGTGATTATAAAGAGATTGATGGTCAGCCATCACTGACTCATGTACGTAATCCTAGCTACTCAGGAGGGTGAGATCTGAAGATTATAATTTGAAGCCAGTCAGGGCAGGAAAGTCCATGAGACACATATATCCTATTAAACACCACAATGCCAGAAGTAGAAGAGTGGCTCAAGTCAAAGGGTGCTAGCCTTGAGCAGAAAGGTCAGGGATAGCAATCACGTCCATACTTCAGGCTGTGCACACACACAGACATTGAAAGTATCCACCAATTTTTTAAATTTATGAATTCTCATCAACCACTATCATCACTTGACAAAGTCATATTTTCCATATACCTTTCAGTCAAGAAAAGCTGTTTGCTCTGGTATATCTTTAACAAAATTTTATTTGCCTTTTGCTTCCATATTGGAGTCAGGGCCTTTCCTTCCTTTTAGTGGGTCAAAAATTCCATGTGTTTGATGTTCCTATTTCCTTTCAGCCTTTCCTTATGAATCACATGCTATGATTTATACGTAAGTGATTTAAATAAATACATGGGCTATTAGATTATTTCTAATCAACGTTTTTTGTTTGTTCGTTTGTTTTTCATTTCAGTCTGTTTTCAGGTCTCCAGAAGTTTCTGTGTGTGGAAATAATGTTCTATTTCTCATTGCTGAGCTATTCCACAGAGTCATTTCTACCATAGTTTACTTATTCACTCTCTAAAGTGTTTTCAGAGCTCCTGCCAAAGCCATGAATTTAAGATGGATAACACCCTAAGTGTCCCTTCATGGATTCCTATGTAGATACTAGTCATAAATGCAAATGGCTGTGCAAAAATGGATGAATTTTATCTACAGATTTTAAATGTACATGAAAACAACAAAAATAAAACCAACAGGTCAGGCTAGAGATTAATAATTTCTTTTAGATTTTTAATGACTCAGAAATGTTTCTGTTTTTATCATGTGAAAATATTTAGCATATATGTGTTAACAGACTTTATTATTTTGTGAATATCGACAGTATTTTCTCTCTTTTAAAAATCCAATTATGTTTATTATCTGTTTTCTTTTTTCTACTTATGATTTATATAAATATCTGTTAGTTATTCTGAAGAGCTAATTAGCTTAGCCTATATAAGAAAAAATAGCTTTGGTTTTAGGGGAAAGAAAACTAGCATTTTTGTATCCTTGTCTTTTAATCAGTTCTAAAAATAGTATTTATTTTTTAAATCTTCACTTTGAGAAATTCCTGTATATGTTTTCATTTTGTAAGAATAAATATACTTAAATGTTACTTTCTGCTACTGTTACAGTACTATGATAAGATTATTCATGCATTTATATGATCAGGCATTTATATTCCTTGTATATGAAATGTTCACTTATAATTTTCAATATTTAACTATATTTCTCTTCTTATTAGCTTGAATTTTTACATACTCTGAAGTGGAATGTTTCTTTGTTAGCTATATCTTAAAAAGTATCCTAGGCCCTTCTATCTATGTTTGTGACTTTATGTTTGTGTCCATGACTATGTCTATGTCTATCATAACTTGGGTATCTTTTTTTCCTTTTCTGTTTGTTTGTTTATTTATTTATTGTGAATGAATGTGTGCCAGGACTGGGGCTCGAATCCTGACATAGGAGTTCAGTCCTTCATATTTTTCTCAAGGATAGCACTTTACTACCTGAGTCACAGCTCCACTTCCGGCTTTTTAAAAAAATCTTAATTAGAGAAAAGAACCTCATATATTTTTCTTATCTAGGCTTGACTTTGAACAATTAGCCTGAGATCTCAACCTCCTGAGTAGCTGTGAATCACCAGTGCCTAGTCCACTTACGTATCTTTAATCTTTTCTGTATCTTAACTTTTTAATCTTTGTAAGTATCTTTCTATAGGTAAAATTAAGGCTTTAATAGTTATCAGCTTATAAATCTTGTTTATTGATTGTATGTTCTGGCTCATACAATAGTCTCTCCATTTATCAAATTTTGTATATGAATACGTCTCAAGATGGAGGTGAATTATTGTATTTATTTCTATATTTAAAAAAATATTTCTGAATTAATTCATAAATTTATTTTTGTGTATGGAACAGGGTAAAATTACAGTTTAATTTTCCTAATTTGACATGCATAAAGTCAGAAGAGATATTTGGATAGTCACTCCTATAAATTCCACATTTTTATAGCATGCATAATTTTACTCTTACTCTATCAATCCTGTCTTATTTTTTAAATTTTCTATGTTTGTGCCACTGTTTTACTTTTAATTCAAGCTTTCCACTATTACTTGTCTTTGTATGGTTCTTTTCTTTTTTTCTTTCAAATTTGTCTTCCTTAATAAATAATTGTAGATATGGGGTCACTTTCCTTTTTTGTTTTGAAAGATTTTTATTAACACTGATTTTTTTACATCATATTTCAAATGTCATGATTAACAAACAAGCATTCGAGAAGAGAATCTCCATATGCAATTACTGGCACATAGAATTTAGAACATAATTAAAATTAAGCTGAGGATTTATATGTCATAGATATATATCAATCTATATACTTTTCTTATTCAAACAGCATTTCTATTGGTATTGTTGAACTGTGATGAATATAGAAAAAATGGTGAGAGTTTCCGTATTTTATTTAGGTTTTAAACATGTGGACAATTTCCATTGTGAGTATCTTCCTTGATGTCTTTGTACAAAGTTATATTTGTCTGTATAAATTGAAAACACCTTTTGGTAGGTTATTTCCAGGAAACATTAGTTTTGAAGAATTATTTCTATTGAGAAATAAATCATACATATGTAGAGAGACAGTAAAGGATGTACTATTAAAACGAACAAATAGAACCTGCTATTGTGTACATACTACCAAGGAAAAGAAATTGAACAAGGGTGGAACTTTACAACTACACTCAATAATTCTTCCACGGAGAAGGGTGAGGGTCAACGGAGATTACATTATTGAGTTGGCTATGGTTAAGTGAAACTATTTGTTTTATTGCTCAGGACTGTCCCCAAGAGATTGTATAAATCACATATCTGGGTAGTTCATCTGAAGGAAGAAAATGAGAAAAATATACCACAAGTGCCTGGCTTGCTCTGTTCAAGGATTTTTTTTCCCATGGAGCCTTTATTCAGCCACTTGTATGGATTATGTAGGTACCATGAAGCAATCACACAAAATCCAACACCAGTGATAATAAATACATTGTTATCTGGGAACGAGCATCTTACTACATGATCAGTATTCCTCTAGTCCTGGTACAATTTAATAGTGAAAAAATAAAGAAAAATTATCATCCTTGCATATATATATATATAGTCTTTCTAAGGAGCAAACCAGGAATTTTGGATTTATAGGACAACTTTCCTGAAAAATGATTTTAAGTGATATTCCCCTTTTGCATATGTGATATAGTAATGTCTCATCTGTAATTCTTCAAACTTTATGAGTAAATCTGGACAAGAGTTGAGAACAATATGAAATAAAATGGCTACATGTTTGTGCTTGGATTGATAAGCAGTTGCCAAGTTAAGAACTCATAAGAGCTCATAAATTATTATTAGGGCAACATATCCACAATAAAATAAAATAAAAACAGAAAGAAAATGCAAATAGCTCTCAAAAGATAGTGCAGATTGAGTGACTTGATGGAACAGAGCCTGTATGATTCAAAGGAGGCTCTATTTCTATGGGAAATCCAAAGAGGGAGGCAGCTCTAGAGCTGTCAGAATGCTTGCATTCTGTTTCAGAAAACCTTATACATATTTGTTTTGGCTGTGCAAGCCATGCCTTTCTATGCACTGGGGCACCCCCCCTCTCTGTTTCAGGGAACAGAGTCTGCATAATTCAAAGGAGGCTCCATTTCTATAGGAAAAGCAAAGAGGAAGACAAGAAGGATTTAAGACTTTAATTCTGCCTCTTTGCACTGCCAGTGGCTCATGCCTGTGGTCCTCCTAGCTACTCAGGACGCTGAGTTAGACCAGGCTGACAAATTAAATAGATTATTTAAACACACACACACACACACACACACACACACACACACACACACACAAAGCTCAAAGTGGAGGTGTGACTCAAGTAGGAGAGCACCAGCCTTGTGTAATAAAGCTAAGAAATAACTCAAGGCTCTAGAAGATACTGTTGTGTTCTGAAGAAAGTCAACTCACAGCTCCATGCTCCAAGAACAAGAAATATCAAGTGAGATTAGCAGGTATTGTTAGGCCCACATCTCTAAATTTCAGGTCACTTCTGTGGGTGTTTTAATGGAGACACCCTTCCCTGGAGGCTAGGATCTCTAACCAGAAACTTAGAATATTTTAAATGAGACTAATGATGTTGCTTTCCACAGAGTGGCCGTTTTCCAGTGCCAGAAGTAAAAGATCAAGGCAGATGGCATGCTTTGCTATTCACCAGCAAGCAGTGGGCCATAGATTTCTATTCAGAAGGACCTGTAGTGGGATATGATTTTGGACAATTTTGGCAGCTTGATATCAATGAGGTTTCAAGCCAGCAAGTTCACTCCAAGTTTTTCCAAGGATGAAGAAGGATAGGAAAAAAAATGAATCTATGTTCAAGAGTTTCCAGAAACAGAGAAAGTTGATCACCTGTTGTGTGAAGGGTATATGTGAAAAAAAGGAAAAAAAATCACTCCTAAATGTAATATGTTTAGGAGAAAAACTCATTCATCTGATGAAGAGGAAGTTTTCCTTTAAAGTAAAATCATGAAGCAGTTGACTTATATAGGAAAACACGGAAATTAAATTCAAGTCTACTTAAATTTAACAGAAACCGTGATCTAAACAACCTCGTGAAGATTGATGCAGCTTGACAATGATTGATCCGTGCCAACTGTGAACAACGTTACATGGAGCCTTAACTCCATGGATGTGGAAATCCATGGATGTGGAAATCCAAATTCACAGGATACTCAATAGACAAGTAAGCTCAATGTGAAAAGGCTTTCCTCAAGAAATCCAGCATTAAAAAAGAAATGTACTCAACACTTTACTTATGGACTTGCCACCCCCTCCTCCCATTCATCACCTTTACAATAAATAATAAAAAAAGAAGTCATCAGAGAGTTCATATTGGAGAGAAACCTATGGATGCAGTGGATGTGGAAATGTCTTCTCCACAAAGTGCCATCTCAAAGAACATCAGAAAATTCACAGAGAAAAGAAGCAGTATAAACGGGCTAAATGACAAAAAAATCGAGTGTATACCCAAATGCATGCACCCTATCCAATTTCAAATAACCAAATACAAATATATCCAACATATCAGGTAACAAAGTGAGATACTGTAACAATATGAGATAACCAAGGGACAGCAAAAGAGATGAGAGATAACATAGTACCTTAAGAAGAACAATCATTCATTATATGGCTTATGTTTCTATATCCTAGAGATCCTTTCATTCAGCGTCCTACTATATGGCCTTTTGTATCAAGGTTTTGCTCTATTGCAAATCTCTGCTAGTCGAGTCCAAGGTTTCTACTGATTATGACAAATGAGGGAAACCATTGAGCCTAAGTTCCTTTGAGTCTGGCTTACTTCACTTAATATGATCTTTTCTAAGTCTTTCCATTTCCTAACAAATTTATTTCTTGTCAGAATCATGACATGGTATATAACAATAAAAACTGATATTTGTGTTAGTTTCATCTAAATCCTGTCTGAGCCTAGTGACAGATAATGAAAGGTATCTACATCTGGAAATATTTAAGGTGATCTTTGCAAGTTATAAGGGAAGCTACACATTGATTCATTACATTGTACTTTAATTCCTTCCTAAACTTCAAGTGCTATATTAAATTAGGATATTGGTCAAAGGAGATATTTGATTCATGTTTATAGTTGATATTTGCTTTGTTCCTGCCATGTAATCAACTGAACATGAGTTTAACCCATGAACAGTTAAGGTGACAATCCTGCCAGGAGCTTGTAGCACATGCCTATAATCCTAGCTACTCAGGATCTTAGATGTGAGGGAATCAGGGTTTGAAGCCAGCCCAGGAAGGAAAGTCTATGAGATTCGTATCTGCAATAAACTATCCAGAAAAGCCAGAAGTGACAGTGTTGCTCAAGTGTTGAAGTGATAGCCTTGAGGAAAAGAAGTTCAGGGAATGTGCCCAAATCCAGAGTTGAAGCTTTAGGAACAGGGGTGGGTGCGGGGGAAAGAAAAGAAAAAAAGAAAAGAAAAGATGACAATCCATTCTCAGATATCCATATTGCAGAGAGAAAGTATGTTATTTGTTGTACAAAGACTACATTACTTTAATTTTAAACGTTTTTTGTATGTGAGTTTCACAGGGTAATTAGAACTCTAGTTGTACACATTTTTACTCAGCTTCTCATAATGTTCACATCATACCAGCGAATTTGTGATGCAACTAAAACAGAAATGTATTGAGAATAACTTTCATCATGAGTATTATGGTTTTCTGGTGTAAAGTAACAAGGAAAATTTTCAAATTCTATCCTTCAGAGGAGAACGACTATGTCAAACTCTCATTCCAGGTAGATGGGGTTTGAATTTTTCTGTAAGGAAAACTTTGGCCAGATTATGGATATGTGTAATCATTTATTTAAGGTAAGAGCCAAAGTCATTTACTTGAATTCATTGCATTACTCCTTCCTTGCTGGAATGCTCCTTTTAGTCATTGGGGAGACCTTTCAGGTTGGTTCTTAAAGACTTTAGGTCTGTTTACAGTTGTTTTGGGTGGTGGGCAAACACATGCTAACATTATGTCAGTGCCTGGTTCCTATTACTGGATGGAGGTGGTTAGAAACTCAATCAAGACACTATATGTAGTCCTTCCCAGCATAGAGAAAGTTTGGGAGATATGTATGTATGTATTCATTTTTTTCCTCCCATGGCTATTTGTTTGTGTGTTTGAGTAATTTGCTTGAGAGTTATTTACATTTATTACTTATCACATGTTTATTTATACATTTCTACCAGCATATATGCATGCTAACTGGATACACTGTTGATAATACTTCCTTTCATTCTTAACCTCATCCTGTCAGGAACACATAGTGCTTCCTAAAGGGACTTAGTTCCTCTACTCTCCTCACAGTGATGCTTTTTCACACACTTATGACCCATCCCTTGCTGGGGCAATCCCATTGTAGGATCTATGGGTGAATTACTGTCCAAGGTCCTCCTCCTTCTCCTCCTCTTCCTCTTCCTCCTCCTCATTCTTCTTCCCATCATCTGTTTTGTGTTTCTACTCTACAATTTCCCCAACATTATGTTTTATAGTTAACCCCTTCATACTTATTAATTGCCAATGTTTTCTGTCCCTATCATTTATAATGTTCTTATTGTCATACAAATAGAATCACATCATATGTATTTTTTTCCTTATTGTATTTAGAAATATGGGTGATGGAGGTTGAGTTATTTCTAAATACTAAGTATTCAAAGGTATAATGATTTGTTCATTCAGTTCCTTATTGAAAGATATCTGATTTTTAAGGCTCATGAATCAAGTTATTATAAGCTTAGGGGAGAATATTTTTCAATTTATGTGGGTAAATATCCAAGGATACAAGTACTGGGGTCTATTGTAAGTGGATGTGACATTTTTTATGAGATTTAATTTTCCAATAATATTTTTCTTTTTCTATCCATACAGGTAGATATTTTGATATTGCTATTAAAATACTTGTAGCACATGAAATACCATCCATTTCATATAGTTATCTGTTTTTCAAGGATTAATACGCCTTCAAATCTGTAAAATAAACATTCACTAATTGATTTACTTTTTGTCCATTCTGAATTCAAGAGTTCAATTAAATGACATTCCTAACTGTGATATTGACAGTTTTTATGTTTACTCTTTTATAAATTTATAAACGTGATTATCTGTTTTTTTGTGTGCTACTGTTACGATATGTCCTCTCTTACTATGCTGAAATGTAAATAACATTGTTTGAGAATTAATACTAATCTTAATATTACAGGAAAATTAACTTACAATAAAGTTTCAGATTTTGGTTTACCTCAACATTTGTTTTTACAATTAATATTTAAGCCTCATATAAAATTGACAGTGGTTTGGTATGGAACCCACTGTCTTTAGTAAATAATTCCAGAAAATGAGAAAAATAATATAATTTCCAGAACAGTGTCACCCAACTTTAATCAATTCAAATTATAGTAGAAAAATCAACACTACAACCAGCACTGACAGACCCAGAGCCCAGGTAAGAAGAAGATAGCTACTTCTGACCTGTTGAAGAATGGTTTACCCACCAGTTTTCAAAGCCTCACCTCTTGCAGGAAAGGTTTATGATCCGAACTTTGTAACACTGTGAGTGATTTTCCAATTTCTTTTTTTTTTCTCTCCGTATGTTTTTTAATGTAATTAATAGAAAGGTTACATTATATTCACCAGATAGAGGGTACATTACTTCACATACATTGATACCCTTTCACCTGTCTTGGTCCCCATTTCCCTCCCACCACCCCACCCCTCATCTTGTTTCCCCCCTTCCCTATCCAATTTCAAATAATCAAATATGCATATATACATTATATCATATAACAAGGTGAAATACTGTAACAATATGAGATAACCAAGGGACAGCAAAAGAGATGAGAGATAGCATAGTACATTAAGGACAACAATAACTCATTATACAGCTTTCGCTTCAATATCCTGGAGGTCCTTTCATTTAGCTTCATACTATATGGCCTTATATATTTAGATTTTGTTCTATTATAAATCTCTGCTAGGAGAGCCCAAGGTTTCTACTGATTATGATGACAAATAAGGGAAACCATTGAGCCTATGTTTCTTTGAATCTGGCTTAATTCACTTAATATGATTTTTTTCTATGTCTTTCCATTTCCTTACAAATGGGGCAATGTCATTCTTTCTGACAGCAGCATAGAATTCCATTGTGTATAAATACCACATGTTGTTGATCCACTCATCAACTGGGGAGCATCTGGGCTGGTTCCATATTTTTGCTACGGTAAATAGTGTTGCAATGAACATCGTTGTGATAGGGGATTTAGTATGTCCTTGTTTCTGGATGATTGGGTAAATGCCAAGTAGTGAAATTGCTGGGTCATAGGGGAGCTCTATGTTAGTCTTTTGAGGAACCGCCATACTGCTTTCCATAGTGGTTGAATGAGTTTGCACTCCCACCAACAATGAGGTAGTGATCTCTCCTGACCACATCCCCTCCAGCATCTATTGTTAATAGATTTCTTGATCATGGCCATTCTAACTGGAGTGAGGTGGAATCTTAGAGTTGTTTTGATTTGCATTTCTTTTATGGCCTGATTTCCCAATTTCTTTTTCCTAGTAACAAAAGCCTTTTTGTTGAACTCATACTTACAAGATTCATATGTTGTTTGTTTGTTTTACTGGGTCACCTAGCTAGGAATTGGAAATTTATCAGCTCAGAACATCCAAAGAATAGGATACCTCCAGTTCAGCACAACACATTATACATTTTAGGTCATAACAATGAGATCACCTGGGAAACCACCAGGAAGATAGGTAATATTTTCTATAGTTTAACTAGTAAACGTATGTGTATGGTAATGTATACACAATGAAAACAATAGTTAGCTATGTACCTATGTTTGTCTGTCTATCTATCTATCTATCTATCTATCTATCTATCTATCTATCTACCTATCTATCTATCTGTCTATCTACTTAGGTACTTACCTATCTATGTAACTATGTATTTATCTATATAGTTAACCATTTCTTCTAAATGTAGGTACTTTAAAAAGGCCATTTAAAGGATAACAGTAAATAGTCTCACTGAATTAACTCTCAGAACACTAATATACTGAATAAAATAGACCCCAGAACTTCCATTAAATGTATCTCAAAAGTGTCTTCTGTATAGATTTCCAAGGGTGCATGCGAGTGCGTGTGTATGTGTGTGGTGTGTGTATGTGTGTGGTGTGTGTTTGTGTGTGTGTGTGTGTGTGTGTGTGTGTGTGTGTATGTGTGATGGTACTGGGGCTTGATCTCAACATACTCATGCAATCACTGGGCTTTTTCCTTATCGATGGCATTTTGTCATTTGAACTACACCTTCTCTGCTTCTGGTCCTTAACTGGTTAGTTGGAAATAAAAAACAAACAAACAACAACAAAACCTACATTTGTCTGTCCAGGCAAGCTTTGAATCATGATCTCTGGAACTCAGCCTCCTGAGTAGCTAGGATTGTAGACATGAGGTCACCAGACACCTAGAACCTAATTTTAACTGGATGACAAGAGAGCTGACAATTACAGGAGAAGAATGAAGGCCACTGTATGGTATCAATACTTGTGTGTACTAGCTTTTCACATTTTTCTGTTACCTGTAGTTTATCATACAGTTCCAAGTTCCTGTTGTTCCTGTATCAGAAAAGTAGTATTTCAGGATAGTTGTAGCTCAGTATGATGGAAATCCATTCCTTTTTCAGAATAAAATTGATATTTCTAAAGACCAAAGTTTCTCCTTTTAGAGATGAAGTAGATATCTCCTTTTAGAGATAACTATTGGGTTGGTCACATGTAGCTCTACCGTCATCACCACCAATCTAGCGGGACTGTGAAGTGATTTTGTACCTGGATTGGAGAAGGAAGTGGAATTCCTTTTTACTCAAATTCTATTGATAAGGAGCATTACAAGTGTGAAATCAGAGATCTGGTGTATTCTGAGAGGTGGAACAAAATGAAATGTAAAGGTCATTCTCTTGGTATTCCATATAATTCGCATAGCAAATTATTTCCTAAACTTTGTTACCGAGTTGACCTAGTTTCTGTATTTTTAGACATGACCACTTTGGTCCTGCCCTTGATAATCAGTACAAATGTACCCTAAGAAAAAGAACTTTTGCTGTCAGGAAAGCAGGAATGAGTAAACTTACACAGAAAGAAGCCAGTGGAAATGCGTTGTGTTAGAGTGATTTTTCCAGTATTCTGGCTTTACTTCATTTGTGGGAGGGAGCAAATGACAAGGAGGAAAAGGAGGAAAGTAAGTTGTTTCATTCATAGCTATCACATTTGGATGCCACATTAGGATGCTGAGAAAACTCAGCATCCCAAATCAGTTTGTAATTGACTCTACTTTTAAAATTAAAATATTAAATTGTTTCTGTGTTAGTCAGGTCACGATGAGTTTTCTCAGGATGATTGCAAAGATATTGCACTGTTTGCTGTATCATTTATTTTTCTTTAAACAGGATACTTAGCCTTCGTGTTTTTTTATTTTTTATTGTGATGAATAGAAGGGTTACATTATATTCACCAGATAAAAGGTGCATAATTTCACAAACTTTGAGGTGAGTAATACTACTACCTATCTGGACCAAAGGAGAGATATTCCTTGCTTTATAACACTACTTCCTTAAACATATATCAGCAATTGAAAATATCATTAGTGAAAAATGCAGTTGATAATTAGGTATTGTTGTTCACACCTGAAATCTTAGCATGCTGAGGATTGCAAAGAGGATTACTGCAAGGCAGATGAAAGGTTGGATACTAAATCTCAGACTTTTTAGGCCACCAAGCACAAATCTGTTCCACAAAACTAAGCAGTGAGGATGTATCTGAATAGTAGAGTGGACTGGACTCCATTCCTTGCACAAAAAAGAACTTCATAATCCAACTTATTGAACAAACTAACTTAGATAAACTGTATGTTAGCAGAAAATATATATTTGCCCAGGGCTGGGGAATATCACATGATACTATTTTATGATTACATGTGAAACATCTAATGAAACATATTGACTATTGTCTTGAAAGAAAAAAAACACATTAATGTGTATATGATTGCTTTTCATGCTATTATAACATGAAAAAAATCTAAATCCAACATAAGTCTGATACTGTGCATTGTCCCTGGCTAACTGGATTGGTGAAAATATGTGTTGATTACAGAGCTCCTGAGCCTCAACACCAAAAGCAAAGCTTCTCTCCTCATGGCCCAGCCCATTCACACCCAATTCCTTTGCCTGATCTTGTATTTTAAAGCCAGTTTGGGTATCCTTCCAATAAGTTGCCTGCCTTTCTTCCTTCAGAACTTGAGATTTACCTTAACCATTATGTCATTTTTCCCCCCAGTTTAAGGGTGCATTTGAGCTTCCCTAGGATAGGGGTGATTTGTGGGGATTTCTTCCTTGGAGTAACTTCCTAGTTCTTGGCTCCTTCTCCTAGATTATGGAGAGTCTGACTCACCACTACTTCTGTTCAAAATCCTGTATTCTGCCGTCAGGGAGATATAATGGATGTTGGTACTGATCTATTCTGATCACAAACACTATCCATGATTGGATATAGCAAGAGAAAACTAAAGGACTCATCCAAGGTATAAATATTAGGTGGGAGGATAAGTTAGTTTTCAAATTTTATCAGTTTCCAGAAGTAAGCTAGAACTGGAGAAACAAATGTTGCATAGTTTCCTTCATTTGTGGTAGATAGAATGTACCTATAAATCTAGAAGTAAACCTACTGTGCTGGGTGGTTTCAAATGAATTAATTGACGTGTAATAGATTCTATAGAGATCAAAGCCCAACAAAAACAGTGCAAATAAATGGATATAACCAAGAGGAGGGTAGGGACAGGGAGACAAGACTAGACAATGAAGATAAGTGGGAGGGGTGGAGAATGCCATCAAGAAGTTGCTATATATACCACAAACTTAAGAAAATTAGGGAAGCTGTGAATCAAAGGGAGGGGGGTGAGAATGTTGAAGGGGGTGACATTGATAAAGGGGGTGACATACTGCTTTGTTTTATTCTACCTCCTTTGTATACTTCTTAAAGATAATGATGACAACAACGACGACGATGATGATGATGATGATGATGATGATGATGGTACCAATAATAAGCATTTCAGTAGAACCTGAGTACTCATAGCTTTTGCCTGTAATCCTAGATACTCAGGAGGCTAAGAACTGATGATCATAGTTCAAAAACTAAGCAGAATAAGGAAGTCTATGAAACTTCCACCAAAAGCTGGAAGTGGACTTGTGGCTCAAATGAGCAAAAATGCAAAGGGACAGTGCCTAAATTCAACTACCACCAGCATGAAACTAGCAAACAAACAGCCCCAAAAAGGAATATAGTGGATAAAACACATACATGCTCAGGCACACACACACACACACACACACACACACACACACACACATGCACACAATTGAGGCCAGATTCTTAGATCCAAAATCACAGATGGAGAAAAAATATATAGATGAGAAATTTCTCTAAACTTTATTTTTCTTATCATCAAAAATGTGTAAATCTATAGGCTACTTGCAGTATAATTTGCTATTTTGTGCTCCCCAGAGCTTACTGTTCCACCTTGTCAAATTCCAAGCAAGGCCCCAGGGCCAGCAGTCTGGAACAACCCAGGAACATACTGTAAGTGCAGACAACTGTACCCACGATATCTTCATCATCGTAAATTGGTAGTTGCTGAAGCTACTCATTCCATATAAAGATTTCCTGAATCTCTTGTTTACACTCTCATCATGACCTATTAATTACAGCAAGAGACAGAGTAGATGGAAAATCCAATGCATTTAATATACCTTGCCTTCCTCCTGTGGGTTCTTACTTTGCAGGTTCTTCAACTGCCACTGCAAGTCATTCTAAGATGCACATCTATTTTCCCATAAAGTGGATGGAATTAATACTGGGAAAGGAATGATGTAGAGATGCCGTTTTTGCCTTTCCCATCAAACAATAACCAAAGTGATGCATCGACCACTGACAGATTGAACCATAAAAAAGTGACTTGCTTAATTCCCAGTGTAGGTAAGTCATTACATAGCAGATGCTACCTCTCTGCATGAAGCAGCTCTCATAGCAGTTTAAGTACTTGGATGAAAATGTCAGGTTTATACATGGTCTCCAATACTCTAAAGTAGGCTCTAATCCCTTCTCCCTCACCTGTTAGTGTCATTGGCTTTTCTCATAAATTGAATTCATCTTGATGTGCTAGACATCGCCTCTACCCATTCTTGGTTCCTCACTCCTGTACTATTTGGTTCATCTTAGATAAGGAATTTGAACTTCTCTGAGCTTTATATCTTTATTGGTATGCTAAAAAGCATTCATCTTTCCCGTTTGCTTTATGAGGTAAGACAGATAAATGAAATTTTAATAATGGTTCTTTAATATTTTCCTTGTGAGTCTACATAAAATTCCTGCTAGCAATCCTTTGTCACCTTTTCTAACATCTAAAATGGTTATAAAATTATTAAGACTCCTTAAATAATGCAATATATATATGCACTATGATGCCTTTGTATTCCAGCTCATAAAAAAGAGAATTAAATATTCCCAGCAATTTAATAATCATATCAGAAACAATATTTAATTTAACATTGATGCACCTTGCTGCTTCCTGGATAGGTTAATGTGCAGTCTGGAACTGTAAATTAATTTCTAGGATTGTCAAGCACTGCTCAGGAATACAAGGGTTTTTTAGTTTAGCACCAGATCCTCTTAAAGCACATGGATGCATTCAAAAAGGGGAAAACCAGGAACCCCATTGTGGTAGCTTCCCTATTATTTGTATCCTCCCATATTTTTTCTTTGCTACACCTTGCCACAGGTGTGTGGTATCTGTAGGCAGCCCTGGTGGATCTTCTAATGGATTTTCAGCGTATGGACTTGGTTTTATGATCTAAAGGCAAGCAGTTCCATTTCACAGTGTGAGTGGGAAAAGTATTGCTTTGTTTCCCACTGCATAGTTTCTTTTTCTTCTTTTCAGCCAATACAGCCTTCTCTTCCCAGCTGTCACAGTCAGGGGAAACTCTACAATGGCCCACTTGAAACTTAAAAGTCACCAGTTTCCGCACTTGGAATTGTTGCAGTCAGCATTCTCCAGAAAAACAGCCCAAACATACATATATATATATATATATATGAGAGAGAGAGGTATTAATACAAATAATATATTTAATACAAAAGTATATGTATGAAGTCATAAATACATGCTTATTTTATGTGCAGTATAGAATATATTTTATGTAAATACGTGCTGTTGTAGGGCATTCTGTCTTGTGTTAGCATGAAAGTTTGTGACTGGCAAGAATGTTGACAATTGGAGTGTGCTAATTTCTATGGAGACAATCAGGATGTGATGAGACAGGGTAACAGTACTTCAGGAAGAAAAAAGGATTAACTTTACCTCAGTGTGGCAATAGATCTCTAAAGAGCTAAGAGAATATGAACAGGTCAAACATAAACAGAATGGGAAGAAAATGCATCCAGGAATAACTTTCCACATTTAAATACTAAGGTGATGAAGAGCCAGTGTTCATGGGGCAAACAGATATAGGATTAGGCATAAAGAAAAATTAAAGGGATGCCACTGCCTTATGGCTGTACAAGATGAATCATTTTGAAAAGTGGGAGACAAGATATCACTAAATGCCCTAAATTGATCCCAGGATGAATATTAATGTTGTTTATTGAAATTAGAAGAAAAAGATTTCCCATAAAAGGACAATAAGTTTTCCAGTTTATGGAGACATTGGACTAAACTCATGGAGGATCTTGCTGTCATTTGTAAGTGTGTATGTGTTGGTACTGGGGCTACATTTCAACATCTCCCATTCTCCTTTGGCCTCCTTAGGCTAATGCACTATCACTGGAATCACAGCTCCAGTACTTGTTTTGTTTGTTTGCTTGTGTGCTTGCTTGCTTGTTATTTTGTTTTCTGCTTAATTGGAAATAAAATTTTAGTAGGCTTCTGCCCAATTTGGCTTTCAGTCACTAACCTTACACTTTGGCCTCCTGAGTACCTAAGATTTACAGAAATGGCCTATCAACACTGGCCTACAGTCATCTTATTTATTCATTTACTTATTTATTTATTTGCTTGCTCATCCTGGGGCTTGAACACAAGGCCTGGGCATTCTTCTTAAGCTTTCTCAAGGCTAGGGCTCTACCACTTGAGCCACAGCACTACTTCAGGCTTTCTGTGTATGTAATACTGAGGAATCAAACCCAGGGCTTCATGCGTGCTAGGAAAGCACTCTACCACTGGCCACACTTCCGGCCCCTCTTCTTATTTAATGTAAGATGTGGAAATGCAATTTATCAAGTAGGTGATCAGACACTGGACTCTGGATGACAGTAGAGAGATCTACCTGGATTCTCTGGAAGAATTTCAGACAGCCATCTGCCAGTCATATAGCAGCCACTCAAATGCAATAGCTTGCATGCCTCAGCTTTGCATACCACTGGGATATAGAATAATTGCCTCTGTATCAAGCATACATAATCAAAGACTTGGAAACATAATTTTAGTTTCTAAAACAACTCTTGATTTATTTGGAATGATCCTATCAGAAAGCACAGCTCTGGAATCAATGAATGGAGGAAATTAAATGGAGGAAATGAATGAAGGAAAATTAAATCAAATCATGGAAAGACTAAATTTAGATTCAAAAATAAAACAGACAATATTGCCAGGCATGGTGGGTCATGGTCAATAACTCAGCTACTGGATGTGTTTGGGAGAGGAGATGGGAGATCATAAGCATCTTCATTCCAGGCCATCTCAAGGAAAATATTAGTGAGGTTCCATATCAGCAAATTAAGCTGAGCATAATGGTCACATCTGTAATCTCATTTGTGCAGAAATAGTAGGTAGGAGGTAATGGTATGAAGCCAGCCATGGGTAAAAATGTGAAAATAATTGAAAAGTAAAGCAAAAAAATGAATGGTGTGGCTCAAGTGATAAAGTATCTTACTAGCAAGCATGAAATACTGGGTTCAAATCTTAAGTAGCTCTATTCTCCAAACTGAAGAATAGTAAAATGTATGTGAAACTGAGTGCTGTAGATAAAACGATTTGTTACATTATCCTCTCAGAGTCACCTCTTTTCTTTAAAAAAATTCCAAATGATTCATCTGTAGAATAAGTTTCACATCATGCTATTTATTGGCTGATGTTTAAAAGTTATATAATTGATAGTGTAGAGAAAAGTCACACATCAATATAATAGGTTAATGTAAAAGTAATCCCCTTGAATACATTTTATAGATCTAAATTTGTAACCAGCAATAAATCAAAATAAAACATTCTTAGCAATATGGTAGTCTCCTTATTGATACATTTTTTTGTGGGTCACGGGTGGCTTGAACTCTGCCATGTCTCTGTCCCTGAGCTCTTGAATTCAAGGCTACCACCTTACCCTTGAGCCAAACCCCACTTCCCATTATCTAGAGGTTAACTTGAGGTAAGTCTTAGATCCTTTTGTTCCCAGGCTGGCTTTGAACCTTTATCCTCAGCTCTCAGCCGCCTGACTAGCTAGGATTACAGGCGTGATCCACCACGTCCGGCTATTTTTGCTTTCTTAGTCACTCTTCCTTGCCAAGAATAACTGTACCCTAAAACAAAAGAGAGAGAGATAAGGGGGAGAGATTCTTTTTGCTTTCAGATATTTGCTTTATATGAAAGCAGATTTATTCAAAGTAAAAGTAAACGATTCCAGTTGGACTCTAAGGAACTTCTTAACAGCCTTTGTAAGTAGAATAAGTATTCTCTTTCCAAGTATTTTGGGTTATAGCTTTAACTCATGAGAATGTTGCTAGTCTGAAGCCAAGGTGGGATATTTCTTACTTGATAAGCAAAGCGAAGTCCCAAAGCATTGAAATAATCTTGCTGTACAAAATGGTTGATGTTGGAGTTGTAGTGCTATCAATGACAGTACTGCTTGTTTTTACATTTCCAATCATTGTTAAATGAGAAATTAACAGCATAGGAAGTATTTTAATAGGAGATGATTTACACATTTTCTCTAGTAGGAAAGAATCTGTTCAAAAGAATCTGACACTACATTTCCGCATTCATGCTAAGCAAATATTCAGCTACTTGAACTACAGTTTTGGGGTCGGTTACTACTGTTTTTTTTGTTGTTGTTTTTAATAAGGATGTTTAATAAGTATTCCAGGGTTGGTTTGATATGATTCATACTGAATAAATTTCAAGCTTAATACACATGTATTTGTCTCAAAGTTTCTGGAAGAGTTTGATATATTCTTTGATCCTGTAATTGTATGAATTTGGATCTGTTAATTCACCTCTCCTATGTGTCATTTTCCCTCAGAATAAAGCAATAGTGCTGGTTGGGGTGTCACCTCCTTACAATTTCAGTTCCTCAGGAGAAAAGCCTGTGCTTTGAAACTAGTCAAAAATTTAGTTATATCCTATCTCTTGTTTGTGGTCACTGACAGGTAGAAATAGAAGAATTGTGGTTCAGTGCTGACCTAGGCAAAACATGAAACTGTATCTGAAAAATAAATAGAAAGCATAACAATTGAAGGCCAGTTTACAAAAGGCTTTAAAAACATAAAATGATAGGTCATGATTATAGAATGTTCACAGGGGCAACTGTGTGACTTGTAATTTACCCGGAATTTTGTGCCTGATGTTTTTTAGTTGTTGTTATTTTGTCCTTATAAATATTTTGTGTGTGCAGAAAAAAATCAAGGGAATAAAACTCATTTTACCAGAGAAGATCAAATATTCAACTTAACTATTCAAGTCGCTTTTGAAATTCAATCCATTATTATAATTAGAGGCACACTCCCTTTGTAAACTTGTCAAGCAAATGAGATGTTTTTGGTTTGATTTGAAGTCCTTTGAGCTATGAGTTACCTGTTGAAATTCATCACAGAATAATGCTGGAAGGAAGGGAAGGATCCCACATGCTGATAGGAAAAATCCTTCTGTAGAAAGAGCCATGAGAAGTGGCTCATGTCTTTAATCAAGTTTTCCCCCACTTTATTGAACACAGCTCATTTTATCTCCTTAAATAAATGAGATTAAGATTTTTAAATTCATCTTCATGGTCCCTGGATTTTCTTTCCCATGTAGTTTTTGATGCTTTGATGGGCACACACTTTGTACAGACGTCTCCTTCAAGTTCAATTGATTAGCTCTGATGGAGTTACTTCTGAATCAAAACAGATGTAAAGCTAATTCTTATATCTCTGGATTAGCCTGATGTAATCTCTGATGAATGATTTCACTCACTATTTTTCAGATTTTGTAGTGTCATCTGTATATAGGGGGAAAAGAAAATAGTATAGGCTTTGAGGAGGTATAAAATGAATTAATATATAATAGCATCCAGGTGGCTGAGCACAGAGAGAACAACAGTTAGATCAATCCTATTTAGTCTAACTCGTTCTTCTCATGTAAAGACACAAATTAACTGAAAATCTCATCCATGACATTTTCTTCAGTATGACTGGGGTTTGAACACAAGACCTTGCATTTCATTGGCTCAGTTGAACCACTTTTACAGCCTTACTCTTTTCTGGATATTTTGGAGATTAGAATTTATTGGACTTTTCTGTTCAGACAGAATTTCAACTTAAATATTCCAGTATATTGAGTAGCTAGTATTATAGGTGTGTGAACAACTTAAGTCCAGCAACATTTTGTCTCTCTTTTTTTTGTTGCTTGCCAATTTTTAAATATATGCACACCAAAAACTTGATGACTAGCCGGGTGCAGGTGGCTCATGCCTGTAATCCTAGCTACTCAGGAGGCTGAGATCTGAGGATCAAGGTTCAAAGCCAGTGGGGACACAAAAGGACCTGAGACTCTTATCTCCAGTTAACCAAGCCCCACTTCCCATTTTCTAGAGGTAGCCTTGAGCTGAAGAGCTCAGGAACAGTGCCCAGGCTGAGTACAAGCCCCTGACCCACAAACAAACAAACAAACAAACACACCTCGTTAATTATGGTCAAAATCAAATAATAATGGACAGAGTATACGTGCTTTTATAGTCAGAATTCCAAGTTAAGTTTTATATATATATGTGTGTGTCTTTTTTTTTTTTTTGGTGGGTCATGGGGCTTGAACTAGGCCTGGGGCTGTCCTTGTGCTCTTCAGCTCAAGGCTAACACCCTACCCCCTGGGCTTGGGGGCTGTCCCTGAGATCTTCAGCTCAAGGAATGGCAGTTGCATAACATGGAGCCCAGCTTACTTGCTAGGATGGTCTCCTAGTATTTTTTTTTTACTCCAAGCTTGTCTCCTGATTAGCTGGGATTAACAGCACACACCACTATGCTATTTGTAAAAGCTGAGAGAAATGAGGAAGCTGCAAAAGAAAAAAAACTAAAACTGAAGCTAGCAGAGGCTGGTTCATTATGCTTGAAGAAAGAATTACATCCATAATGGAATAATACAAAATAAGCAAAAAGTGGTAATGTCAAAGTTGTGGAAAATAATCCAGAAAATGCAGCTGAGTCTATTGCTGACAAGGGCTTTATCAAGCATTACAATCACATTGGAGATTAAATAATCTTCTACTAGAAGAAAGATTTTTTTTCATAGCCAGAGAGAATTCAGTATCTAGATTCAATGCTTTTATACCAAATTGATTTTTGTGCAGGAAATAATGCATCTGGTTAATTTAACTTCCAGCCAGCTCTGTTTGTCGTTCTGTGAAATTCAAAGACCTTTAAGAATTGTACTAAATTTATTTTTACTTTTAATCTATAGATGGTGAAGAGACCTGGATGGAGGCTCACATGATCTGTAATATGCACTATACTAAATATCATAAGCCTGTTGTTTAGACCCACTGCTCAACAAAAGGGAAATATTTTCTAAATAATTTCTCATTGACCATCAACCTGGGCACTCAAGGACCCTATACACATATTGTCATATGTGTATAGTAGATTCATATTTTCACATTGCTAAATCAAAATTTATTTGACATTTCATGGATCAAGATGTCATTTTGATTTTTAATTCTAATTCTGTAAAAAATAATCTATGTTGTAAGATCCTACACCCTACACAGAAATTACCCCAATAACCAGTGTTCTAAATACACTGAACATTTTCAGACAAATATGCATCATATGTTGGGCACAATAAAGAAAAATGTGTCTTGTGGGAAGAAGTAAAGAAAATGAACATTGGGAGCAAATTTAGAAGTAGAATTCACTATATTGAATGGAAATGAGAGGATCAAGACTTCAGTAGAGGAAGTAACAAGATATGTGATGGATATTGCAAGAGAAGTAAAAATAGAAATCGATGGGTCTAAACTGATGCTATTAAACGATAAAGTTTTAACAGGTGAATCAGAGCCAATATTATACATTGAGCTATGTCTAGAACCTTGGCCTTGAACTCATGAGCCTCCTGATTCAGCCTCCTGAATGCTGGGATTACTGTCTTGTTTGGAGACTACATTTTATAAGAGAGCTGATCTCTAATGCTTTTCTCAATAGTTGCCCATTTCAAACTTCATCCAATTATGGAAATGAATATATTAATGCATAAATGTCCATTTCATTCATATGTTTTTTCATATGATTCCTGGAATATTGAATATGTATGAAACAATCTTATAAAACTTATAATTTATGCTTTACTTTATTGAACATTATTTAAAATATGAATTTTCAATCTAATTGTAGTGGTGACAGCCTTGAGACTATTTCCACACCTTAACTGCAATATAACAGATGAAAGATTTAACAAAATATGGAGAAGTGGTTTGTGAAACACCATTTTCAAGAGGAAAATCAATGTTAAGCAAGTGAATAATAAATTTGGGTCCATTTGTTGAACTCTCCAAAACAGTCTCTGGTGGAACTGGCAATTATTATTATTTGTGTGATCTCCTAAGGCATCATATTGAAAGGCACACATCACTCTCTGGTACTGTCCTTTGATAAGCATTTAACAACCGAATAAAATCTAAAGAAATATTTTGAAAGGTTGTCAAGATGAAGAATCTTCTTTTGTACTATGGAATGGGGTCTGTTAGCTATGGCCACATAGTTTATGTTAGCTATATGCCTGAAAAGCAGATACAGGCTACTAAGCACTCTCTAATTTAGTTACTGAGACATCTGGATTTAAGTCAAGCCAAAGCAGTCATTCATGAGGTTATGCCACGGATACTTGTTTGGAGAATCCAATTTTCATCTCTTCAGCCATTGCTATGTGTACTCTGAGCAAAGACACTCAATGTTACCCAGAAGCCCAGGGGCATGGGACACTGATGTGGGAATACATTAACTCAGCTCCTTACTCACAGACACTCTCATAGGTCTGGCAGAAGGCTAATGGATATTTACTCTTCTAGATTTCACTCTCCTCACGCACAGGTCATAATGTCTTAGGTGGCTATGGTACTATGGCAACCACAAAGACATATTTATGAAATCTTTTGAGGTTATTCAGAAAATCATAGACAGCTATATAAATCTTTTTTTCCATTCATGATGGAAAGGGAAACTTTATACATCATAGACCACTGTAGACCCTGTGTAGTCTAGGTATCTAGGTCCAACTGAGAACAGGTAGATGCAGAAATTCTCACTACAACTCTTTAATTCTATATTAAATAATCTGAACACACTAGATCACCAGTCTACCAGATGACACAAATGCATGTTAATAAATTGTCCATTCACTTATTAAAACATTAAATATAATTTACATAGTGAATGTTCTGGTATGTTGTTTATTTTTTAATTAAAAAACAAAGAATATGCATGATTGCTAGAATTTGTTTAAAATATGTTAAAAAATTTAGAAGACCTCTACTAAATCTATTGGATTTGTTAGAAAACATATAAAAGGGAATTCTGAGTAACTTATGTGTTCTACTAGATACAGAATAGTATAAAAGTAGAAGAGAGTTATAGTAAAAATATGTAGATACACTTATATGTACATATGTGTGTATGTATATAGACAGATAGGTAGATAGATAGATATGTGCATACATACATGTATACATGTATACATACATACATACATACTTTCTTTTGGTCATACTGGGGTTTTAACTCAGGGTCTATTGTATGCCAAATAGATAACCTACCGCTTTAACTTAACTTTGGCCATTTTGAGGTTTATTTATTTACTTATCTATTCATTTATTTATTTTGAGACAGGGTCTCATGTGCTTACCCAACCCAAGGTCAGACTCAGAACAAGGTCTTCTTAACTATGCTTCCTTTTTTTATCTGGGCTTGAGGCTTGAACTCTAGGCCTGAGTACTGTCTCTAAGCTGTTCAGCTCAATGCTAGTGCTCTACCACTTAACCATAGCGCCACTTCCAGTCTTCTGGTGGTTAATCGGAGATAAGAGTCTCACAGACGTCGTGCCCGGGCTGGCTCTGAAACGTGGTCCTCAGATGTCAGCCTCCTGTGTAGCTAGGAGGACAGGTGTGAGCCACCATGCCCAGCTTCTTAGCTGTGCTTCTGAGACCTCGTGACTAACTGTTGTAAACCTGGCATACAACTGTTTGTGTTTTGTTGCTTGAAACGATGTGCCTTGATAACTTTGGCCTGAGCTGGATTCAAAATATGATCTTTTTTATATCCTCAATCAGAGATCTGGAGCTACTAGTATCAGAAATCATGCCCAGCCCTTTCAGAATATATTTAAAGACAAATACAATTGGGATATGATATTCAGTCATGCAATGAGCTTTCTTGAAATAACATTCACATTCCCTTCTCATTTACTCTAGATTAATATGCTAGAAATTGTTATAATAATTCATTTTCCTCAAGAAATTGAATTGCAATTATGCAACTTTTTAAAAATGTCTTACATTGTTTTAACCCCATTGATACGATGATTGTAGAGAAGCATTCCTGCAGTCTTCTATGTAGAAAAAAAAATGTATCCATTATATGAAGCCCCAAAACTCATTAAGTGATGATTACTTTGGAATTTATAAAATTCTGTTTGTACTTGAGAGACTGGACATTTATAATACGTAAGTAGTATTGGAGTTCACTGATTAGAGCCTAAGTCTGTGTTGTCTTCATGGACAAAGAAAACTACTTGCAAAAGGAAAAGCAATTGTATGTCGTCTGAACTTTAAACCTGAGCTATGGGCTGGATCTATTTCCTTATTTAATTTCTTAATCCATCTTATCACAACCATGTCAAATTTTTCCAGGAACTTTACATTCTTTGAAGTAATAATGTAATGCCTGTCCTGTTTTACAAAAGTTTATTCTGTACATGAGTTTCTGTTACACAAATATATAATTGACAATTCCAAATATCATTTTTTCTGAACAATCTGAAGTATGAGTTACTTTGTGGGAATTACAAGGAAAACAGCACAATAAATAGAACCAAACCTCTTGAGAAGTTGCTTGGGAAGGTAACTTAAGTTGTATTTGTTTACTTTTGGCTTGGGTGACTATTACCCAAGGATTATGTAAATACTTCTGTCTCAAGGTAACAGGACATGCTGAGCAAGCCCATTGCCTTGGAAGTTAAAGCAGAGGGTTACAGTCAATTTCCAATATTTTCTGGCCTGGAAAGCATGTCCAGTGTCCATAGGCATGCCCAGTGTGTCCTGACTTGACCTGTAGGTAGTCTTCCATATGAGTGAGTTGGCTATGAGTGAAAATTGGCTATGTAAAAATTACTGAATGAGAAAAGTAAATGTGTTTATCTTTGATCAACAAAGATAAGTAAGCATCAAAACAATGCTTTGTAGTCCATAAAAGAAAGCCATTTGATTGCAGATAAATTTAGTTTTCCCCCCAAAACCAAAACATCACTGTTTTGCAACATAAATATGTATAAACTTGTGCTACATATATGAAAGTAAAATCACTCACAGTAATTATTTCTAGAAAATGAACATTGGGAAATATTTCTGACTTTATGTTTATAATTCTTTGCTGTGATTTATTCTACCACTTGAAGCAGAATAGGATAATTTTTTTTGCTTGAGAACTTAAGTATGTATGGTTTCAAATTTTTCATGTCTATATAGAAAGAATATGTCTCATATCCTTTTATCATTATAGTCTTTGAATCATGAGACATAGTGGGAAAAAAGCAAGTTTCCTTTTAAAACTTACTATTGAAATATGAGTATGAAGAAACCAAGGACTGTTGGCTCATGCCTGTAATTGTAGCT
This sequence comes from Megascapheus bottae, assembly GCF_031878675.1. NCBI lineage: Eukaryota > Metazoa > Chordata > Mammalia > Rodentia > Geomyidae > Megascapheus > Megascapheus bottae. The sequence goes on along the minus strand of NC_143513.1, from coordinate 29,427,558 downwards.
ACTCAGGAGGCTGAGATCTGAGAATCAGCCAGCCAGTGCAGGAAAGTCAGTGAGATTTATCTCCAATTAACTACCAGAAAATCGAAAGTAGAGTTGTGGCACAAGTGGTTGAGCTCTAGTTTGGAGCAAAAAAAAAAGCTCAGAGACAATACTTAGGCTCCAATTAGGGGTCACATAATATCTTTCCCCATTTTAATTTTATCTTACTCTGTTAAGAGAAACAAAACGAAACAAGAACTCAAGTTACATGAAACCTGGACACACTTCCATGATTTAGCTGAGCTAGAGAAAAATAGTTGGCTTCCTTCTTTCCTGCTCTGGGCCCTTGAAAGATGGGATGAAGTTATCATTGTTTTTTGACAAAGTATGCTACAAAAAGAGCTGGCCTGGTAGGAGGAGTGAAGTTTAAACACTAAGGGGAACATAGATGGGAGTGAAGGAGAGACAAATAAAAATAGGAAATTCTAAAGTGTCTCAGTCCGTTTGCCTCCACGTCATTGGAGGAGGGATAAAATCTCAACATGAGCTTTCAAAGACCCACCTCTGCCAGGGAGGTGGTAAGTCCTTGTGTAACCTGAGCTGAATGTGAGCTGAAGCTGGACTAATAACTCCATTCTTCAAGAGAATTTTTTTTTTGACAGAAACAGACCACTCAGACTTCCTCTCACTTCAGCCAAGAAGTTATTATTATTATTATTATTATTATTATTATTATTATTATTATTTTCCCCACAGCACTTAGGCAGCTCCTCCTCCACCCCTCAGCTCGGGGAAGGCTCAGAGCAGCGAGTCATCCGTACAGCCACCTGCTAGGCTGTAACGGAATTCCTGCAGGCTGGAGACCACGTAGAAGTGGATCAAAGCGGCCCCCACTACCAGCACGTGGAAAATCTGGTGAGACTGGAACCACAGGTCAAATTTCCCCGGAGAGAAACGCTCGGGAATCCGAGCCGCGTACAGGCCGGCTCCCGCGATGTACATGAACGCCATGAGGAAGAACCAGCCCATGCGGCCCACGGCCACGGCCTTGCCCAGGCCCTCCGCCAGGGTGAAGTGCAGGGCGGGCACCGCGCCGCTCAGGCCCAGGCTCACGAACACTCCGGCTCGGGTCTTCCGGTGCTTAGGGATGGCGAACCTATCCCACTGGGCCACAGCGATGGCGGAGATGCCCAGCACGCAGACGCTGGACAGGTAGATGAGCCGAGCCCTCGGGGAGCAGTAGAAAAAGTAGTAGAGCCAGGGCACGAAGCTCCCCATGATCAGCAGCGCGATCCCCGAATAGTCCAGTTTGGAAAACGTCTGGGACACTTTCTCCGAATGGCAGCAGACGGTGTGGAACAGCCAGGAGAAGCTGAGGCACAGCACGGCGCCCAGAAAGAACATCCCCAGCACCACCTTCTCCTGCACCGGCTCCAGGAAGTCCTCGTTGGGTCTGAGCGTGGTCCGGACGCCCAGGAAGAGAAACAGCACCATGCCCAGCAGGTGCGTCCAGATGTTGCCTGTCTCCGTGTGGACGCGGAAGATGCTCCTGAAGCACGCCCGAAAGGAGGGCATGGGGGGCCGGTGGCCGTGGAGCAGGTAGTTGTTGTCCTTCAGCCATTCCGGAAGGGTGTCATACGGGATGACCCGCCAGCTGCCCTCCCACACCTTATACACGAACTCCTCCATCTTCTCCATCGCGTGGTGGGCCTGCAGGGGAAGTGGCAGCACCCGTACCTCCTCTCCTTCCTCCTGGGACACCGGGTATGTTGGCATTTCTTCAGCCTGGGGTGAGGGCATCAGGACACCCTTGGCTTTCTCATCCAGCAAGGGTCCCAGGGGAGCCAGTCCCACCGTGCCAGTCGCCCCCTTGCTCTGGGTTGCCACCGCCTCTTTGTGGGGGGACATTCGGCTGCTACTTGGATACCTTGCAGCTTCAGTTGAGGGCCAGGGGGAGGTTTCTCAGCAGCAAATGGGGAAGTAGTCTCTCTTTGTGATGGTTAGACCAGGCTGAACAGGCAGCTTCTGCTGGTGGTGGGGGAGTGGGGGGCTGGGGATGGGAGTGGGGGGGACGGAGGAGGCCCGGTGGTCCCCAGCTTTACATCTCCATCTCCAGGGGATGGAGGCGGCCTGTGGTGTAGAGGCCTCGGATCTTCATCTGCATCCCTTGGCCCGGAAGGAGCGGAAGGAGCACGAGATCCCTCAGCGTCACCTCCGCCTCCACCCCCTGGAAGCTCTACCTTCCTCAACGCTCCCAAAGCAAGGGTATCTTAGCTAAGTGCTCCCCTATACCGTGGGATGCTACTGGCGGTGAGCCGTAGTTGGTAGGAGGTTTTCATCGGGGAGTTTATGGGAAAGGAGAGAGGGCTTTGGATACTGGCTATTGTGACTTACAGGCCTATTTCTGACCTTGAACAAGCTACTTCAATCAAGTAATGCTAAGGTGCACCGATATGGACTGAATGATGTAGTCCCTAAATTCACACATTGAGGACCCAAGGCCCAGTAGGGTTGTATTTGGAGATGGAAGATTTTCAGAGCTAGTGGAGATTTAGGCTTTGATTGTGTATCACTAGAGTCCTTGTGACAAGAGGAAATTAAAACATAGACGAAACCCCACATGGGGGTTCTTGGTTAAACCAATCATTTTGGCTAGGGATTATGCTAAGAAGAGTAGAAGGCCCTGAATTCAAACCCCAGAACTTCCCTGCAAAAAATTACTAGCCAGGGACTGGATGGCTCAAGCATATAGTCCAAGCTACTCAGGAGGCTGACAGCTGAGAATCTCAGTTCAAAGCCAGCCCAGGCAGATAAGTTCACGAGAATCTTATCTCTAATAAAATACCCAGCAGAAGTTGGAACTGATGCTGGGCTTAATGGGCGGAGCACTGGTGTTGAGAACAAAGAGGCTCAGGAACAGTGCCCAGGCCCAGAGTTCAAGATTCAGAACTATAATAAATAAATAAATAAATAAATAAATAAATAAAGCAACCATTAATTGAATAGATATGTAATTTATAGATTTAAAACTAAAAAAATAGTATTTTGAGAAGTAAAACAAAAAGTTAATAGGTCATTCATAAAATATAAAATAAAGCAATTTTTAAAATTACAAGATAATATATATGTGTGCTATATAAAGATAAAGCAAATATGAATGTGATAGATATTTATATATTTATCACTATATATGTTGAAGTCTGTATACATAGCTATATATTTACATAGTCACATACAATGATATACATATATATAAACAATGACAATTTGCATAAGCTTGTCACTATCAAAAAATTTGGTATATTTTCTTCCTATACTAAAAATTCTGTTTCTTTATTCCATTCCAGAAATGTCAAAATAAATACATCTTTAAATTACCACTATCATGCCAGACTTTTGTGGTTTATTCCTATAATCATAGCTACTCAAGAGAGTAAGATCTGAAGAATCTAAGTATGAATCCAGCCTGCTCTGAAAAGCCCATGAGACTTCTCCAAAATAATCAAAATAAAGAAAGGTTGGAGGCTGGGAGTTTGGCCTAGTGGTTAAAGTGCTTGCCTAGCATGCACGAAGACCCGGGTTCGATTCCTCAGTACCACATATTAGAAAAAGCTGGAAGTGGTGCTAAGGCTCAAGTGGTAGAGCTCTAGCCTTGAGAAAGTCCAAGGACAGTGCTCAGGCACTAAGCTTAAGACCAGGACTGGCAAAAAAAAAAAAAAAAGTTTGGAGCTGGGTGCGGTTGCTCATGCCTCTAATCCTAGCTACTCAGCAGGCTGAGATCTGAGGATCAAAATTTAAAGTCACAAAGGGACCTGAGACTCTTATCTCCACTTAACCTCTAGAAAACAGGAAGTGGGGCTGTGGCTCAAGGGTTGGGCAGTAGCCTTGAGCTGAAGAGTTCAGGGACAGCTCTCAGGCCAGTTCAAGCCCCATCACATACACACACACACACACACACACACACACACACACACACACACACACACACACACACACACACACACACACACAAGATTGGGGGCGTGGTACCAATGAAAGAAGCTATCCATGCAAGCACTCTGGTTTCAAACCCCACTAGTAAGAAAACAAATTTTAAAAAGTTGCAACTATCAACATGACTGATGCATCCAATCATTATTAATAAACAGTTTTGTTGCAATTCTTTGATGTTCAGATTATACCACCAATATCTTTTCTAATTCAAGTCATCACTTTCCAAGATACTTGGAACAGTTCTACTCTGGGACGTTTTGCAATTAAATTGATGCATTTTTGGTGCACTGGCTATGTTTCACAAATTTTAAATATGGATATATACATACATATTAGTATAAATTGTACTTCTTTCTCCAAGAGAAGTGTATAAAATTGAGAGTGTTAGGAAAATATAATATTTTTGATAATACAGTCATTTCTATTACAAATAATTATTAAAAGCATTATTCTTTCATTTTTAAAATATAAGCATGTTTATATATGAATGTTTTCATCATATATGCTAATTCAATTTTTAGGTATTTTTGGTATACACTTGTTTGACTGGTACTATAGTACTTGAGCCATACCTCTTGCTTAGTTTTTTGCTCACTAATTAGTGATGAAATTTTGGACTTTTATTTCTGGACAGAATTTGAGTTGTGATTCTGCATATCTCAGTTTCCTGAGGAACTAGGATTACAGGCATGAGTCTTGGGCTCCTGGCTTTATATTTTCTCTGTCTTGGTATGCAGGAAAAACAAACAAGAAAACAACAAGGTACTATTCTTATGCATTTATATCTCTCTAAGAGCTTTTTCACTGGTCTACCATGTAGATTTACTCTATAAATCTTTAAGTGGGCATTTCAATTATTTCTCAATTTATAAATTCCCAATCATGCCATATAAATCAATTACATGTAGTTTTAATACAAAATTAAATAGATTTCCATTTAATTTTAGCTTCAGTAAAACTTACTAGCAATACTTTAGGGTTTTTTGTGGGGGGGGCAATTGCTGTGGTTTTATTGTAGAAACTTATAGTATTAAGAAGCTTGCTTTCCTAATTATCAACACAGCCTGAGCAATAAAGATAATGCTGGAGGCCTCACAGGTCTAGATGTCAAACTATACTCCAGAGTTATAATGATGAAAGCAGCAGGATACTGATGCAAACATGCTTATACAACTTCTGGCCTGGACTATGAATCTATGTATCTATGTATCTACCTATCTATCTTACACACACACACACACACACACACACACACACACACACACACACACACACACACAAACACACACACGCGGTTGTGGGGCTTGAAGTCAGGGTCTGGGTGCTGTCCCTAATCCACTTTGTATTCAAGGCTAGTGCTATACCAATTGTTCCACAACACTACTCTGGTTGTTGAGTCATTAGTTAGAGATAAGAATCTTTTTCCCCCATGTATATGCACTATTGACTTTATTACTAATTTCTGCAATTTCCAAAACTGTGAAATAACTCAAAGATAATAGAAATTGAAATAATCCAAAAGTAACATACTGGTTGTATGCTTCTCAAGTAAGGTGCTCTATCACTTGAAACACTCCACTTCTTGAGCTTTGTGGGCTAATTAAACATAAGACTCTCAAGGACTTTTCTTCTCAGTCTGGCTTTGAAATTCTTAAATTTTAGTCTACTAAGTACATAGGATATAAGATATGTCAGGAAACTTCTGAGAAATTGTAATACCTTAGACTGTATTCATTTTTAGCAAATAAAAGAATTAAGAAATATCATACATAATTCCTGTTTAAAATGTGCATGCCACAAGTTTGAAAGAGTTACTATCAGTGTATTTTTCATATGGTGGTACATACTATATCTATGGGTTTATTTCATAAAAATAATGTCAATAAATAATGTCTTAGTTACTCTACCATCTTTCTTTATGAGCATTTTTACCATCCTCACGAGCAGAATCTTATTGGAACTATCATTTTAATCATCATTTAAGCTAAAGATAAAGGAAATGTTATAGATTATAGAAACAAGTAGACACAGACTCAAATTTATATGATGTTAGCAATTGCGATTTTCTGGTACCTCTTTTTGTATTATTGTTATAAAGGTGTTATACAAAGGGGCTACAGTTATACAAGCCAGGTAATCAATACATTTCTTTTTGGACAGTGTTACTCCTTCTTTCACTCTCTTCCAATTTTTCTGTCCCATCTCTCCTCAGAAGTTGTATAGATCATTTTCAATAGCATAGAGATAAGAATCTTATGGGGACTTTTCTGCCTGGGCTAGCTTTGAACTGCAATTCTCAGTTCTTAGTCTCCTGAAAAGTTAGGATTACAGGCATGAGCCACTGATGTGTTAGCATTTATTTGTGTGTAAGGTGTTTTTTTAATGTATGTACAAATAATTAAATCTATCTCTATTCGTCAAATTTTAGCTTCTGTGTCATATCCCACATAATATATTGTTAGAAATTTCATGTAAACATTCACATTTTTTTCCTGTGGAGTTTAAATTGATTCAAGGAATGAATACAAAATATTTTTCTTCTAACAGTGTTATGCTAACTGTTCCACTATGATATACAAACTCACCAGATGGTTTGTAATTGATTCTGGATTGTCTATTTAGTTTTGCAGTCATTTTCACTGGAGTCATTGTCTGTGTGACCCATTAAGGGTTGTATACATTTTACATGTTTATATATGCTCGTCTTGGGGCTTGAACACAGTGCCTGGGAACGTCCTTTAGCTTTTTCTCTTGAGGCTACCATTCTTCCACTTGAGCCTCTTGCTCAACCCTGTTTGGGTTGTCTTTGGACCATGATCCTCAGATCTCCGTGGTTAAGATGACATGCATGAACCAGTGATACCTGCTTTCTTCATATATCTAAATTGCACATTTCAGTGACAATGAAGGGCTTCTCAGCCTTATATGATTTGATTTCCAAAAATGTCACTTTGTCACTTGATTGCAAAGATTACTACAAATGCACTTTTATCTCACCCCTGACCATAGTAATATCAGAGGCTATTAGGAAAATGCATTCAAATATAAATTATAGTTATTTTTGCATGATAACACAAAAATACTTGTCTTTTTTTTTTCTTTTTTTCTTTTTTTCTCAGTGCTGGTCCTGGGGCTTGAACTCTGGGCCTGAGTCCTGTCCCTGATCCTCCTTTTGCTAAGGGCTAGTGCTCTCCACTTGAGCCACAGCATTGCTTCTGGCTTTTTCTGAGTTTATTGAGATAAGAGTGTCATACACTTTTCTGCCCCGGCTTGCTTTGCGCTGTGATCTTCAGATCTGTCTTCAAGATCATAGGTGTAAGCCACCAATCCCCAACATTCAAATCAGTTTTTAAAATCTTTTTGCCTGTCTTGGGGCCTGAACTCAGTGCCTGGGCACTGTCTTTGAGCCTCAAGGCTAGTGCTCTACCACTTGAGCCACAGTACCACTTCCAACTTTTTGTATGTGGTAGTGTGGAATAGAACCCAGGTCTTTATACATGCTAGACAAGCACAATACAACCATGCCAAATTCCCGGTCCTGTTCAAATCATTTTAATTTTACATTTCTATTCTTCATTATATCAGGGATTGAAATCTGAAAAATATTAACATGTGTAAGTCTATGAAATTATGTACAAGCCTATATATGTTAAGTTTTTCTCATGACATGTTCTAAAAAATATTTTTGTTAGGAAATGTTTTTTTCCCCCCTAAATCCTATATTTTCAGTTTAAAGTGACTTGAAGTACATTAAATCTATTACTTTATTAAATAGGTTATTTCCAGTCATAAGTTAGGCATCTGGAATAACCTCCCAGTAATTATAACTTTGGTAAGAACTTTCAATTCCTTTTAAAGCTTGGACAGGGAGTTATTTGATCTGATGATGTTTATGTTTCATTAACGAAACAAAATGCATGTTTGAGGGCTAGTGCTAATTTGAAACTGACCTTTGGAAACATAGTTCCAGTTGGTAATAATTCATGTAATAGATTGCCTCATTAATCAGACACTGTTAATTGATAGTCTTTGGTGCAGAAATTCAGAAAGCTACAGCAGCCCATCTCTTTGTATGGCCATGCATTTCACTGCCTAGCAGTAACTCACAATCAATAGCTAGTCACATCTGATTAGCATCACCGGGTTAAAGTAAGCAGCTATTCAGTCACAGTTCTCTGGAAAAGCAGTACTGCTTAGAATTGAAAAATACGTAAACTTCACAAGTGATAACCAATATATCTCATCTGAAACCAAATTCTCTATAAAACATGTACTTTATAAAATCTAGACATATGTTGTGCCCAATCCATGGACTTTCCCATGGTTCCAAAGTCTAGTTAAATAGATTTCCTGTCTACTCACTCTCTCTAAAAGATAACAGCCACAGTTATTCATTCCTTCAATATATATTCATGTAGATCAGGTTTTGAAATCCTGTCTCCCTGGTCCTCTAGCCTAACTTCTATCTTCATTCCAATAATCATGCCCTGGGACTCAATTGTTACTTATCTAAATCCTCTAGCATAGTTTTCTGAAATGTTCACCCCCCCTTCTCTTGACTTTCTTTTTTGTGTCACCTCCCCCATATACTTAAACTGATCAAATATCGAGGTTCAACTCAGCCTTAGGGCCACAATTTTGCCAATAATCAGTAACCAACACTCATTTTGTTAAATTCACAAAATAATCTTGAACACATTGGCATTAAATGCTGATGCTTTCAGATTTTCTCTCACCTTCAACTAAGACCTCCTTGATGCCTTGGATCTGGGGAATCAAACTCAAAAGTTGTGATTTATGACACTGTAAAAATCCATGAGGACATTTTCCTGAAATTACCCTGTGACTCTGACTTTTAATTGGTCAGTTCTCTTCTTTATTCTTTGTAAGTATTTTGCATGTATTCCTCACATTCAAATATTCCCTTTACATTTTAGCAAACCATCTTACTTACTCTGCCAGAAATTAAGCTTCTTTTGGCAAAGGACTCTACAGTTCTAGTATTACCCTCTGTTGTGCTGTTTTCATCTTCTTTCCATGTAATTGAGAGAATTGTGTCTTTGGGCAGTTAATCCTTCCTTTCCTTGGATCTATCCCACCTATGTTGATTAGAGCCATGACTCTTGTTAACCCATATGTCTGACATAGACTCTCTTTTTTGCTGTTAATTCTGACAGTGCTTATTGCTTCTGTGCCTCCAGCTTATCTATTAAATGTCAAACATGCCTTCTCACTGGCTTCTTGTCCCCAGTAGTCTCATTTACTCATAAACTTGATTGTCTTGAATTGTGAACTTCAAGATGACATGTTGCCATTAACCATACTGCTAAAATTAATATGAGGGATGGGTAGGTAGCCTTTCCTTAACTCTGCCCCTCATTTTCTCATAATCAAGCAGCATGTCCTGTCATCTCCATGTACTAATGTGGACTTTGCTCTGCCCACATTGTTTGCTGCTCTCAGGGATGACTGGACTTAAAACAGGCACTACCATCTCTTGCCTGAACCTTAGCACATAAACACAGCTCTTGTGGCCCCAGGCATGTATCTCTGTGTTCCAGAATGATCTGTCTTTACCCCCAAAATGAGCTGTAATATGTACATGTATATATTAAACTTTGTCATATATAAATGATTTTGTTGAAATGTTACATCAAATCCAAACTTGATGAAATAGTTTCTAATGGCCTATGAAACCCAGATTCATTTTTCCACTTATTTATAGACATTTATTTTATTTTTAAGTTTTGTCTTATTGCTTTGTCCTCTGCCTGAGTTCCTCAGAGGAACTAAAATAAAGTCTAGTTCTCAGGACTATCATGTTTTCATTTGTCTTAGGAATATAGAAATGTAAGTGCAAAGCTGGACATGTTAACCTGGGTAAATCTCAGACAGGTATGTGTAAGCCAATCCTGTGTATGCTTTGCCAAACCTGATACTCACCCACCCTCATTTTCCCTCCTTTGTTTCATTGGAAAAATCATCTATTTAACCATAATATTGTGATCTCTATGAGTGCGAGAGCAATGGGATATCATTTTTATCTTTACAAACTGACAAAGAGGAGACACTCAATAACTGTTAAAAAAAGAATTAACGATCTTCTCTCAGCTAGTAAATATAAAACATCTTAATATAAAGAAGGTACTTTAAGTGCTCTTAAATATTTAAGTGGCTTTCACAAGAAAATAAATTTATTATATGATTTTGCAGTGCAGAATAAAGATTGGAAAGCAAAAGTTACAAGAAAAAAACTTCATTTCATTATGTGCTATAAAGTCTGAATCTCTTCTTTGTCCATTTCTTGACTTGTGGATGACTGGGTCTCCTGGCCCTCTGCCCAAGGTCCAGAGACAAGGCTGCCTTCCTCCTAGAGACTTTACCTCTCTCTGGGGTCATGCACGTATCTCTCACCTGATAAAGGCCATGACTATCTCATCTATACAGCCTGACAGGGCCATAACACATTCTCTGGAAAACTTCTTAGTGACCACTCATCTAGCCACAGATCAGAACTGAGAATAGCAAGCAAGAAGCTAATAATGAAGTTGATTTTCATTCTGTGCTAGGCTCCATAAATGACATGGGTAATAAATTCTATCTATATCAACTATTTTATATACTCACTTAGAAACATTTTTGCTTTTACAATAAGAGTAAGTTAACGAGAGCCTGTCAAGGTGGCTCACACCTGTAATCCTAGGTACTCAGGAGTCTGAGATCTGACAATCTCCATTCAAATCTAGCCCGGGCACCAAAGACACTAAAGACCGTGAGACTCTTATCTCCAATTAATCAATAGAAAACTGGAAGTGGCCTGTGGCTCAAGGGGTAGGGCAGTAGTTTGAGCTGAAGAGCTCAGGGACAGTGTCCATGCCCAGAGTTCCAAGTCCCACGACCAACAAAAAAAAAGTAAGTCAATGAGATTAATAAGTACAATTACATATAAAACATGTTTTTCCAAGCATTGGTGGCTCGTGCTTGTAATCCTAGTTACTCAGGAGACTGAGAGCTGAGGATCATGATTCCAACCCAGCCCAGGATGCAAAGTTCATGAGATTTTTATAATAATAAGATACTCATAAAAAAGCCATTAAATGGCACTGTAGCTCGAGTGGTAGAACACTCACTTGGAGCAAAAGATACTCTTGAAGCCTCAAGATAAGCAAAAAAATAGGCTTTGTGCATCAATGTTGGCTTTAACTAGTTTTGTGTGTGCAGATTAGAAATCTAAATGGAAAGTTTAGACACAATAAAATAATGGACTCTATAAGGAAAAAAAAAGAGTATTCAACTCAGGAGCCAGTAATTAACTTAAAATATCTCATACTGAAAAGGTGGAAGTAGATCTTGGCTCAAATGGGAGAGCCTTGAGCAAAAGAAATTCAAGGACAGCACTCACGATCTGAGTTCAAGCCACATGTCTGGACTAACACAAAAAACAAAAAGCAAGCAACAACAAACAAAGGCTATTCAAGCACCACAAATGTAGGGTATTTATTGGACTGAATTGGAGATGATAATCATAATATTATACAAATATTTTGAACTGTCTTTTAGGTTGGCTTCAAACTGTGATCATCAGATCTCAGCCTTCTTTGTAGCTAGGATTATAGGCATGAGCCCTGCACCTGGCTTAGCCAATAATTCTAATGAAATCTATAGTACATTTACTTGTATGGTGATTCCAGGCTATTATTTTCTATACTTGATATATATATATATATACATAAATATGTATATATTTTTTGGTCAGTTGTTGGAATTGAACTCTGGCCTGGGCACTGTTTCTGAGCTCTTCAGCTCAATGTTAGTGCTCTACTACTTAAACCATAGCACCAGTTCCCATTTTCTGATGGTTAGTTGATGATAAGGGAGTATCATAGACTTTCCTGCCTCGACTAGCCTTGAACAGTGGTCCTCAGAACTCAGCCTCCTGAGTAGCGAGGATTAAAGGTGTGAGCCATAAGTGGTTGGCTATACTTGATATTTGTTTTAATTGCTATCCCAAATCAATTGTCTCTGACATAACTATTTCAAGTCTCTGTAAGGTCATTTATGTTTATAACTAAGTAGCTGTCTACAGGAAGAGGCATTACTGGTTAGTTAACAGTCTTTCTTTGAAAAAAAATTAATTCACATTGCAGCAGATTCCTTTTGCTTGCTAAGTGTCCCAATAATATTTCATATCTCTTTTTTTAAATCTATATCTGTGAGGCTTAAAGCACTTGCATGTCTCTTGTGAATGCAAATAAACCAGAATTTGTCTGCCTGGGATGCAGCTCCAATAACTTTCTGTGAAATACTAACTGATTCAATTTCAAGTGTCCAACCAGTTTTTTAGTTCATTACCTCTTGGGACTAATTCATAGAAATTAAATGATACATTAAGTTATAGGTCAAAGTCAAATGTGCTGCTCCAGGCAGAAATGTGTTGATATTTGCCATTCAACTTGAAATGAAACTGTTGCTATACTTCAGCATTCTGAAGCCAACTTCCAAGCTCTAGGACAAAATGTGCCATCATCTTAGCATTCCAGATGAGAATCATATGCAGACCATTCCCCAGAAAGCACTTGTCACAGCATGATGCTGCAGATATAATCAAAAACCTCTAGAATTCTGTCTGAATCATCTTCAGGAAGTTGTGGCTGGGTTCTGTTTAGTTCCTGAAGATATTGTTTCTACTGGCATTGTCTGGAAGCTGGAGCTTATCAAAGCCAGCCTTGGCCTGATCATTGTCACCACTCTCCTTGTGGAGACTAGTCTCATAGTGACAGAATAATCCCTGTGCAGTCTTTCAACTCTGTATTTGCACAAATTGGAATTTATGTTGTGCCCAAGAATAAGCTTTGTACTTCTTTGGTCCTATCACTAACTTCAGTCCTGATGGATTCCTTGTAGGTTGATGGGGTGTCTTATGCACATTTTCATTAAGCAAGGGACAAAATTTGTACTGAAGAACAAGGCTATGCTTCTTATATGATCATCTCCTCTGAAGACCATCATAGATTTCCTCCAACTAATATGAAAGAACATCATTTTCCTAGAATGTTCTGTGTATACTAAAGCCAATTGAAACACACAACAGAAAAATACAATTAAAATACCATGATATAAAAATAAAGAGGCCAAGAGCAGTGGCTCACACCTGTAATCCTAGCTACTCGGGAGGCTGAGATCTGAGGATCAAGTTTCAAAGCTGGTCTGGGCACAAAAGGACCTGTCACTCTTATCTTCACTTAACCTCTAAAAATCCAGAAATGGGGCTTGGCTCAAGGGTAGGGCCATAGCCTTGAGCTGAAGAGCTCAGAGACTGTACCCAGGCTGAGTTTAAGCCCCATGACACACAAAAATAAATTAAATAAAAATTAAAAAATACAGAGGACATATACTGATCATTTTAAGTAACTGATAACATTTTAAACAAATACTGAGCAAATATAGCTATATTTGGTTGTGGCACCCTGCGGAATGATCATTTATAATTTCTGTAAAATTTCATGTTCTGGTAATATGCTAATAACTCAGTGAAAATTAATATTTGCATGAGCTTCCTTGTTATAAATACAAATCAATATTGTCTTTTGCTAATTGAATAATAATTTCAAGGTTTTTAAAAAATGTTTTCCTTGCCATGATGTAATTGATATGTAAATATAATGAACAGAGTAAGATATTAGATAGCAAACATATTTCTTGACAATATTCAGACATTGAAATATTGCTTGTTGCTTTTTAGTCTAGTGAAGTTTTTGTGTATATATATATATATATATCTGTTTGTGTGTGTGTGAAAATGGCACTAGAAAAATTAAAATGTGTAGAGTGAGGAGAAATGTGAGAGAATGATGAAAGGAATGATATTGATGATAAAATATTATACTGATAAAATTACATGTTGAATTGACTTGTGCAACTATGTAAAGATTATTAGAAAGACTTTAAAAATCATAAATGCCAAGTGTTTTTGTTCACTATGACAAAATTGCTTTGAGATATTTTGCTTTGTATTTATAATTCCTCTCCCATTACTATTAATATCTATGCATTAATAAGTATCTTCACATTAATAAATATCACATACATATAGGCATTGGGACCAAGTAATTAAAGCTGGATCTTCAATAGTTTAAAGCATTATGAATTTATCTGGAAACAGGGATTTTTGCTTAGGTTATATTTATGGGGAACTGATGGTAAAACTGACATCTTGCTATCGTGTGTGTACAACTCAATAATTATAACAGAATCAGGACTAGAAATGTGCTGTTTTGAAGCTTGTATGCATATAATTTTAAAACAACAACAGTGACTGTGTCAAAGTTGGAAGGTACATATGACCCACTTCTCTTATGTACAAATATGAAAATGTCATGACAAAACAATTTGAATGTATAGTATAAATTCTGAGAAGTGTTGAAAATATTACTGATACAGGAATTGGGGAACATTTTCTCAGTGATGTAATGTACAAATGATAAAACCTGTTTATCATGACAAGTTGAGTGCTTTTTGGTGGGTTTTATGTGTCTTTTATGAAATTGTGCCTTCTTAAGGGTGGTCTTCCAGGCCAAGCTCCTGGAAGGCCAACATTGGCTTCATGGCTCAGAACCTTTGGATCCATCACTTCAATTCTAAAATGTATACGCATGGGTAATTTACCCCTTGTTAAATAATACATCTGGATAAAGGGTCACTGTTCTTATCTTCATGGGAACGACTTTAAGCCAATTTCTCCTCCTTTCATTTTAATACTTGATTGGTAATCATGTGCCATACAGTGCATTTGTAGATTCCTTTATTCTCATAACAAAATAAGGATATTCAAATGAATTCTTGTTTCATTGTCACCTACACTGAGCATGCATGTGGTCCTGTGCACACCTGGTACACGAGCACACACCCCAACATAATTTGAATAATAATGTAAAAAGACAATGCAAAAATCCTAGCTGTCTGTGATGAGATAGTTGACATGTGAATTTCATTTTGTTGGACAGGATATGCATTTAACTCTATTGAAATCCATGGGCATTTATGTTTCATCTAATCGAGGAATGAAATAGAGAAGGTGACTTAGAGAGGACCTCAGCTGGTAGGATGGGGGCTGAACCATGTCACATAGTAGCAATCCTAACTTAAATGCATCTCTGGTATGAAATTCAGCAACTAAATATTTAGCATTTAGTAGTGACTAACAGTGCTTAATTTACAATTTCAGAATATTTAGAGAGTGGGCTAACTTAAGTCTAATAGAGGTCTTCAACACCAGCAGACTGGAGAATGGCCTCTCTTGGATTCTTGTTTGCGGTGGGATTGTTAGAAGATTAGGCCTATGGTCTGCACTGGCTCTCTCATTAGCAAACTGAAAAACAGAACAAAGAAAACAAAGTACTTTCAGGGAAAGTGATGAGCTTTCCAACAAATGACAGAGACTTCTGGAAAGCTTCCCATAAAATGCTGGGAGTCACTTTCAAATAGGGTTAAATACTGAACAATTCTGAATTGCGTTTGCATTTAAAAATTCCTTTATATATTTATTGCCAGTCCTGCAGCTTGAACTTTGGGCCTGGACACTGTCCTTCAGCTTTCTCAAGGCTAACTACACTTTACCACTTCCAACTTTTGCTGTCCTTTTTTTTTTTTGCCAGTCCTGGGCTTGAGCTCAGGGCCTGAGCACTGTCCTTGGACTTTCTCGAGGCTACAGATTTACCATTTGAGCCTCAGCACCACTTCTGGCTTTTTTTTTAATGTATGTGGTACCGAGAAATTGAACTCAAGTCTTCATGCATGCTAGGCAAGTACTCTACCACTAGGCCAAACTCCTGGCCTCTACTTCCAGCTTTTTCTATGCATGTGGTAACCTGGGAATTGAGCCCAGGGCTTCCTGCATAAGTGGCAAGAACTCTACCACTAGGCTAAACTCCGGGCCCCAATTTTACATTTTTATCCAATTATTGCTACATATTTTCATCTAAAACACAATATATTTTGTTTTAAAATTACAGAATAACACTACAAATAGAGCATAGTTTATGATGTTGCTTCACAAAATAGGCTGGTATGCACTCATTACATTGTTTTGACTACTTTTAAATTATTTTTGCTGATAAAGTAAATAGTAACTGCAATATTATCTAAATGTATGACACAATATTTCTTCAATTTCTATTGGGCTAAAAAACAAAAACAATGCAACTGACTTGGCATCCTGCATGAAGAGGCAAATAAAATTACTTCTTGGAGCAAGTAGACATTACTCTATAAATTTTTATTCAGAAATATTAGCTGAAAATGAGGGTTTCATATTTACATACTTGCATATAATTTACTTAGATTATATATAACACCTTTATTAGTCTTTTGGATACCTTTCCTTCAAATATCCCGTTTAGACAATATTACATCATGTCAAAGACACAGTAGGATATTTCTACTTCTTATTGTTATAGGAAATCTTTAACTTCTCATCTCATATAAGGTGAACTCTACTTGCTAGAAATAATCAGGAGTTAAAAAAAGTCATTGAAAGAACACAGAATACATTAAATATTGCTAGGCTTAAATCCCATTGATAAGAGAACATAGAATTAAGATAAATAAAAAAGTTAAAATGCACTGAAGTAACGCGTGTTATAATTTTAATTCCTACAAAGATAATTCTAATATGGATATGGACCTCAGGAAGCTCCTTAGAAAATATTCTTAAAATTTGTGAGTGTAAAAGGAATTAAAGTTACAACTGTTCTTTGATATATTGTCTGTAGAGTCTTTAAAAGTTCATAGAGGAGCAGGGTATGGTGGCTCATGCCTGTAATCCTAGCTACTCAGAAGGCTGAGTTCTGAGGATTGCAGTTCAAAGCCAGCCTAGGCACTTAAGACCTTTAGACTCTTGTCTTTAAGTAATCACTAGAAAAGGGGAAGTGGGGCTGTGGCTCAAAAGGTAGGGTGGTAGCTTGAGCTGCAGAGCTCAGTGACAATGCTCTGACACAGGGGTAGGGTGATAGCTTTGAGCTGAAGGGCTAGACTGTGCTCAGGCTAGAGTTCAAGCCCTTAACCCCCCGCCCCCCCAAACACACACACACACACGCACAAAAAAAAATCGTAGAGGAAGTTATAAAGAGAAGGCCTGAGTAAATTGGAGGCAATACTTAGCAGTATTGCTTAAGTTTACCAAGCACAAGGCCTTAGAGCAAATGCCAGAACTAATAATAAATAATCTATCACCGTGGTGTTACTGGACTCTCACTGCCGGGGCCAACCGGCAGCAAACCAGGGTTCGCAGATTGGGGTTCCTGAAATAGGGGACAAGGACTAGGAAGAAAAAGAAGAGAGACAGACACACCGGGTCCGGGATGTCCGCAGTCCAGGCAAAGACTGCTGAGACTGCCGCGTTTATTTTCCACTCCCCCTTCTTCCCTCCTCCTCTCCCAGGGAACCTCCAGGTATTACATTCATATGGTAATTCTCAGGTCATTTACATAGAATAGGGCCAGACAGCAATAAGACAATATAGCCATCGTCTGATGCAAGTCAAGGTACAGTTTGATTCCACTCTGGCTCCCAACATCTCACATGCAATTCTAGCTGCTCAGGAGGCTGAGGTCTGGAAGACTAAAGTTTGACTTTAAACTTCAGTAGAAAAATATTCAGCCAAAAGCAGTGTAGGAAACTTGGCTCAAGTAGCAGAGTTTCTGTAATCAAGATCAAGACTCTGAGTTCAAATTACAGAAGATGAAATTTTTTTCTTCATATATTTTTATTGTAATTATTAGAATGGTTACATTATATTCACCATATAGAAGGTGCATTACTTCACAAACATTGATACCCTTTCTCATGTCTTGGTCCCCATTTCCCTCCCCCCACCCCACCCCTCATCTTGTTTTCCCCC
This sequence comes from Megascapheus bottae, assembly GCF_031878675.1. NCBI lineage: Eukaryota > Metazoa > Chordata > Mammalia > Rodentia > Geomyidae > Megascapheus > Megascapheus bottae. The sequence goes on along the minus strand of NC_143513.1, from coordinate 29,409,689 downwards.
CTTCCCTAATCTATTTCAAATAACCAAATATGCATATATACAATATATCAGATAACAAGGTAAAATATTGTAACAATATGAGACAGCAAGAGAGATGAGAGATAACATAGTACATTAAGGACAACAATCACTCATATTTGCCATGTACTTCTTTTTTTCATATATTTTTTATTGTAATTAATAGAAGGGTTACATGACATTTGCCAGATAGATGGTGCATTAATTCCCATACATTGATACCCTTTCATATGTCTTGGTCCCCATTTCCCTCCCCCCCACTCCCACCCCTCATCATGTTTCCTCCCGGTTCCAATCCAATTTCAAATAACCAAATACAAATATATCCGGTATCAGGTAACAAAGTGAGATAGTGTGACAATATGAGATAACCAAGGGACAGCAAAAGAGATGAGAGATAACATAGTACCTTAAGAACAACAATCATTCATTATATGGCTTATGTTTACATCATATTTTAAATGACAAGTTTAACAAATAAGTGTTCAAGGAGGGAATCTCTAATTACACTCACTGGGACTTAGTATTTAGAACTTAATCAAAATTAGGTTAAGGGTTTGTATGTCATAGAAACATATTAATTTATGAAACAAAACATTATGTCTATAGAGTCATAGGTTTTTATGTCTATATAGTTATGTTTATATTTCCATTACCATGTCCATAGCTTTGGGTATGCGTCCTCACTCTTGTACTCTTTGGATTTAATAGCCGCATATTAAGGATACCATGAGCCTTTTGTTCCTTAGGTCTTGACTTGTCTCACTCAACATGATTCGCTCTAGATTCATCCACTTCCCTGCGAATGCCATTATTTTATCTTGTCTGTTGGCTATGTACAATTCCATTGTGTATATATATACCACATTTTCTGTATCCATTCATCTGCACTAGGGCATCTGGATTGTTTCCATCGCCTGGTTATTGTGAATAGTGCAGAGATGAACATAGCTGAGCAGGTGTCTTTATAATATCCTGGCTCATGCTGTTCAGGATAGATGCCCAGAAGTGGTATGGCGGGATGGTAGGGAAGGTCTATTTTCAGTTCTTTAAGAAACCTCTACACTGCTTTCCAGAGTGGCTGAACTAGTCTGCATTCCCACCAGCAGTGTAGTAGGGTTCCTTTTTCTCCACAACCCCGCCAGCAACTGTCGTTGTCTGAGTTCAAAATCTTGGCCCTTCTTGTTGGGGTAAGGTGGTATCTCAGGGTTGTTTTTATTTGCATTTCCTTTATGACCACAGATGATGAACATTTTCTCATATGTTTTTCTGCTATTTTAATCTCTTCTTCTGATAAGTCTCTCTTTAGTTCCCTTGCCCATTTAGTGAATGGTTTATTGGGTTTTCGGGGGATTAGTTTGTTGAGTTCCCTGTAGATACGGATGTTAAGCATTTGTCAGATGTATTGTTGGTGAATATCTTTTCCCAGTTGATTGGCTGTCTCTCTACTTTTGCAACTATGTTTTTATCTGTACAGAAACTTTTTATTTTTTGGTAGTCCCATTTATCGAGCCTCTCTCCAATCTGTTGTGACCCTGGGATTCTGTTCAGGAATCTTTTGCCTGTGCCTATGAGTTCCAGTGTCTCTCCTACTTTATCATGTAGCAGTTTCATGGTTTCCGGTCTGACATTGAGGTCTTTGATCCACTTTGAGTTAATGCTTGTGCATGGCAAAAGGCTAGGGTCAATTTTTAGTTTTCTGCATGGGGCTGCCCAGTTTTGCCAGCACCAATAATTGCATAGACTGTGTTTGTTCCACTGTATATCTTTGGCTCCTTTGATAAATGCAAGTTGCCTATAGGTATGTGGTTCTATTTCTGAGTCTTCTATTCTGTTCCACTGATCTTCTGGTCTGTTTTTGTGCCAATACCAAGCAGTTTTTGTTATTATGACTCTATAGTAGAGTTTGAAGTGTGGTATTGTAATACCACCAGCATTGCTCTTTTTGCCTAGAATTGTTTTGGCTATTCTAGATCTTTTTTTGTTCCATATGAATCTTTGGATTATATCTTCTATTTCCGTAAAGAATGTCTTTGGGATTTTGATGGGGATTGCATTGAATTTGTATATCAATTTTGGCAGTATAGCCGTTTTCACTATGTTGGTTCTCCTGAGCCATGAGCATGGGATGTCTTTCCATTTCCTAGTGTCTTCTTTAATTTCTTTCATTGGGCTTTTATAGTTTTCATTGAATAATTCCTTTACATCTTTGGTTAAGTATATTCCTAAGTATTTTATTCTTTTGGGGGCTATTGCGAATGGGATCATTTTCTTGATTTGGCCTTCTGTTTGTGTATTGTGTACAAGAAGGCTACTGACTTCTGAAGATTGATTTTGTATCCTGCCACTTTGCTAAAGTGGTTTATTATTTCTAGAAGATTGGGAGTGGAGTTTGTTGGGTCACTCAAGTAGAGGATTGTGTCATCTGCGAATAGGGATAGTTTAGTTTCTTTTTTCCCTATGTGAATCCCTTTGATGTCCTTTTCTTGCCTTATTGTTCTGGCTAGGATTTCCAGCACTATATTGAAGAGAAGTGGAGAGAGTGGGCATCCCTGTCTAGTTCCTGATTTTAAAGTGAATGGTTTCCAGTCTTTTACCATTTAGTATAATACTGGCTGTAGGTTTTTCATATATGGCTTTCACTATTTTGAGGAATGTACCTCTTAGTCCTATTTTTTCTAGTGCTTTCATCATGAATGGATGTTGTATTTTGTCAAATGCCTTCTCTGCATCCAGAGAAATTATCATATGATTCTTATCCTTAACTCTATTGATATGATGTATTACATTGATTGATTTGCGAATGTCAAACCAGCCTTGCATTTGTGGGATGAAGCCCACTTGATCATTTGCTCTCCTCGGCACCGAGAACTGTTGTTGTAGTTCACTCTGTGGTCCGTAGGTAGCAGTCTTTACTTGGATTGGGACGGGTGGTTCTGGGAAAATGTGAATACCTGTGGTTCTCGGCCAAATTGATTCCTCTGCTGATTAGGTCAGAGTTTGCAGTTTTTGCAGGTTTTTGGTTGGTTCCCAGAGGATGTGTGCTGCTGCACGACTAGCTCTCAGCCCAACCAGTGGCCTCACAGTGGGCCATGGGATGGATCTGCGAGCTTCAGTCTCAGCATGCTGGGCGGATGGTTGGTTTTCCTGTGCTGCTTCTAGGGGCGGGCCCTCACCAAGGGTCTGGAGTTTGGGAGTTTCCAGGGCTCTTAGCAGGACCAGCAGCTTTCTGCTCTGTTCCCAGGGGCGGGGCCCAGCTGAGGACATGGACTCTAAGGGCGGATCCTCGCTTTTCTGATTCTCAGAAGGCTAGCGTGGCTGCTGGTTGGCCCTTCAGTTCCCTGCTGCTTTGTCAGAGAGTCTGTGAGTGTGGGGGGCCCCTCGGTGCTGTCTTGCTCAGGATTCCCCGCTGGAGGATGCCCGGCTCAAGATCTGAGGGGGACAGATGCTGGCTCCTCTTTTCCCGCACATCCCACCTGCTGTTGTAAGGCAGGGTCTCAGCGCCCCCCACTCTCCAGACCCAGTGGCCTGGGAGAGGAACCTGTTGGGCAGGTGGGAACTGGGACACCTCTGCCTCCCTTGGTGGGGTGCTGGGTCTTAGTGTAGCCCACTTGTCAGTCTCCATTCAGAGGCCTGGGAGAAGAACCTGGTGGGCAGGTGGGGGCTGGGACACCTCCGCCTCCCTTGGTGGGGTGCTCGTCTTAGCGACCACCCGCCTGTCAGTCGCCAGTCAATGGCCTGAGGGAGGGGGCTCTTGAGGGAAGGGACAGGATTCTACATTCATTGCCCCCCTGCTTCTGCCAGTCTTTCTCGGGAGGGGTGTAGGGGTCTGAGTTAAGTTCTATTGCTTGGCACCAGCTCTGCTTTCCCGATGGGTTTGGGGACCCGCTGTGCTACTCACACCTTTCGTTTGGCTGTGGGTGCTCCAAGGTGTTGGGGAGTCTTTCACTACCCTTGGTTTTGCGCCACAGCCTGTGTTCCGCGTCTGGGTTCCGCTGCTTGCTGTTCTGGTTTTGCATCTGGGTTCTGCTGCTTCTGCGGCTTGCTGGCCCGGTCCTATCCTGGTTTCTGCAGTGGTCGGGGATGCCGGGCCTGGCGCCCTCTGCCGCCGCCACCGCCACTTTTCGTGGCTTGGAGCCAGCGGGGAGGGGTGGGAGAGGGGTCCTTGCTTTCCGAATTCTTTGAGAAAGTTGGATGTAAGCTTTATCTGGGCTTCTTTTCAGGTTTGAGTCCTTCTCCATTGCTTTTTGAGTTTGTTGTTGTGGATTTCTTAAGGTAGTTGGCTCGTGGGACTCCCTGGTTCTCTCTTTTTGTGAGAGAGAGCTAGGCAGCGTCCCTATTGTCTAGGTGCCATCTTCTGCATCTAGAAGATGAAATGTTTAAAAATGGAATGATTTGAGTTAGAACAAGCAAGAACTTTCTCACTCCATACTACAGTGCTTATCCTTAGAAGTGGGCCATTCTGTAATAAGGCATGTATTGGTAAAGAATCATCTTGTGTAATTGGTATACAAGGAAGGGTAAGTGCTCAAAAATCAAGTAGTATTCAATAGCTTGCAGATGGAGACAGTCATTCCTATGAGGATTAATGGTGGGCTCATCTCAGATATCAGCAAGTTGTGCTGGCATTGTTGTGATGTATTCTCATGAAAATGAATGAGATAACTTCCCTTCAGCTTATAGAAATGGTAAAATTTGAAGAGTTAATTTAGTATATTTGAAATTTTCCAGTAAAGATGTCTTTACATAAATAGTGTACCACAATATATAATATTGACCAGGCTAAAATGGAATGTGATAGCTATATCCCATCAATAGTTTTTTGGCTCTACCATTTAAACAATCGGAAGCTACCAGATTATGGTGAACATAGAGATAGAACTAAAAATTTAATTGTAAAAGAAAAAAAATTAAAGGAAGTTTTTGAGTTTTTGTTATGGAATATTAAAACAATAATATATATATTTCTTCCAAATCCTGTTTCTAGATTACATTCTTTTGGACACATTAGTGTTTAAATAGACTTGTAGATATGAATAAATAAATAGAATTCTTTCCATGGTTAGATGATAATGGGTTCAATTTGAATATGGTGAGCATCAAGAGAATATTATCAAGCATCATTAATACACAGTTTGCATTGTGTTATAGGGCTGGGTGAAAACACAAATAAAAATTTAAATAGTTTTTTTCAAGTAGAAAGGGCATTAGGCAAAATGAGCCATTTGAAAAACTGTCCCTAGAGCTCAATGTTTTATACCCATTGCAATGTAGTTCACGATTCTTGTGTCATCATTAATTGGAAAATATATTTTATATATATTACCTAACATGGCTATTATATTACAACAAATGTTCATTGCGCTACTGATCCAATTTCTTACCAGAGACAAGCAAGGCCCAAAACAATGCAAAAATAACTTCACATAAAAATCCACAACTATAATGTCTATTAAAAATGTAAATGTTCAATTATTCTTTTTAAAAATGACTTGTCTTGTGGAAAATGACTGTGAATTTCTGCATCTGTTTAGAGTGAAAATTAATTTAAATAATAATTCAAGTAATTTGATCCTCCCCATCCATCTAACTGGTTTTGATTGTTTTTGAATTTTCTGAATTGTAAATGGGTGAAAATAAAAATTAAGCTTTCCTTTGCAGCATTTTTAGCTTCAGAAGGCAGAGGGAGATAGTGTAGTATGATGAGGCAAAAAAGGGAAATATCTGAAGAAATGATGGGTATTTATTGAGCTTGACAGGATATACTAACAACAATATGAAAACAACTCATGTCTTCCAAGAATGAAAGGGAAAAGTCATAACTAACTTCTGTTAGTAGAAAGATGTCTAGACTTAAAAAAAAATCATATTTAGTGAAATAAGACAGACCCAAAGAAACAGATTTTCCTCATTTGTAAACTCTAGGAAACCTCATATTATACCTCTAGCATTCTCCTAGAAGAGGACCACAATAGCTCAAAAGCTACGAATATATGGCCATAGAGGATAAGGCTAAGTGAAATGAACTCCAGATCTGGAAACAAGAGGTTTATTTTTGTAATTGTTGTCCTTAATGTACTATGTGAAGTTCTTCCTTTTCTCTTTCTTCCCTTTAAGGTTAATCTCATGTGGTTACTGTATATGACTTTGGAATCTGGTATATTGTATATATGTTTATTTGTTTATTTGAAATAGGGAAGGAAGGTAAAAAAAGATGGGTGGGAGGGACTAGGGGGAGAGAAAGTGGGAGAAAAACATGCGAATAAATAATGTAGCAACTACCTGATGAAAATAACTGTAATCCCTCTGTACATCACTCCAACAATTATAAAAGAACAATAAAAATACAATAAATTTAAAATAGAAATAAAAATGTCTACAATTATTAGAGCAAAAAGGTAGACCTTGCATTTAAACTTCTGTAGTATGAATAGGATGGGAATGACTTGTATCAGGAAATGAAATCAGGAAATGCTGATAGGGGAAAACACATTTATCTGAAAATGTAATTCCAGGGACTATATCTTCAAAGACATAAATGTGTGACTCACAATGTGGAATTCTTTTTAGTAACTAATACTAATTAAAAATAAATAAATATGTAGAGTCTGAAGGACGCTGAATATGGTAGAATCATTTATATTGACAGCTGAATAGGGAACAATGAAGTTTGTTGAAATCATTTTGGAAAGATAGAGGGAGGGGATGAGGAAAATGATGGAGGCATCAGTCTAACCAAGGCATATTGTTCTTATTTATGCACATGTCAAAATGAAAACCTCTTATACAACTAGTAGATTCTATGAAAGTGTCAATTGAAAAAAATAACCCCCAAAAAGTATAAATGAAATTGATACTTAGATTTTAAAAATTTTATTAGCATTGTTTGACATTTTACATATCTCTGAATTAAAATTATTATTTTACTAAAGTTTTTGATATGTAATGTTTCAGTGGACAATTTGAGCAATCATCTTGTCAAAATAAGCCACAATTCATGGAATTCATTATCTAATTAATAATCTGAAAAGATATTTTTATTAGTCATAAGTAAGCTGGAATAGTATAGGACATAAATCTGAAGAAATAAAGAAAACATGAAATTTGATAAACATTGTATCAATATACTGAAATTTTAATAAAATAATTTTGATTCTTAAATTCAACTGTTTTTTGTATTTTTAGGCTATGTATCTCAAAATATTATAATCCTGCATTATTTTAATGGTATGGTTTATAGTATGTAATAAAAATATATTGTAATTAATATTATTGTGAGATGTATAATGTGTAAATATAAACCATATTTTCAATGTAATAAAAGATGATGATAAAAGTTGCATTCCTGGGGCTGGGAGTTTGACCTAGTGGTAAAGTGATTGCCTAGCATGCATGAAGCCCTGGATTTGATTCCTTGGTACCATACACACAGAAAAAGCTGGAAGTGGTGATGTGGCTCAAATGATACAATGCTAGCTTTGGACAAAACTATCCAGAGAAAGTGACCAGGCTCAGAGTTCAATCCCCAGAACTGGCAAATAAAAGTTGCATTATTTTTTAAAATTGTTCACATTTTTTGTTATATAATGTAATAGCAACCACAATACAATTAAAATATTTCCCCTAAAATAATTGAATACACTGCACATCACTGAACAATACTAACTAAGTTATAACTGGAATATGAGTGATTAGAATATGAAAATCTTCAATAAATCAAAACTAAATATATGAATTTCCTATTGTTATAACAAAATATTATAAAATAATGTCTAGAGGATGTCACAAACATTAGCCTTTCAACATGAATATTATGAAGCTTTTGTTGGGCTTCTGTGATCCTAGCTACTCAAGAGACTGAAATATGATGATCAAGTTCAAAGCCAGCCTGGGCACACAAATCTAAGAAACATATCTCCAATTCATCATTAAAAAGCTGGAAGCAGAGATATGGCACAAGTGGTAGAGTTCTAGGCTCCAGTGAAAAGCCAAGCAAGACAGCAAGGCCCAGAATTTGAGCCACAGCACTCAATAGCTCAATTTTCTCTCTCTCTGTCTCTCTGTCTCTGTCTTTGTCTCTCTCTGTCTCTGACTCTCTCTCTTTTTTCTCTCTCTCTCTCATACACACACACACCCACACATGCAAAAAAAAGTAAAATAATAAAAGCATTAAGCTATTAAAATCAAACTGTTCGCAGCCTAATTTCTTCAAGAGGAACAATTTGTTGACTTTCCATTTATAGAATGGGTCTGACCCATCCTACACTGGTCCAGCCCTTCTATGTGATTAGTGTCCCTCAATATCAGTCATCCTGAGTCCATCTCATAAGATCCCTTGTGATTTCATTAGGTCCAGATAGAAAACCCAGAACAGTAACTCCAGATCAATGTCCCTAGGTAATATATGCAAGATCATAATAATGTCATATTCAGAAGGGGAGGGACACTTTGGGGTATACAGGTACACAGGTACACAATTTATCCTAAAACTGCAAGAAAGTTGGGCTTGAAGAAAAAAGATGTAACGCACAGAAGACAGTGCAGCATTACTCAAATCCTGTCATGTTTATTGTTACAATGAATGTAAATGAACTAAATATTCCATTCACGAGACAGTACTGAAAGAGCAAAAAAACAGAAAAAATAATATAAATAAGTATTATTGTATGCTGTCTTTTGATAATACAATTTATATGCAAAGGGCATACATAGAGCTGGTGGCATGATTCAGCATCTGCCTAATAAATTCAAGACCCTGAGTCTAAGCCTCAGTAACAACACACAGAATAAAGGAAAAAATTCAAATTGAAATTTTGCCATTATCCATGTAAAATTGTTGGTTTAATTCCTATTTTGCATTCTAACATGGATTGGCCATTCTTTCATATCATTCCTTATAAACTGCAATTCGCTGAAAAATCAATGTTGAATTTATGACAATTATTGCCTCTATACATAACTGTGCAACTGCGTGAAAATGCCTAATGTTTATCCTTTAAATCAAATGCTAGGAAGTACTAAATATACTGAGGAAGATATATGGAAAATCAAATGCTAGGTCTATTTTGAATGCAAAGTAAAAATACTGGAAGTGAATGAGAAGTGCTACTGTAATGAACATATGAATAATATGAAAGCAAAACAACCTAACTTCAAATAATGAGAAAGTTCTAGAGACTTGGACAAATTAGTTCACTCCCTAACCTCCATACCATTTGCCTAAGCTCAAGCCTAATTTAGGACAAGTCCCTGTCTTTCTTTGATCCTGTGAAACCTGAAACAATTGCAGATGAAAAAACTAAAGTCAGAAGATGAGTCATGAGTTTTTTGGAGGAGAAAGAACACATCTCCATGACAGAAAACTACAAGAAAATCAGCAAATGCTGGTAAAGAATTTGCAGGTAATTATTAGAAGATATCTAAGATCTAGCTAAAATAACTGAAGAAAGTAAATAACTGAATGCCATATGAAACAACATGTCATCTAGATCTTTCATTGCTAGAAAGGAAAAGACAGCGTCAACCATCACAAATCATTTAAGCCATAAAAAATGGCCAGAGAGAGGCTGTCTTTGGGGCTAATGTCAATGGGTGAGTTTAAACTCACTGTTTAATGTAGACACAGCTCTGATAAAAGTATTTCTTTCCAAACAATGAACCTAGTGATTTCAGAATTATAGTGGATAGATGTAATAAAATTGATGTTATATTCATGTTGTTTGCCTTATTCAACTTTCCATTATTGTAATAACTCATATAGATAAAATAACTCACAAAGATAAAATAGTTATTTAGCTCAGAACTCTAGATGTACTAATGTAGTATCAGTTATCTTTATGCCTTTGACTTCATGGAAAAGAAAGGTGGCAGTGTGAAATTATATCTGAGAGTCAGGAAAGAGAAAAGTATCAATGACACAATTCTCTTGAAGGAAATACCTCTAATGGTTTAAATGCAGTTCACAATATCCTATTCCTAAAGATCAAGAGCATGCCAGAAAACAGTATTTTGGTGATCAAACCTTTCAAGCATTTTTGTTGTGGGGATTACTATATTTACATTATTTAAACATGTTCCAATACAACACATATAGTAGCAGTCTATATACTGTGGGGTAATTGTTGCTTTCAAGCCTTGATTTTAAAAAGTTCAATGCCTAAGTCTATAGCTGCTATTGATACTTAAAATATCTTCTGGTGTTTGTGATTGTAGATAGCATTAGGATAACTTTTGATTCATGAGAGAAACTCTACTTACCAGCATTAGTAGGAGTTGGTAGGATGGCTTCCAAAGGTTATAGGAGATTTCTAGGTGTCCAAGCATTCAGTGGGAGAACCCAAATTAGATGTGGTACAAATAGGAAAATAATATTAATTGTATAGCCAGGAGATGTGAAGGGAATTGCTATTGGGCTATGTTCAAACTTTACTCAGTTACATTTTATCACTGTGGAAACATTTTTATGACTGTGATTTCTTTAGATTGAAACTATTCCTGGGGAGATTTATATTTAAAATCCAGAGATAACAATAAGGAATTAGAAAATACTTGATGATTGACACAGTAGTAATAAGTAGGGTTTGAAAGGATTGACTTAAAATTTGAAAGAATTTCAACTATTAGTAAATGGCTACTAAATACTACTGCATGTTACAGAGAAACCTTTCATAAAGCAAATTATCAACCAAAAGGCAAATTTGTGTTCTGGTTTTAAGAAATTGCTACAGTCATTCTACTCTTCAACAATCAAACCCTGATCAACTTGTACCCACTAACATCATAGCAATTACCTTCTACCAGCATACTTCTTATAAGTAAAGAAGGGTCAAGTGATCATTGGCATCTTTAGAGACAAAATAATTTTAAATGAAGACATGCTTAGTTTTTATATCTAGTCCAGTTTCACACTTAAAAGACCACAGAACAGTGTGAACAAAACTTATTTGTATTGGGAAATCAACAAAGACTTCATATACATTGGGAAATCAAATACAAATTTGTGTGACTTTCTTCATTTTATTATGTACTTTCTGTTAGTAAAACTGTAATATCCAATGTATGACTATATTTGTATCTGAAAAACTGCAAAGAGGCACAAATCTTTTTCTTTGGGGAAATAAGAACAGCAAAACAATGTTATTTCTACACAGATAATTAAAAAAATAGAGAAAGAAACAGCTTACAACTAAATTTATTTTGCTTAGTCTAAAGCCTGATGAAGAATATAATATCAAATGATGGACCAATAATTCATCCTCATATATATATATGAATATATATACACACATATATGTATATATACATATATACATATATATGCACACACATATATGTATATATACATATATATATATATATATATATATGTTCCATTGTGGGGCTTGACCTAGGGCTTTGGTACTATTTCAAGGCTATTGTCCTATCACTTCAAGCCACAGTACCATTTATAGTTTTCTGGTGGTTAACTGGAGATAAGAGTGTCAAAGACCTTCCTGACTGGTCTGGCTTTGAACCACAATCCTTAGATCTCAGCCTCCTGAATAGCTAGGATTACAGGTACAAGCCACCAGCACTTTACTTATGAATATATTTTTAAATTGATTTTACTTTATTTCACTGTTTTTGTGCCAGTCCTTGTGCTTGAACTCTGAGCTTGAGTGCTGTCCCTGACATTTTTTTTTTTCTCAAGGCTACAACTCAAACCACTTGAACCACAGTTCCACTTCCAACTTTTTGGTAGTTATTTGGAGATACAAGTCTCACGGACATTCCTGCCCAGGCTGGCTTGAACTATGATCCTCAGAACTTAGCATCCTGCAAGTGTATTTTAATTTTTAGAAAGTAAATTCTACAGAATAAAACAAATATTTTTTAGTTTCATGCTAAGGGAAAAATTGTTAGCCTTGAAAATGAACCATGATAAAGACATATATAACAACCCTTACGGAAAGAAAACATTCATAAATTTTAATTTCATTGTACGAGAACTGACAACAGAACAGGGGAAAGTGAATGAACAAAATGATGCAGAGACAAGATTGTTTACAGCTCTGTGTGGAAAGGTAGCTTGAAGGCCCTATATGAGGTTATTTACAGGTTCTATTAATTTAATGGAAAGCTGTTTAGATGATTACATACATACACTTAAAACCCAATCATTATTTTGAGTACATCATACTATAAGTAATTGTCCAAAAAAGTTTGTTCTAATAGTGCAATAAAAAAAATCTATGTGTCAATAATATAGTCTAAAGAAGATAACTAAACTGTCTTTGGGTATTAATAGTAACATCTAATGGAGCATTAGTTCACAGCATTTCTTAGTTTTTTTTCCTCTCAATTCCCTTGTAGTTCTGGAAATTTCTAGATGTTTCTAGAACTCTTTCTCTTCGGTGTTTCATGCTTTTTTTTTCCTTCTTCTTCTTCTGGTTGGGTTAATGGCAGTGCTGTTTCTTTTACTACCAACAATGAAAGGGGCAGTGAGGCTGCTGAAGTTTAGTGAGGGTACTGGGTGGTGTGTTGGCCACAGACACCTCTTGGTATGTACTGGCATGCCCTCCCTGCTCTCTATCTCAGTCCATCCTCTGAAGTGCCCTTATCCTTTCCAAACATGTTCAGTAATTATTCAACCAATAAGGAATCCTAGTACTTTTCAATTCACTTAACACACATAGATTAACGCACTCATATATATTTATATATATGCACACACACAAAACAATTACATACCTATATATTATATACATGTATGTAAATTATGCACATGTAAAAAGAAAAAGCATTCATATATATTTTTTAATATTTCTGTTTTAGGCTAGAGGTAAAGATAACGTGAACACATGAATCCTTGCCTGTAGTTTCTTATACTTATTAGGATTTCTTTTAATTTTTACCTGATTTTTATTGAAAATGCTGCACTTAGACTTCATAAAATGCTGTTAAATATTCTAGCGATTAGTTTCTTCCTATGAAATTTGGATCATTAAGAAGGGAAAATCATCCTTATTTCCCAGACTCAGATATGCCTTAAGTATTTTACCAAACTGTGCATGGGGAAGCATGCATATAATCCTAGTTATTAAGGGGTCAGGGACATACGTGTAAGGAAAATGGAGGAGAGTGAAAAAGGAGTAGGCCTGACATGTTCGTCAACAGAAGAGGACGGTTTCTTGAGGAGCAGCGAGGGGCGCAGACCCTCCCACGGGATTGGAGGTTGTGCTAGGGACTGGATTTGGGAGTAGGCTTATGTTATAGGGCTTAAAATGGAAAAATAAAATATGGGTTCTGATATCTTGGAGGCATAGCAATATTTTTGGTCAGGCCCACAGTAGAATGTTTCCACCTGTTTTGAGGGGCTATCATCACCTGGGATCCGAGGGTGGTTTCGGCCCAGAATGGACTAGCCCTCCTGTGGACAGGTATGTGGCCAAGATTGTTTGTGTACACCTGGTGTCTTGCGTGACCCTAGAGGAACAAAGCAGGACTTACTCCTTCAATAAGGATCTCAAGTTTGAGATCCAGTATCAAGTTAGTGAGGTTCAATCTAAAAAGTAGAGCTGGAGGTATGGCTCAAATGGTAGAGCATTTGCTAGCATGAATGAAGTCCTACATTAAAAAAGAAATCAATCATTCAAGCCTTGGTATAAAATGAACACCTTTTTATAAATGGCATAAGAAAATAACTTCAATAACTATGATAAGACTGTAAATACAAATCTAATATTTTACAATATTTTAAAACATATATTCAGAAATAGTCACACTAAAATTTCTTCTAAGTTATAAAAACTTGTGGATTACATATGAAAACTGTACTCTTATGGATATGTTGTATTAAATATACATTAGTAAAGTGAAAATAATTCCATTATAAAAATTATTTGGAATATATTAAACATGTCTTATCTTTGATTTTACTACTTGTGGTTTTGACAAAGAACAATCAAAAGAAAATAGTAGAAATTCAAAAGAAATGTTAAAAAATAAATTATTTTAAAATTCCAATTTTTAAAATTATATTTATATTCTCTTTGTATGTTACAACTGAACATGCCAGTTTCTGTGTCCAATGTATCTTGATCAATATCACCCATTTTACTCTTTTTCCCCATCCTTCCTGCACACATATTGAATCTCAGTTAGTTGATCATAGCTCAGTCATTCTAGTGTTATCAATTCTAGTGTTTAAATTTCTATGCCACCTGGTAAGTATTTCCCTCCCTTCATTTTATACATACATGTCTCCCCAAAGCAAATGATGTCCTAATAAGCAAAGTAAAATATAATGTGATTAATTCAAGTTGTAAAAGTGAAAGCTAAGGAATTTTAAGCGGTAGCACATCTTTAGTTGGGCAATAGTATTGGAAAAAAAGAATCAAGCATCCTTCATAGTACTGTCCCAAGAATGGCATCCGGAGTATTTGTGATTTTCTTCAGTAATCATTTCTTTGGAACTGCATTATTGAGAATGCCAGATTAATTCTGTTCACCCCAGATTAAAAACTAATACAGAGAAATGACAAGAAGATCAACTTCACCTATCCATTTTGCAACAAGATCATTGAGTAGAGAAGCAATAGACAATTGAGAATGTAGTAGTTCAAGATGTCCCTATATATCCAAAGGCCTTAGCATATTACTACCCCCCAAAATTTAAACTGTGTAATTTATTGCATATGACTATCATATTTATATTCTCTAAAATGTGCTCAAACACATTACTTATGATAATCATGAAGTAGCAAAATCTTTGTGACTAATGATCCTTAAGTATTATTTAAATAACTATTTTTGAAAGACATTGGGGAAAAAGTTACCAAATCTTCAGTTAAATAGAGTTTAGGCTTTTATCCAAACTTGAAATTACCCTTGAATAAATTATACCTTAGAAGTGACTCTGAATAAATTTTATTATCAGGTACCTTTTAAAAAATATTAACTTAGATCTTTGAAATAAATGTCACATTTATAATAGAATTATGACCATTAATCATCAGTGTGGATGCTTAATGGGCAAAAAGAAGGTGAAAACTACCATTAGAAGTCTCTCTCTTTTTTGGCAAATACTTTATGCTTTCACTCACAACATATAATTTTAGAATGCTGTGGGGAACCCATCAAATTTATTTCTAACATCATAGAGTGAAACATCTTAGTGGCTCTAAAATTAGGATAGTACTTAAAATAAATGCAGCTTGCATTCATTATTAGGTAGTGTGTAATGAATAATCATTAATGTGAATTTCAATTTCATAGCATCTAACATTGATGGAAAATATTAGCACATTCTAAGTGTATGACTAAATGGCATTCTATTTTATAAAAGAAAAAACCTAATGGTTTTAGAAAAACAATATTCTGCTTTTACTATGATAATTATTGTCATTTTTATGAAAATGTTATAATTTTTATAACTTAAACATACAGGCAAATCTGCCTCAGCTTTGATGCTTTTAATTTTAACTTTCCTCTGGAGTAGTTAGATACTTTCTGAAAATAATTGTACGGAAACAATAATGCTATTCTAGAATGTATTTGAGTTTATTGAACCTGAGGTAAAAGAATTGAAAAAAAATCATAGCCTAATTACCAGAACTCCAGGAAAATAGACTTTTGCCCATTTCCTCTTTGACATTCCTTTATTTCTGGGTCATACCTCCGCTTCTCTTATATTATCTTCAAATCATTTATTGTTGGATGTTTGTATACAAATAACTGTCATTGAAATTTGTCCTACTCATATGAAAGATATCCTACATCAAAACTTGTCATAAAACCAGGTGCTTGGGCTCTCAGCTGTAATCAAATGCTGAGAACTGAGGATCAAGTTTCTAAGTCAGCCTGGGAAGACAATTCTGAGACTTCTGTCTCCAATGAACCAGAAAAAGTCAGAAATGGCGATATGGCTCAAGTGTGTAGATTTGAGCAAAAATGCTAAGGAACAATATCAGGCCTTGAGTTCAAGCCTGGATACTAACACAGGGAAAACAGAAGAACAGAGAGGGAGAAAAAAGAAGGGAGGAATGGGTAGGAAGAAAAGGAGGAAGAAAAAGAGGAGACAAAGAAGGAAAGGATCATATTGTTACAAAATTGTAAACTTCCATTGATTTTCTCAGCTTGTGAAATGCTCTTCTTATGTCAATAGGCTCCCCAAATTTCTCTCTACTGATCCAACTTGATCAGACTCTGATAAGGCTATTAGCTCATTAGAAGAATTAATCTATATTATTTTACTTTCTATCTTCTTTGTGTGTTTATTTTCCATCAAGCACCAAGTGTTTAACACATGGAGTTGAGTGAGTGAAAGAAACATTGTTTTCATTCCTATCTTCCATCTTTCCTTCTTTGGATTTCCAGAATCTGCTCTATAAGCATCCTTTTTTACTTTCTAGTTAACTCTGAGAGAACAAATTCCTTTACATCTTACATGTTCATATTAACAAAGTTCCTACCTTAGCCAACATTTTTGTGTTCTTTCCACCATAATTTTTACTTTACTCAACTTACTGATCTCACAGTCTTCACAAAATGATAAAAATTTGATTGACATAATGTTCCTGCTACTTGGAAACTATGCTTTTTAACTTTTCCAGTAGATAGCTATCAAACTAAAGGAATGTGATTTTTTGGCGAATCATATTCATTGCCAAAGATAGCTTTTGTGGAAATCTTACTCTTAGAAACCCATCCTGAACGACAGTTATTAAATGAAGGGGACATTTAAGTGAATGTGTCTTTAACTTCTGTCCCTCTAGGAGTGGGATTAGGTAGACAGGAAAACTGGACTGTGAGATAGGTCTAACAATAGCATTCACTACTGGTAAATAGGACTAACATGAACATTTAGAGGCTTCTTGAGTTAGAGGATGATGGTCCTAATTGCATAATGTCTATGGAACATTGCATATGAATCCTCTCCAAGACATGAAGAGCAGTGTCCCACTCTGATAATATAGTCTCTGAAAATATTATGGAAACAGATTGTCTTCTGAGTTCATTCCCAGCATTTGGCTCATTGTGGCATTGGGGGAAACTGAATGGTCAGCAAACATTTCCTACACTACTTGTGTTTCAGGTCTTAGTTTTAAAACATTGTTATTCAGCAAATCCCTCATTTACTAGCCCTCTTTTCAACTTTCAGAGTGTAAATGTGAAGTATTATGCATTAGTATACATAGTCAAATAAGCATTACATTCATGGATACCTTTGCACTTACAAAGATATAGCAAAATTAGTTCAGAGAAATTCCATGCAGAGAATGAGTCCTAGATTGATGGGCTCTGGGAATGAGCCATGAATAAGAGGGAAAGCTGGAGACCTTGATAGACAGTGCCCTGTTTTCCTGTTAAAATTCAATGTTTATTATGATATATTGCTCCAGTTAACAGAGATGCGAACAGCCCTGATGCCCTACAGTAGATTAGTGGATCAAGAAAATATTCTACCTATATATGATGAAATGGTGCTCATCTATTAGAAAGAATCACAATATGTCCTTTTTCAGGGATATGGGTGGACTGAGAAAAAATAAGTATGCCATGTGAAGTAAGTCAGGCTCACAGACAAATAGCACATTTTCTCTTATATGTGGTAATTGGATCTAAACTACAAATATTCATGATAACATATACAGGGTTATGTGTAAAAATACATAGACTAAAGGATGATATGTGTAGAAGAAACCAATGGCATAACTCCTTTGAACAACTACTAAATTGTTAAACAAAATGAAGACCAGCAAGCGGAAATATGTTTTGGAAGGCAGAGAAAAGAAGGAGGGGCACCGGAATGGGGGAAGAGTGAGCAAATGTAATCATTATAGTTAATGCACATTATGTAGATATTTAACTGTAATTTATGGGTAGAGATGAGAGGGGAGAATGATGGAAGAGATGACCTTGATCAAAAATCATTGTACTCAAAACCTGACTTACAGTATTGGAACTGCTTTGTACAACTGCTTACTGGTAACATAAAAATAAATAAATATATTAACTGCTTAAAGTTTTCAGGATTTGGAGTAGCAGAGCTTGGCAGACATTAAAAGTAATCTGGGATTGGAGGACTGAAGTTGAGGTTAGGAGAACAGGACAATAATGATGATAAAAATCTGTTGTCAGAATGATGCGCAGAAAACTCTGGGAGCTCATGACACCTGGCCCAATAATTTTGCTCTAATTTTTAAATTGTTTTAAATATTCCATGCAGTCACTTACATCACAATTAATGAAATGTTTTTGGTTCACTAAAGTTGAATACAGCCAATATTTTATTCAGTTTTACTTTGATTATATGTTTTAAATTCTAATATCCTCCCCTTTAAGTCAGGGCAGGTAAATTAATAGTCTTGACAAGCTTTTGATGATGATATATTCTTGTGCTGTTCTTTCCATTGATGAGCATAACAGGTTTGACAACTAGTGATTAGACATGAAGTTAAAGAACTCACACTAACATGTCTATAACAATTTTATTAATGACCCACGTGGATTATTTCAGTTTTATTTCCTTGATTATCTGTGGTTTCTTTTTTTTTTCCAAAAGAAACCTCTAGCTCCTATCACCAAACACCTTATTTACTTAACAGTTCTATTCTAGTATATGATGTTATGAAAATTGTTAAGGTATAACCCCCAGGGGCACATATTTTACTACTACACTGCAATTACTAAATACATTTTTACATTTGGTCTTATAGTTTTCACACATGTGCAAAATTAGTTTTATTAGCATCTTGAAAGGTGTTATTATATAGCATTTTTTCTCACAGTTTACATATCATCTTGGGATTTCCCTGAATCCTAAATCATTTTTTAACTTGCTTAGATTAAGTTCACTGTTTAGTCTAGAAATCTTTTTAATATTTTTGTGCCGGTACTGGTACATGAAATCAGGGCTTTGTACTATTGTCTAACATTTTGCTAAAGACTGCTGCTCCACCACTTGAATAACATCTTCATTTCTGGATTTTTGGGGGGCTGGTTAATTCAAGGTAATTATATATACTTTTCATATACTTTAATCATATACAGAATATTCTCATGATCACAACAAATTGTGTTTATTATCTATTAAATTATGTACTCTCCATGAACATTAAGCCAACTGGCTTATTGCATGTATTTAAGTTTCATCTATACATGGCCCTAAAGCTTATTAATTGTTATTGCTTAAAAAATTTCATTGTTTTGTGCTAAAGTTTAATTCATTCATCTTTGGAAAGACAACATTTCTTACTACTTTGGGATAGGCATAAGTTAAATTTCCATAAACATTTTACTTATAGATTTTTGGGTGAACATACATTGCAAACCATTTAAGTAAATGCATAGAAGCACAATTGATTCATCACATGAAAATTCAACACTAAACTTTGTATGAGATTGCCAAACAATATTCCAAAATGGCACTACTTCATTCCATTCTACCATCAATAATAAAAGTTACATCTTTGTTGGCAATTAGTATTTTGAAAGATGAGCAATTCTAAGTATTTTTAATCCAATTGTTGGTTTATTTCACAATATTCAAATGACAACTCAGATTTACTAGCAGTTCAATTGCTAAATTTCAGTAGATCTATTTTGGATAGATGTCTTCAGTTCTTTTTAAAATTTTCTTTCTTACATTTGACTTTGGAAAGTTGTATGTGTTCAAGAAAATTATTTACCAGATATGTGCTCTGGAAATATTTTCTTTCATTATATAGTTTATCTTTGTATTTTTTAGCATCATGTCTTTTCTAGCAAGAATTTTTATATCAATAAACTTTGTATTAAAATTCCCTTTTCAAGGATCTGGAAGCATAGATCAAGTAGTAGAGCTCTTAGTGCCAACACAGATTCAATGCTAAGAAGTAGCAAAAGAAAATAAAATCCTGCTTTTACTTACAATCCTTTCGGGATTTTTTAAAATATAAAACCACTACTGAAGCAATAGATTCATTCACAGATACATACGCTTAGTTCATTTAAGTTTTAAACAGAATATTTTATAGTTATTTAATTAACCCATTTAACGTAATGAATTAGATTGATAGATAATGATCTGATAAAATTAGATGGGAATTTGCCTTCTATTTCTTTTAAGTGGATCATGGAAGACTGGCTTAAGTGTTCTATAATCACTTGATAAATTTATCTGTAAAGTCATCCTGTTACAAATGTCCCTTACTGTGTGAAGTACCTTTTGATAAATCAAATTTTACTTATTAAACCTCTGTTCTAAATTGCTTATTTAGTGTGTGTGTGTGTGTGTGTGTGTGTGTGTATGTGTGTTGTGTGATTTCCTGATTAACTATAGGCTATCTAGTTAGTTGAATTGTCTATTCCTTTTGAATGCTTTTGTGTCATCGCTCAGGGGCTGTAAATAACTAATGATACCTCTTCTCATTATTGGTTTTAATAACATGAGTAATGATTTCTTTTTATCAGGCTAGCTAGGATTTATTAAATTTTTAATCTTTAAACCACCTTTGGTTTTTCTTACTATTCTATTTTCTTATATCCAACTAATTGGGTTCTGCATATATATGTATATATATATGATAGGATGTGGATTTCAGATGAGTTTTGCATCTATTATTATTATTCCTCCTCCTGCCCAACTCTACTGTCATAGTAGCTCTCTCTCTCTCTTGCTCTCTTTCTCTCTCTCTCTCGTTCTCTCTTGCCTTGCTCTCTTTTTCTGAGTTTGTTTATCACAGTGTCTTGTGATAACTTTACTTGGAATAAAGTTGAACTATATTCTCCTAATTATATCTCTGGAGTAACTAAGAAAACAAGAGGCTCTCTCTCTCTCTCTCTCTCTCTCTCTCTCTCTCTCTCTCTCTCTCTCTCTCTCTCTCTCTCTCTCTCCCTCCCTCCCTCCTCTTTTTCTTTCTCTTTATGTAAGTGATAATTATTTTCTAATGTAATATAATTTATATTTTGATTTTCTTTGAAAATTATGATATCTATTATTGTGCTTAAAGAAATCCTTTCTTTCTTCTTTTCTCTCTGGAGCATTGAGCACTGGACTCTTTTTCTCAGATTCAAGCATTTGACTGCTTAGTACATGATCTAGTCTTCTTGCTTATACTTTGCTTTTTATTAAGTTCTTCATAATTTTGGCTGAGCCAATTTCAGACTATGATCTTCTTTCTTCCAGTTCCCCCCCAAAACTGTATATTCACACTGACCCACTATTTTTCTTTATTGTGTGTTATTGTCAGGGTAATATATAGATGGAGTACAGGTACATTCATCAGGTAGTGGGTGCATCTCTTCTCAATGAATATTGATACCCCTTCTCATATTTTTGTTCCCCTTTCCTTCCCTCCCACACCCTCCCAATCATCTTGTTTTCCCCCTTCTCGTTCCTATTTCAAATAAAACAAATGAGCATATATACAATGTGCCAGGTAACAAAGTTAGATACAGTGACTACATGAGATTAACCCTAAGGCAAAAAAGAAAAAATAAATAACTTCACATAGTACATTAAAAACAACATTCACAAAAATAAACCGCTTGCTTCCATATCCTAGAGTTCATTTAATTTAGTCTCATCCTATATAAACATATGTACACAGCTTTTGAGCTATTGTGATCCTCTGTAAGGAAAATCATAGATGAACCCTCTAATTTTTTAAACAAAATATGTTAAAATATTTATTAAGACCTTGCTATACACTAGTGATTAAAAAGTTATTTTCTAGTCATATACGGTGGCCTACTCAAGTTGAGATATGAGGATCCATGTCAAAAGCCAGCCCAGGCACTACAATCTTTGAGACTCTTATCTCCAATTAATCACTAGAAAACCAGAAGTGGCACTGTGGCTCAAGGGATAGTGGAGTAGTCTTGAGCTGAAGAGCTCAAGGACAGTGCCCAGGCCCAAAGTTCAAGCCCCATGACTAACCAAAAAAAAGTCATTTTATATATATATACATATATATATGACACATAAGAATCATGGAGAAGATGAGAAAATACAGGCCTAAGGAGATCTTTAACTTTTTTTTTTACCATCTCCTTGGGCTTGAACACAGGACAGAGATGCTGTCTCTGTGCTCAAAGCTACTGTTCCCACTTTGAGCCAGTGATCCACTTCCAGTTTTGAGGTGCTTAACTAGAGAGAAAAGTCTCAGGGCAGCCAAGAGCCAGTGGCTACTCAGAAGATCTGAGGATCATGTTCTGAAGCCAGCCAAGGCAGAAAAGTCCACCAGATTCTTATCTAATTCATCACAAAGAAAGCTGGAACTGGCACAGTGGCCCAAGTGGCTAGCCTTGGACAAAAGCTATAGAGAGAGTGACCAGGATCAGAGTTCAAGCCCCAGGACTGGAAAAAAAGTAAGTAAGTAAATAAATAAATACAAAGTTTCATGGCCTTTCCTGCTCTAGCTGTCTTCATAATTCATTCCTCATATCTCAGCCTTCTGCGTAGCTAGATAACAGGTGTGAGCCACCAACACTGGGCTCTCAATATTTTTAACTCAATATAGTTGAACAACTATGGAATTTAAGATTTACTTTTGATCCTATCTGAGTTCAATATCTATAATAAACGTCTTTAGTGCCCTTCCAAAGATTAGTGACTGGTACTTTCCAAAAGGAAATGTTTGGAGCACAAAGAGACTATTGATTTTTTTGCTCTATTGATTCATTTTACTTCAATCTGGACTGAGGAGACAGCGTGACATGGTATAAGGAAGCATAAGGAAAAATAAGGGAAACTCTAGCTTAATCTTTAACAATAACTAGGCATAAGACCAAAATTATGAACCAAAACTAACTGAAACAAAATCCATTTGATTAATTCAGAAAAATAAATTCCTCTTTAAATATACATTGATAGAAGCCAGTACAGTCTTGATTCAAAATATCTAGACAACACATGATCAGGATATTTGCAAATGATTACTAGCTGATATTTTATACAATGCAGGAAAGTATATATGATTCTCTCTTTGCCTTCATCTAGAGTAATGTATAATAGAATGGTGATATTCAGTCATTACAATATTCTGCAATGTTCACTGCATTCCTATATAAGTATATCCCTATATACTGAAAGCTACTTACCTTTGTTAAGATAGCCATCCTAGATTTTCTGTCAGTATGTAGGTTGAAATATGGTTTCTCCATTAATCTTTCAGAAATGGCCCATCTTCTTTACAACATATACTGTTAAATCTCAGACATATTACTCACACAACCAGAATCCTCGAAACAAATTTTGTCAAGAACTTGACAAAACAGATCATTATAAACCAGCTGTTAAATGAACAATATGCATTGTAACCTTTGAATTCTCATTTGTGGTACAGAGTGAATAATGTTCCTCTGTTATGGTCCTAGAATTTTAATTCTAAATTTACAATTCCATTATTATTTAAAATTACACTAGATGAATTTTCTAATCATTAATTTTAATAAACTTATATTTCTTAAATACATTTGCATCAATAATATTTCAAGTTAAAACAAAATATGATGTTAGTGAGGCCCCTTTAAAATCTTTAACTGCTTAGGAGGATGAGATCTGAGAATCACCATTTGGAGTAAGTCAGAGCAGAAAAGTCTCTAGGATTCTTAGCTCCAGTGAACCAGCAAAAGTCAGAAGTGGATGCAGATCAAGTGATAGAGTACCAGCCTGTGTGAAAAATCAAAGTGTGAGTGTAAAGTCCTTATGTTTTAGATCCACTACTGGAAAAAAGTAACTTTTTAAAAAGATAAATATAAATATGATAATCTCAAAGACTAAGAAAGTAAAGTATATATTTTAGCCATAAAAATGTGCGTCAGTCATAATATTGAAAGCCATATTATAAGCTTTCATGTACTAATACAATTTTTGGATATAATATACATTTACATGTATAAATATACTCACATGATTACTTGAAATATATACATATGCTAAAGGTATATATCATCATATATCTGTATAAACACTCACTTTTATATTTGCTAGCATACATGACAGCTAATACATTTCATTTTAATATTTCTGTTTAGTCAGGTCAAGGATATTAATGCAAAGAGGCAATGACTTGAATGCAAAAACAGATACAAATATGTTTGCACTAGAAAAGCTGCAGCATTAAAAAAATAAAATAAAGATTCATAACTTGATCTCCCAAATATAAGTTGTTAAGGATAACATTTGAATTCACAGAGACATGGAGGAGCCAATAAATAATCTTATCTTCAATTAGGTTCTATTATGCTCCAATGGCAAATAGCTATAAAACAACTCAGACTACGAAACTGTGAATTGGGAAGATTTTCAGATGAAGGCTTGTCACTAGTCCTATGTGCACAGCTAATTAACAATTCTACAAAAAATAACAGGCCTTGGCTGCAAAATCATGTTTTTTTTCATACTTTGTGAAATCTGTGATAGACTAGCATCCCTCAGGCTGAACATTTTCTTTCTTATTACATAGTAGGATAAACTATGTCTCCTTTAATTGCTTTAATGTGCCCAGTGAGCTTTAAGGTGTTCAGTATTGGAGACTATTATTAAAGTAAAAGCATACTAGATTAGAAACTAAATAAAATGAACAGTCTTAAAAAAGGAGCTGTAATACATTGTAAATTGATATATAATGTGCATGCGCACACAGGGTTGGGCTGTCAAGGCTATCTCTATTGTAGAAGAGTAAAATGAACGTAAATAGAATGTCTAAGCAACTTTGTATTGAACCTTCTTTCTAAAAGACAACATTTTTGAAATCCCTTTATAAAACTCAAGATGATACAAAAATGAGAGCAAAAACCTAAAATAAGAAAGGAGGTTTGGTTATGTGTGCTTTCCTAACCAAAGTTCTCCACAGCAAAGACCAGAAACCTAGAATTAACTCACAATATGACCTCCCTTAAACATTACTGACTGTCATAAATCACACATACCATGCTGACGTCACCTCCTGCCTCAGGAACCTTCTAATGAGTCAGGAAAATAGTTTCAAGGATACTAATAACCACTGACCATTAACAAAGTACATCCTTGAACTTCCAAATCTGAGAGCCAAAATAACTCTCCATTCCTTAGAGGATGTCATTACCACCTCTCTCTTTGTAAAGATATTCAAAAAAGTCTTTCTTTTTTATATTAAAGAATGTCGGTGCATATATTTTGCCAATGATATAGCAGATTATTACCCACGGCAGAAAAATAGGAGAGTTGATGGTCAAAGTTAATATTGTAAAAACCTCAGCATGACACATGATTGCGCTTTTCTTAAATTAAAAAAGTGAATATTATTTATATTACAGATGAATAGTGAGAAATTTGTACCACTGAAATTTAACCCATGAGCAGTAATGGAGTGTGGCTTTGGAGGAGTGCTCTATAAAAGTCCAAAGCAAGTCGGGCATCAATGGTTGACATATACACTCAAGCTACTCAGGAGGCTGAGATGTGAAGTTCATCTTACAAAAAGCCAGCATGAGCAGAACAAAGCCAACAGGAGCAGGAACATCTGTGAGACTCATCTCCAAAAGCTGGAAGTGGAGCTACATCTCTAAGATTAGAATGCAAATCTTAAACAAAATATTTCAAGGACAGCACCTAGGCACAGAGTTCAAGCCCCAGTATACTTTCCTGCTCTACCCTCCACAAAATCCAAAGCAAAGTTAGAAAACAAGAACATGAAAGACATCATAGAGCAAACTTAGAAAGGTGAGAATTTTGCATACATTTGTATAAATACAAAAACTTAATTATGAATTCTATCAATATTTTTGACAGCATTAAAGAAGAATCTATTCTCTCTTTTACTTTCTCTGTCTCAGGGTTTTTTTTTGGGGGGGTCCTGGGGGCTTTAACTCTGGGCCTTAGTGGTATCTCAGAGCTTCTTAGGCTCAAGGCCAGCACTGTACCACTTCAGCCACATTGCACTTCCTGATTTTTTATTTGAGACTTAGGGACTGTCCTGCCTGCACTGGCTTTGAACCATGATCCTTAGATCTAAGCCTCCTGATTAGCAAGTATTGAAGGTAAGAGCCACCAGTGTTCAGCTAGGATCTTACCTTTTACAATGGAAACTTGAAATCCAGATTCTGGCTCATTAATTTCTATTTTTTCATTTGAAAGTTAGAAAAATGAATATGATCATTAATAAATAGCATCTAGAGCAGCTTTTTTTTGTGCCAGTCCTGGGGCTAGCCTAAGCACTGCCCTTGGGCTTTTTCCTCAAAGCTAACTCTGCCACTTGAGCCACAGCACTACTTCCAGCTTTTTTTTCCCTATGATTGTGGTACCAAGGAATTGAACCCGGGTCTACGTGCATGCTAGGCAAACACTCTACCACTAAGCCAAACTCCAGGTCCAAGAACAGCCTTCTTTAATGGAAAGACTACAGATAACAAAGTGAGATACTGTAACAATATGAGATAACCAAGGGACAGCAAAAGAGATGAGAGATAACATAGTACATTAAGGACAACAATCATTCATTGTATGGCTTTTGTTTCAATATCCTGGAGGTCTTTTCAATTAGCTTCATACTATATGGCTTTATGTATCAAGGTTTTGCTTTATTGCAGATCTCTGCTAGTAGAGCCCAAGGTTTCTACTGATTATGACAAATGAGGGAAACCATTGAGCCTAATTTCCTTTGAGTCTGGCTTACTTAACTTAATATGATTTTTTCTAAGACTTTCCATTTCCTAACAAATGGGGCGATGTCGTTTTTTCTGACAGCAGCATAGAATTCCATTGTGTACAAATACCACAACTTGTTGATCCACTCATCGACTGAGGGACATCTAGGTTGGATCCATATTTTTGCTATGGTGAATAATGCTGCAATGAACATTGTTGTGCTAGTGGATTTAGTATGCCCTAGTTTCTGGATGGTTGGGTAGATGACAAGTAGTGGAATTGCTGGGTCATAGGGGAGCTCTATGTTTAGCCTTTTGAGGCACTGCCATATTGCTTTCCATAGTGGTTGAACGAGTTTGCACTCCCACCAACAGTGTAGTAGTGATCCCTCCTGGCCACATCCCCTCCAGCATCTGTTGTTATTAGTTTTCTTGATGCTGGCCATTCTAACTGGAGTGAGGTGGAATCTTAGAGTTGTTTTGATTTGCATTTCTTTTATGACCAGAGATGTTGAGCATTTCTTCATGCATCTATAGGCCATTTTTGTTTCTTCTTCAGAGAAGACCCTCTTCAGTGTTCTTATCAAAACTTGTCCTGCCTCTGATGATTATGAATATATCTCATCACCAGGAAGTCAATCAGCTTCCTCACTTGCCTTTTGTTTGTGTATTGGTATGCAATTCAAGTTACTACAGACAGAATAGTTGCCCCTTAAAGAAAAGAAAATGATTGTACTGAATGTCTTGGGCTAACATTACTAAATAAAGGGGATTCTGGTGCAAACCACTCAAATTCTTTTTCTTACAGTTCTATAGGCTAAAAGTACAAAATGAAAGAGTCAGAAACTCTGTTGATTTCTGAGTTCTGTCTTCTAAGTTTGACCAGAATCATCATCTTGCCCTCTGTCTCTGGGCTTGCAGGTATGCTGCATCTCTAGGTGAACATCTTTTCAGTACTTCTAAGGACACCTGAAAGATTAGATTAGGGCAATAAGAACATAATTTTATATATTAATCTATTTAAATTCCAGTGTTCAAATAGTCACATTTTTGAGGGACTGGGAGTAAAGAGTTATCAATGTGAATTTTGTGAAACTATAATTCATAACATTGACAGCAAGAAAATGTAATTGACAGGCTGCTAGACATAAGGAGAGATTTTAAGTCTTAATATATTTTTTGTTACTGAGAGCCAGTGGCTCACACCTGTAATCCTAGCTGAGATCTGAAGATCGTGGTTCAAAGCCAGCTTGGGCAGGAGATTCTGTGAGAATCTTATGTCCAATTAATCACAGAAAAAGCTAGAAGTGGTGCCATGGCTCAAGTAGCAGAGCACTTGCCCTGAGCAAAAAGGAAATCAGGAGTAGTGCCCAGGCCAGTCAGAGAGAGAGAGAGAGAGAGAGAGAGAGAGAGAGAGAGAGAGAGAGAGAGAGAGAGAGAGAGAGAGAGAGAGAGAGAGAGAGAGAGAGAGAGAGAGGGGGGGGGGGAGGGAGGGAGGGAGAGAGAGAGAGAGAGAGAGAGAGAGAGAGAGAGAGAGAGAGAGAGAGAGAGAGAGAGGGGGGGGGGAGAGAGGGAGGGAGGGAGGGAGAGAGAGAGAGAGAGAGAGAGAGAGAGAGAGAGAGAGAGAGAGAGAGAGAGAGAGAGAGAGAGAGAGAGGCAGACAGAGAGACACAGGAGAGAAACAGAGGGGCAGATAGAAACAGACAGACAAACCAAAAAGGAGACAAAGAAACAGACTTGAGCAGATGTTGGGTTCTAATGCTTTTTGTATCATGAAGTTTAGATATTGTGTGCGTCTAAGAAATTAAACTAGATCATGTTATTTATTTTTAATCCTATTTATAGAAAGAATAATTTAAGACTAGTCTCTTTAAAATGTCTTTAACCTATTGTTTTTCTTGATAATACACGTCTGATAATACAATATTACTTGACATTTATTTCTAAAATTACATATAATTGTACAATTGCTTTCCATTTCTTCCCTGTTATCTAAATGTTCATGAAGGTATAAAAGCTATTTCTTTGTTCAAACAAAATATCTTATATTTACAATATTTGGTCTGTGTATTGTGTATCTCTTCTCTTCAATATCATTTTTAATGCTCTGATGGAACAGGACGCATCTTCTTTCTCTCGTCCTTCTTTTCTTTCTCTTTTTTCCTGTAATACCTAGGACAATAATATAAGCCATGACTCATTATTTTCTTCACATTAAAAATAATAGTATTGTTCATTTTATATTTTCATGTAATAGTATAAAAGAGAGAAGCAATTAAGACTAACTCGTGAACATTCCAAATGTGATAGTTCATGTTTTATACATTTATATGTCAGTTCAAATTGTATTTACCCAGTGTTAACTGTTAAAATTTGAGATGCTACCATGCTCAGGAAGGTGCAAGTAGCATGGTTATAGCTTGTCTTGCCTGTGATTTCAGTGTTGAACAGAACACTTCTCAGGTGAGTCTCAGTAGGAGACAAGGAAAATAAAAGGTTTGCTTAGTATAAGTATTTTAATCAGGAGTATAGGACAGCAGAGGGATTTTTACATAAATGATAAGTTAATTATAAAATGTTCTTTCTGTCTAGCACAAAGATGAAAAGGCTGTATGTAAAGGAGCTTGCTTTATGTTTACCATCTCTATTTCTTTTTGTCTATCTCTGTCTTTCTCTGACTCTGTTTCTCAGTTTGCTTTACCTATCTCTCTATCACTGTCTGTCTGTACTTTAATTAATTCCTTTACTTAACTTGGAATCTGTGATTCCAAATACATATGTTGGCTTTAGTATACTTGTCTTTCACTTTCTAAATGGTATCTCTTTATTTTTCATATCACTGAGTTTGAGTTTTCCTGGTAACACTGTGGGCTATTTTTTTTGGGGGGGGGTGGCCTGGGAGCTGTCCCTGAGCTCTTCAGCTCTAGGCTACCGCCCTACCCTTGAACCAAGCCCCGATTCCCCTTTTCTTTGAGGTTAATTGGAGATAAGAGTCTCAGGTCCTTTTGTGTCAGGCTGGCTTTGAACCTTGATCCTCAGATCTCAGCCTCCTGATTATCTAGGGTTACAGGTATGAGCCACCACACCTTCACAGGCACTGTATTTTTTTGTTGCTGTTGTTTTGTTTTATGTGATGGCTGAATTATCAATATAAAAGTCCGAACTTTGTATTTGATGTAAATATTAATCTATACCATGATTTTAATGTTTTCTGTTGGTGACTCATACGAATTTTATCTCCCCACATCTGTTTTCATCCTTTTTGTTACTATTACTACCACACAGTTTTCTATGTATGATCTATTCAGATATACCTATATGTACCTATCAACTTGCTATGCATTGATTAATGCACTTACACATTGAAGGAGAGCTTGTATTTAATTTATGAAGAGGACAATACAGAAAAGTGCTTCTTTGTGATTCCAATTATTCTACAACTGTTTGCATCACATAGCAGCTAGTGGCATAGACCAACAATGTGACAGGTCTTTTATCCAATGCAATCAAGAACTAGAGATACCTCATATTTTTAGAGGAATGGCAAGTGGACCCAGAAAACTTTATATATTAATGAAATGCACTGGTTCTCATGACAAACAACCAAAAGAAGAGTAAACTTGTATAATAAAATTTCTCTGTTTTCCATGTGTGATTTAAATTCCACACACTGATTTTCTTTAGAAATCATGACTTGAAATATGAAAACACATTAGTTTATCAAGTTATCACTTAGAAACAGGGAGACAAATTCTCTTCACTCAAGCACGTATATGCCAACCTTTGCAGAGGCATTTCTCTGGGCCATTATGTACATTGATCTGATTTAATTAAAAGCTCTGTGTCTATGTGTTTATGTTAGGAACTTCGTGTCTGGCCACAAACCTCAATATTGCTTGCAATATTGCTCCTATTGGATTTAAGTGATTACAAGTACTATAGGTACTGTTACTATTACTTCTGTTCTTGAAACCCGAGTTTATTTCCTCTAATAACATTTACTATCTGAATTTGCACTTCTGTTTCCATTCTGTAACTAAACTGAACCTTTCTAGAACTCAAATGATGTATCCCTAATTGTCTAGAACATAATCAGAATGGGATTGCATTTGAGCAAAGGTCTTTAAAGAAGTGCCTAAATTAATATCTGTTTAACAATGTTGACTCTAGCCTGACAATACTTGTATCCTTGTTACAAGACAGGTTTAGGACACAGAAGAAGACTCAAGTGAAAAATAAACATCTTCTTCTGATTTGCCAAAGACAGAGAACAGGCTTTAGAATACCAGATCTTTCATTTTAGATTTTTATCTTCTGGAATATAACAAACCATATACTCCTCTTGTTTAAATCACCCAGATTACAGTACTTTTTCATGGCAGTATTATCAGATGAATAAGACTGTCTGCAAGTATTTTTTGATATCTTTTTGGAGAATGTAGATACAAGTCAATGCACATGAAGTATAAATAAAATTACACATGCCTGTGAATGCATGAAGAATTAATGAACCTTCTCTGTAAAATACTGGCATTAATTTTACCCAATCTTAAACCTACTGTGACCCTAATCACTGCCCCTTCCACCCTCAGAGTTTGTCTAAACCAGCTTCAACCATCTTGAAAAGACAGCTGAGCCTCAGTGTGGGTCAGGGGTCCCACTGTGGTCGTAATTATTCATGTGGGCATGTGAATTTAATTGTGGTCTTGGGTCACTTGTCCCGGCCATAGTCTTGGATGAGTGATTGCTGCCTTAACAACTCCTCACATTTTTTATGCTACGATCAAATTATAATCATTAAGAATTTTAAATCAAAAAGAAAAAATCACCATATCCTTCCAGTTCTGGTGTAATTATTGAAATATATTTCTTTCTCCTCTTTCATTTAGGCAACCCTATTGCTATGGATTTAACAAGATTTGTACAACTTTACATTTTGACTTAGCATGATAAAGTGTGTTTACTTGTTCCTCGTTTATTTCTTCTTTATTCGGTATAGACTCAAAACACTATTTTCCCAAGAACACAGACTATGATATGATCCCTTTTCCCAGGGGTTGGATATGTAGGAATTTTGTGGAACTTATTATTCTGGTTACTACTAGAGTGAACAGATGGAGGCTCCTTTTGGAATTTTTCAAGATGTGCCTGTCAGTAATCCATGAGCTCTCTCCCTCCCCCAGGAGACTGCACTCCCCCTCTGGATCTAGTCATGATATACTTCCAGCAGAGCCACTCTGCAAGACATGAGTCTTGATAAATCCTGCTCCATATGTCTATCAGAAAGCAAATCCAATTCTGGTCAATGAATTTAAAATACTAAATGTTATATATGTCTATTCTCAAAGAGAACAAACAATGAAAGAGAACAATTCCTATTTTAAAATATAACAAATGTGTTATTTATGTTATTTGTGGCATGGATTTTATATTGTCGAGAGAAAATTTAAAATATTTGATATCCACTAAAGTATAAAACACCTTTTTAAACTAATTGGATCTTACAAACACATAATAAAGGTATAATGGATAAAACCAAGAAGAAATATTTTGTTTTCAGGATGAGAGTTGGAAATAACTCTAGTTACAAAGAATGGAAACTTGTTCAATTCTTAATAAACCCACCACAACTAGGCAGCATTTTGATTACCTGAAGTCCATGTTGGCTATATATCAGATATATTTTAAGAAAATATGAAACCCAATATACATGTGATAACAGAATTCCTTATAGAGACCATACAGCATAAATGCTTATGGACAGTGCACACATTTTGCAAATCCTTTTAAGACTGAGGATTATGTAAATAAATACAATGGCTCCTCATTAATAGAAAAACTTACGCACAAGAGCATGAACAAATGGAGTAGTGGTACACCATAGTAGACACTAAGTTGAAAATGGACTATATAACTTGTTGTAGAGAAAAACTGTTGTAGAGAGTAAGGGAAGGGGTGACATTGTCCAAAGAAATAATGTACTCTTCACCTTACTAATGTAACTATAACCCCCTCTACACATCTCCTTTAAAATAATTCTTTCTTGGTCAGTCATGGGACTTGAACTATGGGTAGGGTACTGTCCCTGAGCTCTTCAACTCAAGGCTATTGTTCTACCACTTGAGCCACAGCGCCACTTCCAAAATAATTTTTTAATGATTTAAAACTTCAAAAAAGAGGAAAATATAATATCTATTTTGAATATTCAATTATTTTTAAAGTAATTGTCCAAAGGAGTTGCATTCAAGAAAGCAATTTGTGAATGCAGCCCCTCTGGATCAAAGTCACGCATTTCAACATTCTCCCCTATACCTTCCACCCCACTCCACCTCTCCACTCACTTTTCTTAATTTGACAATTATGTGCAGAATGTTTTTACAATCTAATGAAGCGATTTTTGGGTTCAATGTGTCTTAATCTGCATCATCAATGCAATATCTTCACCCCCGCTTTGCATCACCCCTCCCCATACTTTTCTCAATTCTGAAGTACGTACAAGGACTTCTCACCTGCTTTGTACTCCATTTCCCTGTTCATTCTTTTACCCCTCCCCACTTGCCTCCTCTCCCCCCACCATTTCCTGGTATTTATTCTGTTAGGCTTTGATTCGTTTTTCTAAAGAATTATACTAATTTCACTCTCCATAGTCTATCATGAATCAGTTAATTTATAACCATGTGCATATCACTCAGTGTGCTTCTAGATTTATAGGCACATTCTAGGTCTCACAAATGAGGGAACCATATTTAGTATTGAGGTTATCTTCCTGGTGAGGTAATTTTCAATATCCAGTTGACAGAACATGGCCTTTAAACCATTGGATTTGCAGAAATGTGGCCTAGAAGGGCTGTTTCTGGAATGTGAATTGGAGGCTAATCTGGTGGGGTTATCTGAATCTGTCATGAGTGAGAGGCCCACAAGGCGTTATTTAATACAGGAGTGGTCACCGGATGTCATGATTTCTGCACAACTAGAAAGGAATTGACCACTGGTCTGGTCAGAAGTTGATGTCAGCCCACCTGCCCGCCCTTCTATATGTCTGAATAGTGTTCATTATGTTTGTAACCCATCTGTATAAAATCAGAGTCTTCACTCCCTTGGGATTTGAACTTCTTTCTGGCCTTATCCTGATTCAGACTGCCAGCAAAAAACTCCTTAATCTTCTTGAAGTAGTCTCAGTCTTCACTGATCTACAATGCTGCAAAACATGCAATCTGTCTTATTCTGTGTCTGCCTTACTTCACTTAATATATATTTTCCCAACTCTTTCCATTTCCTTATGCATTCTTAATATTCAATATCTTTTTTAATGGGTAACCAGAATTCTATTGTATACATACTATATCACATTTCTTGATCCATTTGTCCATTGAGGGGCATTAATACTGATTCCATATCTTGGCTATGGAAAATTACATGTTAAGATATAGACTGAAAGAAAGGTTTAAGCATAACTTTTTGAAATTATTTTGCACTACTTGGCTTTGAAATTCACCCACTCTGTAAAACAGACATGACTTTCCAAGATGGACAGCCAGAGAAAATTATCACACATTTACATGAAATTATAAAGTAATGCTCATGGCTGAATGCTTAACTATAAAAAGTTTTGAAAACATTCAAATACATATTAAACATCCAATATATTAGCAAAACTTCATAAATTTCACATAAAATAAAATGTTCTATTAAAAATATCTATGCTTAATTTTTTGCGTTGTTGATATATTTTAGATATGAGGCCTTTGTCCGTTATTTGGTTGGTGAAGATCTTCTCCCACTCTGTAGGCTTCCTATTTAATTTACTAGCTATGTCCTTTGCCATACAAAAGCTCTGCAGTTTAATGCAGTCCCACTTATCCAGCCTTTCTCTGATTTGTTGTGATTCTTGGTCCTTATTAAGAAAATTTCGACCTATGCCAAGGAGGCCTAGTGTATCTCCTATTCCTTCTTGTAAAGTTTTCAGTGTTTCACCTTTTACCTCCAGGTCTTTGATCCATTTGGAGTTAATTCTAGTGCAAGGTGACAAAGAAGGATCCAACTTTAGTTTTCTGCAGGTGATTAACCAGTTCTGCCAGCACAACTCGTTGAAGAGGCTGTCTTTCTTCCATTCTATTTTTTTGGCTCCTTTGTCAAAGATTAGGTGGCCATAGGTCTGTGGTTTAATATCTGGGTCCTCAGTTCTATTCCATTGGTCTTCAGGCCTGTTCTTGTGCCAGTACCAAGCTGTTTTGATAATTATAGCCCTGTAATAGGGTCTAAAATTTGGAATTGAAATTCCTCCAGCGCTGTTCTTTCTGCTAAGAAGTGTTTTTGCTGTACGGGGTCTTTTATTATTCCATATGAAATTTTGAATTGCCTCTTCTATTTCTTTAAAGAATGCCATTGGGATATTGATGGGTATTGCGTTGAATTTGTAGATAGCCCTTGGTAAGACTGTCATTTTCACAATGTTGATTCTTCCAATCCAGGATCATGGGAGGTTTTTCCATTTCCTTAGTTCTGCTTTAATTTCCTTTTTTAGGGTTTTAAAGTTTTCATCATAAAGGTCCTTTACATTCTTAGTTAAGCTAATTCCTAGGTACTTTATTTTCTTTGAGGCTATAATCACTCCAAAACTAAAAGTAACAACCATCCCATTAAAAAATGGGCCAAAGACTTAAAGAGAGTCTTCTCTGAAGAAGAAACAAAAATGGCCTATAGACACATGAAGAAATGCTCAACATCTCTGGTCAAAAAAGAAATGCAAATCAAAACAACTCTAAGATTCCACCTCACTCCAGTTAGAATGGCCAGGATCAGGAAAACAAATAACAACAGATGCTGGAGGGGATGTGGCCAGGAGGGATCACTGCTACACTGTTGGTGGGAGTGCAAACTTGTTCAACTACTATGGAAAGCAGTATGGCAGTGCCTCAAAAGGCTAAACATAGAACTCCCCTATGACCCAGTAATTCCACTACTTGGCATTTACCCAACCATCCAAAATCTAGGGCATACTAAATCCACTAGCACAACAATGTTCATTGCAGCACTATTCACCATAGCAAAGATATGGAACCAACCTAGATGTCCCTCATTTGATGAGTGGATCAACAAGATGTGATATTTGTACACAATGGAATTCTATGCTGCTGTCAGAAAGAATGACATCGCCCCATTCGTTAGGAAATGGAAAGACTTAGAAAAGATCATATTAAGTGAAGTAAGCCAGACTTAAAGGAACTTAGGCTCAATGGTTTCCCTCATTTGTCATAATCAGTAGAAACCTTGGGCTCTACTACAAGAGATTTGCAATAGAGCACAATCTTGATACATAAGGACATATAATGTGAAGCTAATTGAAAGGACCTCCAGGATAGTGAAACAAAAGCCATGTAATGAATGATTGTTGTCCTTAATGTACTATGTTATCTTTCATCTCCTTTGCTGTCTCTTGGGTATCTCATATTGTTACAGTATCTCACTTTGTTATCTGATATATTGAATTTATTTGTATTTCATTATTTGAAATTTGATAGTGAAGGGGGGAAAACCAAGAGGGGGGGTGGGTGGTGGGTGGGGGGAAGGTGGTTGGTACCAAGACATGTATCAATGTATGTGAATTAATGCACCTTCTATCTGGCAAATATCATGTAACCCTTTTACTAATTACAATAAAAAATTATTAAAAAAAAGGAAATGTACTCACTACCTTAAGTATGTAACTGTAATTCCTTGGTACATCACCCTGACAATAAAATTAAATTAAAAAATATCTGTGCTCTTGGAGAATGGCTGGTACTGTACCCTGCTTGCACTTGAACTCCAAATTCCAAATGAGTACTTGGAGGTAGAAGAGAAACCACATCTGAATTTTAGCCATTGACCTTATAACCTGGTTTGGATTCCTCTAATACTGAGGTTTGTGGCTTCCAAAAGGTTCTTAAAATCTTTCCCATAATTGAAAATATTTCTCTTTTAACAGGCAAATTTTGACACCAAGAAAAATTACAAAGCTAAGATTTTACCAGAGTCCTTTTCCTGCTGTGATTGAGTGGGTGAATTATCTTTCCTAATGTAAATGCTAAACTTCTGAATAAATTTGTATTGGCAAAAAAATTTATAACTTCATGCAGCACCACTAAATAAAATTTTTTTCAATATGGTGTTGATTTTTAAACTCTATAAGAAAATAATGGACTAGAAATAAAGTGTAATATTTTTGCAATAATTGGCTATATTTAAACTAAATTATATAGCCATATCTATGTGCATAATAAATACAAATATGAATAACATACATATATGTGTAAACATAAGCAAATATGCATACAGATCATTATACAGGTCAATATAGATATGAAATTGAAGTTATTAATGATTGAAGGGAATAATGAAGAAACTGGAGGTTAGCCATCACAAGATTATGACATATTATCAAAAATGGGGATATTCTTTTTTTAGCTCCAGAAAGTCAGTCCCTACTACAGAAAATGTTTGTTTCTTGGGTTTTCTTTGTTTTTGTTTTTGTTTTTGCTTTTTTCGTATGCCAGTCCTGGGGTTTGAATTGGGGTCCTAG
The DNA here is from genome assembly GCF_031878675.1 of Megascapheus bottae. Classification (NCBI taxonomy): domain Eukaryota; kingdom Metazoa; phylum Chordata; class Mammalia; order Rodentia; family Geomyidae; genus Megascapheus; species Megascapheus bottae. Next base: position 29,372,518 of record NC_143513.1, on the reverse strand, counting down.
AACTGTCTATGACTTTTCATATTCAAGACAGTACTCTACCACATGAGCCACGACTCTACTTCCACCATATTGATAGTTTGTTGGAGGTAGGAATCCCAGGCTGGTTTTGAGTCGAGATTCACAAATTTCAGCCTCCACAGTAGTTAGTCGTCCTGGAAAATTTATCTTTAAGATAACATTTTTACCTTGACTTCATTCACCTTAATCATCCTAAGCATTCAAATGGAAATATATTCAATAGTTAATTATCTACTGTTATACATTTTCTTCCACTCATATTGGCAAAAATTGAATTGCATTAGTTTTTCAGAACATTTACTTGTATTTTTATTGAAAACATAAAACAAAATAATAAAAATGTGATCCTCTGCTAGGAGAGTCCTAGATGTGACCTGATTGTTACAAATGAGGGATACCATAGAGCCTTATATTCTTTTGGGTCTGGCTTACTTAAGTTACTATGATTTTTTTTCCAGGTCTTGCCATTTCTTTACGAATGGGTGGTATCATTTTTCTGATGGCAGCATAGAACTTAATTTAAAACTACATTTTAAGAAATGAAAGAGATTCCATCATGGATGTTAACTTTAATAAATTAAAAAAATGGAAAATATAATTTCATCATTCCATACAAAGTAGCACAAATTATTATTTTAACCTAGCAATTGCAAGAAGGTGATAGATTCTAAAATACATGTTAGATTTTTCCAAGCTCTCTGTGTTTGTTCTGGAATACTGACATAGAATTACAGATCTACTTCCCAAGTGTTGTTATCTGTGTTCCTTAAGTGTTCTACTGACCATTTCATCTTCGACAGGAGATATATTTCCAGGAAACCCCAGCTAATGGAAGTTGTTTTATATAATTAGAAAAATGATCCTTAATTCAGGCACATAAAGCCAAGGCAAGACCTGTGACCTGACTGTTCACAAAAGTAACCATAAAGTTGTAAAATCTGATCATGAATTTAGTGGCTCATGGTAGAGATTCTTTTCTTCCTTCCTTCCTTCCTTCCTTCCTTCCTTCCTTCCTTCCTTTCTGTTTGTTGTTGTTGTTGTTATTGTTTTTGTTTTTTTTTCCAGGCCTATGGCTTGAACTCAGGGCCTGGCCACTGTCCTTGGACACTTTGCTCAAGATTGATGCTGTACCACTTGAGCCACTGTGCCACTTCACTCCTGGATTTTTGTGTGTTTGTGGTAACTGAGGTGCTAGGTGAGCATGCTACCACTAGGTCATGTTCCCAGCCCCCCATTGCATGCATTCTTAGTTGCAGTAAATACAGCATGACCATATCTCTGTGTCAAGAATAAGCAAATAGTGTGACATTGTGCCCATACTTGTAATTTTTATTTTATTTTTTTATCTATTATTTTTAAGTTTCCTTTAGAAACACTTACTTATTATACAGTTTCATGTTCCAGCTGGCTACTGGTAGTTTATACCACTAATTCTAGCTACTCAGACTAAAGTCTGATGATCATGGTTCAAAGCCAACCTGGGCAGGAAAGTCTGTGAGACTTTTTTTTTCTTTTTTTGCCAGTCCTCAGGACTGAACTTAGGGCTTGAGCACTGTCCTTGGGTCTTCCTCAAGGCTACAGCTCTACCACTTGAGCCACAGCCCCACTTCTGGCTTCTGGCTTTTCTGTGTATGTGGTACTGAAGAATCAAACCCCGTCTTCATGCATGCTAGGTAAGCACTCTACCACTAGGCCAAACTCGCAGCCTGTAATTTTTATTTTTAATATGTCAGTACTAGAGATTCAGGACCTTGGTCTCTCACTTGGCTTTTTCTCTTCTAAACTGGCACTCTACTACTTAAACCAAAGCATTACTTCTGTCTTTTGCTGTTAATTGGAGATAAGAGTCTCACAGACTTTTCTTTCTGGATGATTCAAATTGTGATCCATATATCTCAGCATCATAAGATTACAGACATAAACCATAAGTGCCCATCTAATACTTCTATACCAATGTGTACAAATTCAGTACATTAAGATAACACAATTACTTATAGTTACAAAAATGTTATTTATGCCATCATAATATTCATTATGAGAAAAAATTAAAATCAAACTTGCATTTTCATAATTTTTATATATTTTTTATTGTAATTAATAGAAGGGTTACATGAGATTTGCCAGGTAGATGGTGCATTAATTCCCATACATTGATACCCTTTCACATGTCTTGGTCCCCATTTCCCTACCCCCACCCCGCCCCTCATCTTGTTTTCCCCCCTTCCCTATCCAATTTCAAATAACCAAATACAAATATATCCAATATATCAGGTAACAAAGTGAGATACTGTAACAATATGAGATAACCAAGGGACAGCAAAAGAGATGAGAGATAACATAGTACCTTAAGAACAACAATCATTGATTATATGGCTTATGTTTCTATATCCTAGAGATCCTTTCATTCAGCGTCCTACTATATGGCCTTTTGTATCAAGGTTTTGCTCTATTGCAAATCTCTGCTAGTAGAGCCCAAGGTTTCTACTGATTATGACAAATGAGGGAAACCATTGAGCCTAAGTTCCTTTGAGTCTGGCTTACTTCACTTAATATGATCTTTTCTAAGTCTTTCCATTTCCTAACGAATGGGGCAATGTCATTCTTTCTGATAGCAGCATAGAATTCCATTGTGTACAAATACCACAACTTGTTGATCCACTCATCAACTGAGGGACATCCAGGTTGGTTCCATATCTTTGTTATGGTGAATAATGCTGCAATGAACATTGATGTACTAATGGATTTAGTATGCCCTAGTTTCTGGATGATTGGGTAAATGCCAAGTAGTGGAATTGCTGGGTCATAGGGGAGCTCTATGTTTAGTCGTTTGAGGAACTGCCATACTGCTTTCCATAGTGGTTGAATGAGTTTGCACTCCCACCAACAGTGTAGTAGTGATCCCTCCTGGCCACATCCCCTCCAGCATCTGTTGTTATTAGTTTTCTTGATCCTGGCCATTCTAACTGGAGTGAGGTGGAATCTTAGAGTTGTTTTGATTTGCATTTCTTAAAGGAAACTCACATTTGGTAATTTTACCTCTAATGTTCTAATGGCAAATTTAACAACCCTATTTCTCTTATAAAATCTAGCTACACTCTTTCATGTGAAAGGGAAAATGAAATTAGCTGTCATTCTGGTATTATGTTTGATGACCAAATGATTCTTACATATCTCATGTCGTTTTAAAGTCAAATTGCAATTTGAAAGCATTTTTTGTCAGCTCAACTACTTTTGGAGATACATAACTCAGCAAATGAATATATTGTTGAGTTTTAATAATTCTAGCATGGTTTTTCTTTAAAATCTAAACTTCCTATGAACAAGCTAAAGAAATTCTTTCCTACATAGTTTAAACATATTTTGGAGTGTTTTAATTTTTTAATTTATTTTTATTGTATTTTATTGTCAGGTTAATATATAGAGGGGTTATAGTTATATTCATCAAGTAACAGGTACATTACCTTTTGAATATGTATACCCCTTCCCATGTTTTTTGCTCACTCCCACCCCCCCGACAAGAGTGTTTCACTTTCTGTCTTTGTCAATGCTTCCCTTTGGCTGAGGCTAAATGTAGATGCTGTTTAAATTTTGGCTATAATCTTTTAAGCAGCATCAAATGCCATGAAAATAAAATAATATAATTGGAGCACGGTGCACAGATGGTCAAAATAATGTCCAGAGAAACAGTTTCTATGGATTAAAAGCAGTGGAATTATCAAGATGCTGCCATATAAACAGAAGGCTTAGGAAAATCTAAGTTAGTTGGCATCTCTGATCAGACCAGTTGAGTAACTAAGAGGAATCAAAGTTATCTAGAATGAAAACGAGGTTACTTATACAACAGATCTCTTCCATGCTCTTCTCCTTTTTTGCATGAATTCATTTAAGCTTATAATTCAGATCTTAAAATGGATAATTTATAAGTGTATGTATATTTTGTTAACACTGTCATATTTCCCAAAGGAATGACTCTGAAAGTTTGAGAGCTTGAGAGTTTTAATTCTAATGCCAGGGAGAAAAAAAAAAATCTTCTCTTTCATAGCTCGTTTTAAGACAATTGGCCTTAAACTGCCTCACTTCTAAAGGGTACTTTAACATATTGCATCAGTGATATTCTTCAGGTAGAATAAATTTTTGTATATACAGAGCTTTTCTTTTTAACTAATATATTTAAAGCAAGTGTATTGAGCCAAGATAATATTTTTAAACGTGAACTATCTGTTGAGACCACATCTCTTATGTTTATGAGACCAGGCTGTTGACAATTTTGAGTACATTTAATTTCACTTGCTAGCCTTCTATAATTTGTCAGTTTTGGCCTCTTCATTAAAATAGATGGAAAACAATAGTATAGAGTATCTTGACATATTGTTATGACATCCTGTAAAGTATATGACTGAGGTTAATGTATCTCCTGAAGAAAGGTCATTGTCATGTTTATAATGAAAACACAAAAACACAAAACTACCTTTCCAAATTGTTCAGAGATGAACCATGGCAGGAATAGGTTTATATGTTCCTGCATCCCATCTTTTCAAATGTCCATCAGAAGCCCTGCACTTACTCAGGGTAGGAAATTAACATTGTAAGTATTTGCAGAATATAGGCTATCATAGGATTTTGAAATGATATGACATGCTTCCGTCTATCAGTTGAAACATTATTTGCCTATCCAGCAATTCAAGAATCTTAGCAATGCAATAATTTCAGTTATTTGGGATATAGAGCGGAAAACCCTAGAAGAAATGGCATTGATCATCAAACAACATGTTGAATTGGAACCCCTTTGTATAACTATTTAAAGGTAATTTTAAAATAATACATAAAACAAAAGGCTACTTTATAGCAATAAATGAATACAAGTCTAAATGGAGGCAACCATTATGTTTTAGTTTAGAATGTTATTAAATATCTGTGATTTCCATATTAAATGAAGTACATTAGACCCAAAGAAATATATGATCCATGGTTTTCCTCATTTTTAGCAATTAGTATATGTCTAGGATTCTCTAGCAGAGAGTCACAATAGCTCAAAATCTATGTACACATGACTATATAGGATAGGGCTAAGGGAAAGAACTCCAGGTTATGGAAACAAGAGGTTTTCTTTGTGATTTTTGTTCTTAATGTACTATATGAAATTATTTATTTTCTCTTCTTTTCCCCTTATTGTTTACCTCATAATGTTACTATACCTGAATGGAGTTCCTGGGATATTATATATCTCTATCTATCTATCTATCTATCTATCTATCTATCTATCTATCTATCTATCTGTGTATTTAACTGAAAAAGAGAAGGTAAGGGAAAAATAAGATGAATGGGAGGGGATGGAGGGAGAGAAATGGGAAAAAAACATGGGAAGGACTAACAATGTTCAAGAAGTAATGTACTCACTACAGTTACATGAATGTAACTGTAACCCCTCTGTACATGACCCTGACAATAAAATAAATAATAAATAAATATCTGTGTTTTCATTATCTTTTCTAGAATGAAGCCCACAATTCCTCTTCTTCCTGAGTTGTTGAGGTTAATGACAAAAAACAATTTAGGGATGCCTGGCATATACCTTAGTGCTCTGCATATGATGCAGGCACAAGATGAGTTTTCCCTGGGATCCTCCATCAGAAGTTAATCGGGAATGGTCCTCTTACATTGACTGCTTCAGTAAAGCATGCCTACTTAGAATGCAGTGACCTCATAAATGCCCAGAACTATTCCTCAGGCTTGGCTCCGGAATGTTCCAACAGACAGTAAAAAAAAATGTATTTTCCATTTTCTACAAACTTTCTTTGTGCTAGCACAATGTCAGCTTCCTGTGTAATAGACACTATCAAAATTTTCAATGAGACAGGCATAGAGCTGAGGAAGAGGAAGCCTGTGGTGGAGCTAATGTAGTGGTAGTGCCAAACTAGTGTTAGGGGAAAATGAGGTGAAAAATGACTTGGGCTTGGTTGTCAAGATTAAAATCCAGTGACCGCATCTAGGATTCCACTAGCAGAGGTTTACAACAGTGTAAAACCTAGCCATATAAGGTCATATAGGATGAGACTAAATGAAACAATCTCTAGGATGTGAAAACAAGACCTTTATCTTGTGTATCTTAATGTACTGTTATTTCTCTTCTCTGTTGTTGCCATTTGGTTAATCTCATATTGTTACTGTATCTGACTTTATTACCTGGTATATTATATATATATATATATATATATATATATATATATATATATGTTTACTTGTTTACTTGAAATAAGAGAGGGAAGGGGAGAAACAAGATGATTGGGAGGAAGTGGGAGGAGGGAAAAAGGGACAAAAACACGACAAGAAGTATCAATATGTACAAAGCAATACACCTATCTGGCGAATGTAATTGTAAATCTCTCTATATATTACCCCAACAATAAAAAAATTAAAAACAGAGTGATGGGCAAGTGGGGTCGAGGAACCTAGATGGGGAAAGATGTGGAGGGGAATGTAGAGAAGCTTAGTGAACTGAGGATGAAGAGCAGTAAAAGAACCCTTGTAAACAAGAAACAACAAAGAAGAGTACCACAATAGGCTTCAGTGAATTTCAGGCTCAGGAGCAAAGTATGCAAAATAATAGTGCGTTCTGTATAGTAAAATTATACACCGAATATTTTTTTTCCTAAGAAGTAGCTAGCTGTGTGACAAAAATGACTGTTCTTGGGGCCAGGTGGTCCTGAGTGGTGCCTCTTTGTGGCTGTGGCTGTGGCTGTGCCTTTGCTCTGGTAGAATCATTTCTGTTTTTGAATCACTATTCACACATTAGTTTCTTTCTACTGAACCCAGCTCTTGGAGATTGTAGACCGTATGGTAGATATGGATGGGTATATTTCTTATGCTAAAGCTTACAAAGTAACAATTTTATTTTGTCTGATTCCTGATAGAAAAATGAATAAAAATTACTGAGACAAGATTTTGTCTTCTTCCCAAACAATACAGACAAGTTTTCTACCCCTACTGAGTTATGCTATTTGAACCTACTCTTCACTCCATGAAACTATGTTTCCTTTAGATATCAGATCTACATACTTGTTTATTATTATTTTATTATTATTTTGTTTGGTAATATTTGGGTTTGAATTCAGACCTCACCAGAGATAGGCAGACTACCTAATACCCAAGTCATATTCTAGTCCTTTTTGTTTAGTTAGTTTTCAGATAGAATCTAGCATTTTCATCCAGGGACCATCTTAGTCTGTGATTCTCCTACCTCAAACATAGTTGTAGCTGGCTACATTATTATTCCTATTAGTGGACATAGTGTTCTTCCTTACCTTTTGTGCAGACTGAGCTTATACTATGGTTTCTGAGCTCTGTCTTCTGAATAGGTGAGATTACTACTGTGAGCCAACATGCCAGATTCTTTCCATCTGCCTTAAAGTCATTTAGTTTCTTTGCTCCCATAAGATACCACAGTTTGAAAAGGAATCCAGAGAATCAGTAAGAAATACTATTCAATGAACTATTTTGTGTACTTGTTTTAAATAATGAACTTTCCTACTTCAAAGGAAAAGAAATGTTTATTTTTTCCCAGTTAGATGAGTCAATTCAGATATCATCAATAAGTTAATTTCTGAGCTCCAGCTAGTCTCAGATAAACATGGTCTTGATGCCATTGCTTTCTGTGTCCTCCTGATTTTCTGAATGTTGTGTCACAGCTCGCACTTGACAGACAGCTTCCGGTCAGATTCACAGCTGCATTTACTTCAGTCACAGTGGCCATGTTTTAATCATGACTACATAGTGAAACTCTAATTAAGACAGTCACATGCAGTGAATAAATCTCTCATTTTGTGATCCCAACTCCTGACATTAAAAATAAAAATAGTCATAAATGAAGCACTCTCCTAGCCTGTGGTCATTATTTGAAAATATCAAATAAGAGAGGATTGTGGTGAGCCCCGAATTTTAAGACATTTTATTAAAATGGTGTATAGACTAAAAAGCTCAGAATTCATAGTTGGTGTCTGATTGGATGAAATCATGAAGATGTGAGCTCCTAACCTGCAGAGTGTATGTATATAATCAGTCCCAGACTGTATCAAGCTGCTGTGCAGAGGCACTGACAAATTATTACTAAATGAATGAATAAATGGATGACTGAATTTAAAATAGAGTCTCTATGTCTTCAATGGGATTGAATCCCTTCCTGAAAAACCTATATGTATATTTCTTGCAATAGTAATATGATTTCAAAGAAAATTAAAGGAATTCTATCTCACAGTATATACGTGTGTGTGTGTGTGTGTGTGTGTGTGTGTGTGTGTGTGTGTGTGGTTTCTGTGCAAGAAAGATTGAATAAAGTGAAATTGTCCTGTCCTTGATCAGGTTTCATTATAAGAAAAATTATGACATACAGTGGTCCCACTCTGTTTGAGTGGGCATATTCTAAAAGCCATTGGAAAATCTAAAACCCTGATAGTAAAGAAGCCTCTTTATTATGTGCTTTGTCTTGTATCCCATATGACATGGCCCCACAGCATCAGAGTTAAACTTTTCTTTCCAGAGTGCTGCCCTGGTGTCTTTTTTTTTCCCCTCACCACTACTTCCCTTGACAGGACTTTATGAGGTGAAAGAAGGGTTACTGGAACCCAAGCATGTTGACACTGCTACACTTGATCTGAGAGGACTTCAAGTGGGCACAGGCATGAAGCATATGTTTGCAGCGTGGATACATCTTCTATATTTTTATGAGTCAAATAGTTTTATTTACTTCATAGTTCTTAAAGTAAAACTTCTAGATTGATTGTGGGGTTTTTTGTTCCTCTGTGTAAGGTCCATATTCTTGGATCAAAGACGGCTGAAACTACAAAAAAAATTTCAAGAACTCAGATAAGGAGAAGAGTTTCATTTAGCCATCTTGTTGTATACAACTCCTTCTAGGACAGCAAGATCCCTGTGGGTTTTCCAGCCATCAACAACCATACTGTTGAGAAGTCACTGCCTCTTACACTCTATGGGCACCCTCTGGGAATAAGAGTGACCCTGGAAGCAAGCAATGACAGGGAGTGTCAACCTGTTGGAACCTGTACAACACCCACATAGGTGAGCTTCAATCAAAGTAGATATTCGATGTTTTATTTCATAAGAAGACCTTTTCTTTTCTTTTTCTTTTGTTGGTCATGCAAACTCTGGGGCCTGGGAGCTGTCCCTGAGCTCTTCAACTCAAGGCTAGCACTCTACCACTGGCTTTAAATCCAGATCCTCAGATCTGGATAACTGAGTAGCTAGGATTACAGGTGTAGGTGTGACAAACTGACACCTGGCTAACATTTTCATCTTATTTGCCTGTTTTTCACCTCCAGCTGGAAACAGAGGATAATGTTTGATTTAGCCCTATTGACTTTATGATAATTTCACACACTTCTAGACTTACCCATAAATAATATAGTTCTGTGTAACATTTCTTTCCATTAGGTAATTAAAATGCAATTATTTTGTGCTGTAATTAAAAATTAAATTAAGTAAAATAGAACAAATTTGCTCATTTTTATTATTTGTAAATGTTGGTACCAAGGAGTTTCAATTCATCATGTCAGGTTGTGAGTACAGTACCCCCTGGCCAATGTTATTCCTTCTGTTGATTTTTTTTTCCATCTCTCCCAACATCATCAAAACCCTCAGGTTAACTGGTTCCAGTTTTGCCAATGTACATCAAATATTATAATTGTATTTGCCCGCCTTTCTCCCACTTATTCAGATTTCTAGCCAAATATTTGTGAAATGTTATGTCTTCTAGGTGACATCAAAATGAAAATTTTCCTTCTTCTTATGGCTTTTCAAAGTTGTCATCTCTGAGATGAGAATTCCCATAAAGAGTAAGTCAAATATCAAGAGGGATATAAGTATAACTTTGCACATGATGCTACTTCAAGTATCTCATCTTTCCACCTGGAACTTCTTATTTATAAAACAGACTGAAAGCAGCAACGATATAAAAAGTGACTTATTTTAAAGGCTGTTCTCTCCAGGGACCAAATTAAAGTAGAAGAACCTTCATATCAGTAATAAAGCAAAGGAAAACAGAAATGTTTTCTAGCCAGGTATTGATGGCTGCTGGCTCATGGCTGTGACCCTAGCTACTCAAGAGACTGAGATCTCAGAATCACAGTAGGAAACTTTCCCAGGCAGGAAAGTCTTCAAGACTCTTATTTCCAATTGACCACCAGAAAACTGGAAGTAGAGCTGTGGATCAAAGTGTAAATATCTAATCCTGTTCAGAAAAAAATCTCAGGGACAGTTCCCAGGCCCTGATGGCAAGCCCCCCTATGACCAAATTTAAATAAACAATAAACAAACAAACAAACAAATAAATAAATCATATGTGTGTGCTTTTTCTAAAAATAAGAACTATTGGGGTTTTAGCTTTGTTATTTGTGTATGGTTATCACATTAGATATTACTCCAACAGCATTGATTGTCTTTTCTTTTTATGCCAGGAAGTCTGGTTGTAGTTAGATTATTTTTCTTAAATATGGATTGTAGTTGAGGAGTTATTTGGGAAAATAACAAATAATCATTCAGCACTTTTAGTCATTCCAATTCTCTTCTATAATTTTAGATTTAGACTTTGGAAATCTTATTTTTGTCTTTTCCTCAAAGGTGGAGAGATATCATTAAAATAAAGACTTGCTCATTGTGAATACCAGTAGACACAGTTTATATATTTTCAGCGTGGCATCCTGTAATTGGATAAGCATGTCATCTATGCTCTCTGTGGAGGTACAATGCTTGATATGAAAAGACCGAGGATCTTAACATAAACCATTTCCCAGAGAATCCTTTGGCAGACAGGGTTTCACATTCAGCACCCTTCCTCAGTGAGCTTGCAAGCAATTTTTGTCACTATCAGCCTAGTTTTGAGCACAAATAATGCCTGAAGGATCTTGAAAAGCTATAATGTAAAATTCAAATAAATATACCTTGCAGTGTTTTCTAAGTGAAAATGTGAAGAATTTGGATGAATTTCTTAAATAGTTTTGATTGCCATTTCCTATATGAGACAGACATGGGCTATGCAGCCTGACAGTCTTCTTGCAAGAAATGTTGTAAGGTATCCAGTTGTATGCCATTTTAAAAATTTTATATGTTAATGGTGATGTGTTGATACCCATCTTGTCATCCCATTGACACCAAAAATAATTTAAAATTTGAACTTATTCTTCTGTTTACAAAGTTGGCCCAAGCAACATGCTTTTCCTTCGTTATTGAAGAATTTATCCCCCATTTTGTCATATTTTGATGATTTGCCATATTTTCTTAGAATTTGATCTCATAGACAAATACATATAAACTTTTTTATTCAGAGATGATATGCTAAGTTTTACTTAAACATAGCCGCAGAGATTCACACAGTTTGAACTGGTGAAATGAAGCTGCTCAGACAATGATGTTATTTATTAGGTCGCATTATCCTATTGCACTGCACCTGTTTGGATCATAGGTTTGCAATAATGCAATGAAAATTATTTGAATGGGTCACAGGTCTAATGTGTTAAGCACATAAACAAAGACTGCCCAGGGAGATTGTTAATCCATGCTCATTAATTTTTGAATTCACATTCTGCAAGTTCATCCAAAAATTTATGAAGCACATCAGAGTTTGGCTTCAACAGCAAGAGAGACATACTGAAACATATGGCTGGGGGGCAAATCAGAGTCCTTGGCAGGCTCCTGCAGGGAGCCAGGTGAAGTGAGACCCATTAGAACGTCCACCACGACTAAGGGAGTCACAGTCCACAGAGGAGCAATGCTTCCTGTGTCTCCAAATCCGTGAAAGGCAAATGAGACTACTCTCAATTACTCCCACAGAGAATAGCACTGCCTTCCTCGAGTGGGTTCTGTTTATTAAGAGTACATCTCTCTGTATAATCATTTCTGCAAGGTAAAGCCCATTGATCTTATTTTCCCATTTCCCAAGTATGTATAGATAATCATATATCTATACATGTTGCATTCAAAACCACTGAAGTGTACACATACACACACATATTAATAACTCATTCTCATTATCTTGGTAAGAAAACTATTTAAAATGTGGGTACAAATATTCATCTTTGATTGTGTTGGGTTTTTTTCCTAAATATTAAAATCTAGCTAATTGAGAGCCTGAGATGTGAGGATTGCAATTCAAAGCCAGCCAGGGCAGGAAAGTCATGAGACTATGGCCAATTAAGCAGAAAAAGCTACAAATGACATGTTGACTCTAGTGGTAGAGTGGATAAAAATGTAAGGATCAGCACTAAGACCCTGAATTCAAGCCAGAGTAGTGAAACAGAAAAAAAAAAAAAAAGAAAAGAAAAATCCTGTGTTTGTGTTTGTGTTTGTGTATGTGTGTGTATCTATCCTGGGGCCTGAACTTAGGGACTAGGTGCTATTTCTAAGCCTTTATGCTCGAGGTTAGCACTCTACCATTTGAGTACAGATTCATGTCTGGCTTTTGGGGGAGATGCAGGAGGAGTTAATTAAATGTAAGAATGTTAAGGATTTGGGGGGCCGGAAGTTTGACCTATTGGTAGAGTGCTTGCCTAGCCCTTGGTGCAATTCCTCAGTATCATATATATAGAAAAAAACAGACGTGGTGCTGTGGCTCAAGTGGTACAACTTTAGCCTTGGGAAAGCCCAAGGACAGTGCTCAGCCCCTGAGTTAAAGCCCCAGGAGGGAGGGAAAAAAACAAAAACAGTGTTAAAGATTTTTGTGCTCTGGCTGGCTTTGAACCATGATCCTCAGATTTCAGTACTATGTGTAGCTAGGAATTCAAGTGGGAGTCATTGGTGCCCCGTAATTTTTTTTGACAATGAAAATAAATATACACAAACAATAGCTTAGTATTTCTAAAACAATTTTGAATGGTACACAAGTTTTCTTATTTTAAATATTCAGATAAAATATTTCTACTGACAACCTGCCTTTTGTTCCTTCCCATTCTTTTTCTAACTTTAGTGTTTGAATGTGCTGACTTTGAATTCTTCACCCTTCACCCCCAGTTCTCTTTGCTACAACCCTGGCTTCAATATTTTATTACCATACGATACTTTATAACTGACTCCAATTAACATTTTGTCATTTTGACACTCACATCCTCAGGGCAGCCTTCCCTGAATGACCCTTTGGGTCAGACCTTACTAACTTCCTTTTATGATTTCCCACAATGGCCATGCAGTCATTTTTATTCCTGCTTTCAGCCTATAAGCATGAAGGAGAAAGGCTTATTCATTCACACAGTCCCCTACCCCACTCCTTCTACAGCAACTTATACCAAGAATACGTACTCAACTGAATAAAGTAATAATGAACAGTCCAAGTCCAAACTGTCAGAAATGGTGCTGTGACTCAAAGGGTAAGGTGGTAGCCTTGAGCTGAAGAGCTCAGGGACAGCACCCAGACCGAGTTCAAGCTCCACAACCGATGAAAAAATCTAAAACCGAGTCCAAACTCTCTCCCAAAACAAAGATAATTTATATTAAAAATAGAAAAATATTTGAAAGCTTAAGTAGAATCAAGCTGCATAAATACAATAAAGTCTTCAAAGGGAAAGTCACTTCAAATAGAAATAGAAAGAAGTAATAGTCTCTACCTTTTCCCTAAACCCCTTTTGTTTAATAAAGGAAACAAGTACTGTTTTGTAGACTGCAGTAAATAAACATAGCTGAAATTATTTCAGATTGTATTAGGCAAAAGAATATTTCCTGTATACTTAGGTGTAAAATATGTATAACATGTTTTTTCTCATAAACAGGAACATAGATTCAGCCCAATTTGTCCTTTGTATAGCTTTCAAATACAGAATACTAGAGGATACATTTGAATTCACCATTCTCACAATCAATTTATTTTTATCAGTCTTGGGGCTTGAACTCTGGGCCTGATCACTGTCCTTGAACACGTTTGGCTCAAGGCTAGCACTTTGCCACTTGAACCACAGCACCACTTCCAACTTTTTATGAGTATATGGTACCGAGGACTTGAACCCAGGGCTTCGTGCATGCTAGGTGGGCATTCTACAACTAGTCCATACTCCCAGCCCTCAATTTATTTTTATTTATTTATTATTCAGTTTGGTGTTGGTACTGTGGCTTGAACTCAGGGAAAATGCTGCCAAAGCTGCCTTTGAGCTAGGCTTCTTGGATCTTGCAGTTTCTCAAATCGCTAGGATGATAGATGTGAGCCACTGGCATTAGCTTAAGCATAGTTTTTGTATTTTGTAATTTCTCTTTTTCATGTATTTATTTGTTTTTAAAATATGGGGCCCTTTGTGAATTTGCGGGTCATTTTTGTGCAATAGCCATGCTAATCTTCTCTGTATTGTTCCAATTTTATTATATATGTGGTCAAAACAAAAACGCTACTTTTTATTTTTAAGAAAGGGGCTCAGCCTCTAATCCTAGCTGTTCATAAGGCTGAGATATGAGGATTACAGTTCAAAGCTTACCCAAGCACAAAAGTTCATGAGTCTCTTATCTCCAGTTAACCACCAAAAACCTGGAGGTGGTCCTATAGTTCAAGGGGTAGGGTGGTGGCCTTGAGCTGAACAGCTCAGAGACAATGCCTGGGCCCAGAATTCAAGGCCCATGACCGACAAAAAGAAAAGGTCTCAATATATAGTTCAGGGTGGCCTTAAAGTAATTGCCTTCCTTCCACTGCCTCATGAGTAGGAAGGAGAGAGGTCTGTACCATCATGCCTATTTGGTTATTTTTTTTTCATTCAGTGATAAGGAGTACTTATTCTTCAATTATTCCCATCAGTAAATGTTCACCAATGACAGGAGGTAGGACTTTCTTTTTGTTGAATGTGATATTCTAGTCTGATTATAGTTTTCTCTGATATATTTGATATGTGCAAGACTACATATATATATATATATTCAGACTATCAAACAAATTATCTCTCCTTGAAAGACCACTAAACAATTAAGGATTTAGCCAATATAATTGAAATATTTTCCCAGAAGTCCTACCTCCCAGCTAAACTAAACTCAGATTTAACACTGTCATCAATGTAACCTGCATCAGAAGTGTGGCTCTGCTGATCAATCTGTACCATGCAGTCGCAACAAGTGATATAAATCACTGCAATTTGTTGCCCCTGATTTGCAGTGGTTTACCATTCAAAAATAGAAGTCTGAAATACTAAGTGCAATTTTATATTCTGTAAGAACTGTCTCTTCCTCAATTGCCCTCAGGCAAGTCTTGTCCAATCATGATATTAGAAAAGATTGATCAGTTTCTTCTTTCAGTTAACACAAGGCAAACAAATGAAGATTTCATAGTTTTACTTCTTTCCCTTGTCAAAGCTGCATAATTTCTGTCATGTAATTATGATGTGCTTAAGCCTCTTTGTGTCACAAAACAGGGTTTATTTACTGTGTCCTGTCTCCTCTTTTTCATGTTAAACGTATAAGTCCTTTTTCCACACAGTTGATCTTAATTGGAATATTTTACCACTGCAATTTTTCTTCTTAATTGGGAACTGATGAGTTTCTAGCATCTCTAAGCTCTAGAAACACTGGTTTTCTCTTGTGAATGTGGGGAATGATTCCTTCAGGCTCAGAAATGATATAATTACTAAGTTTCTGGTTCTTTTGAAAAAGGGTGGTTTGCCAGGCATGATCCTTTTATTAATATTAATATTATTGACTATCTTTCAAAGTATTACATGTATTGTAAACTTAAAGTAATGATGGTTTACATAAGACCCAACCCTATTTTCTCTCCAAAGAAAACACATACTCTTGGATGGAAACTACACTGTGTTCATAAGCAGTAATCTCCATATCACATGACCTAGGAACTAAGAAGGTAAACTGTTCCTGTTCATGATGGGATTCTACATTAAACTCTTTGTAACACCTTTTATTAAACCAGGAAGTGCCATTATTATAATCTTCATAAACTTGGTGATCATATATAGCCTTTACAGGAGCACTAATACTAAGTAGGTTTACTTACATTTGCCTATAGTACTTGACTTCATGTTATATTTGTTCATTTACCCTCTTTCTCTAGTAAAACAGTGAAGCACCAAGGTCTCTGAGCACAAGTCTAGATAACTTCATGGAATATGCATTCTAGCTCATATGCTAACACAGAGGAATATTTACTGAGTAAAGTTTAATGGTCAAAAGACTAGACTCTGTATTTACAGCAGCTGGACCCAATTCCAAGTCTGCAGTTTTATAGCTAAAAAAAAAAATCTTCAGGCAACTTATCCCAATCTTCTTTATTTCTATGGCTTTTGAGATCATAAAATAGAGCATATCCTATGCAGTACTATCATGACTTACAAATGTGGTCATCACTATAGATCACTAAGAACAGAATAATTAGACATTGACTCTATATTACAAATAAGTTTCACTTTAATGATACTAACGTGATTTAATTATTTCAGGGAGTAAAAAGGAACTACTTTGTGGATTATTTCTTTCTAAATTTCTCCTATCATTGTAGGTAGCTATCTGTTAGAAAACTGAATAAAGCATTAGGTGATGTTCAGTAATAAGTGTTACTCCTAATGTCAATTCCAAATTTCAAATCAGGCTTATTTATTTGATGGGTTAACAATAAAAGTGAAATTGAAAGGCAAGTGTTATAGTTTGAATGCTTGGGCTATTCTGCAAGTCACAGGCTAAAACCTTGATCCAAATTTTTGGGAAGTGAAACGTGGGAAATAAGTCTTGAGTAGTGAGAATATTTGCTGACATGAAATGATGGTGTCACTAATACTCATAACTGAATCCCAAGTGATATTTCATTTAGAAGTAGTTGATCAAGTTGTTTGTTCAACAAGGTAAAAGATGGGGTCAATGCCCTTGAAAAGTAGACTGCAGAGAGCAGGATTTTATCTGTGCTCCAAACTGAGTGGCTTAACTTGGAAGAAATTTTTTATGCAGTTTTTTTTGAGCCACAGCACCACTTCTGGCTTATTTTTTCTAAGTATGTGGTCTTCATGCATATTAGGCAAGCAGCTCTACGACTAGGCCAAACTCCAGGCCCCATTTTTTTTTTTTTTTTTTTTTGTCGTCATGGGGCTTGAACTCTGTGTTTGGGCGTTGTCCTTGAGCTCTTCAGCTCAAGGCTACAGCCCTACCCCGAGAGCAACAGTGCTCCTTCCTGTTTCCTAGAGGTTAACTGGAGATAAGAGTCTTACAGTCTTTAGTGTCCTTTATCATATTCATTATGGAGTCAATTTTTCTGCATCTAATACAGAGACATAAAAGTTGTCAGTCTTCACTTGATCAGTTTGATCTGTGGTTTCTTTTCATCTTCCAATCATCTCTGTAAAATCACATCTTTGGATGACTGTAAATTAAAATTAGAACCAGAATTTCTTTGTAAAGTTTCCTTCTATTTCAAATTGTTAACTAGCCTTCAGAAAATTTTTCAGAGATTTCTCATTCATGATAGCCTGCAACTGTGCATTTGGGGGGAAATATTATGATTTGATTTTCCTAAAATGAATCAGAAAATAAATTTAACCAAAATTCTAGAAACCGAAAGGAGATCCTGACAGTTGTATTTTAGGATTGACTTTTTATTATTCAAAAGCTTTAATGATTTCTTTATAGATGGCTTGGTTTTCAAAAAAAAACATTTTCTGTCAGGATTTGTTGTAATAAAAAATATCATGGTGCTAGTCCATTTTATTATCACTCCCACTCCCGTTAAATTGTATTTTGCATGCTCAACATTCCTTTTTTTTTTTTTAACATTTTGGGATAAGAAGATTACCAATGGAGACACAATTACTAATTTCTTTCAGGCTGCATCTTGACTTCCTTATCCATTATCAGTTGAATTATATTTTGTATTCACTATCAATACTTTTATGAAAAAAGCTCTTATGTAAATATTACGCAAAGCAGTAAATTTTTTTACTCTAAACATCATGAATATCTAGGTGTTATTGCATACTTGTATTTACTCACTAGACACTATGTTGGAAATAAAGTATACATCTTGGAGGAAGGACAGTTTGGAGGGGAATACCTGAGAGAAAATGAGGAAGGGGTGACACTGTTTAAAAAGAAGTATACTCGGGCTGTGCTTGCCTAGCATGCATGAAGACCCAGGTTCGATTCCTTGGTACAACATACATAGAAAAAAGCCGGAAATGGTGCTAAGGCTCAAGTGGTAGAGCTCTAGCCTTGAGAAAATCCAAGGACAGTGCTCAGGCCCTGAGATCAAGCCCAGGACTGGCAAAAAAAGAAAAAAAAAGAAGAAGTATACTCATTACATGACTTATGTAAATGTAATTCCTCTGTGCTTTGCCTTTACAATAGAAATTAAATATATACAATGCAAAAAAGGAAAAAGGAAAATTCTCGGACCATGAAAAATATAAACAGGATGTATTTTGATCTAATGGAAAAAATTGTATGTATGTGCTCCTCTTACCTAAGCAACAAGAGTTGAGAAAACAGCAGTCAAAACATACACATGCATGCAATTGATCTAATGACTATTTCAAATGTGTAAATCTTTATATATATGCATATATATAATACATGAAACTATACAGTGAACTTGCATCTTTTGGTGGAATATTTCCTTGTTAGGAAATTCTAATAAGATTTTAGAGTAATAAAAACATTATATGATGCTTTGAAAATTGAATATCATTTATTTTAAACAGAGGGACTTATGCCAGGTATGGTAACTCATGCCTGTAATCCCAACTACTAAGGAGGCTGAGATCTGAGTATCAAGGTTCAAAGCCAGCCCGGACACAAAAGCACCTGAGACTCTTATCTCCAATTAACCTCTAGAAAACAGAATGTGGGGCTTGGCTCTACCACTTCAGCCACAGCCCAACTTGCATATTTTTTAGCTAAATTGGAGGTAAGAGTCTCACAAACTTTCCTGCCCAGACCAATTTTGAACTGTTATCCACAGATTTCAGCCTGCTAAATAGCTTGGATTACAGGCCTGAGCCACTGACTACCTGCCAGAAAGGTTTATTTTCCCTTTTCAGTTGTCATCAATATTGATAGATATAAAAGTAAATAATAAATATGAAATAATAAATATTAAAGTTTGCTAGAAAAATGGTAAGTATTTTAATTTTTTTAAACATGGAGCTGGCAAAGTGATTGATCTGTACAATACTGAAAACAAAATTTTGTGAAAGTAAACCTTGATGTCTTTCAGGTATTAAGCACACTTTTTAAAAATTCTAACTGCCACCGTCTCATTGTAGCCACAACATGCTTGGAGAACTTGGGAAATTTCTTTTAAAACTGCCAAAATTTGAGCTGTATGATGTACTCATCTTTTTAAGGATTTTTGGGAAAAGATTGTTAAACTACATTGTTGTAAAGCTGTAGAAGCTATTGTGGGGCTATGGTATTGAGTTACATAATTACTTACAAAGACATTTGTAGATTTGTTGGGTAAAATTCAAAGAAATCTTGATTTCTAAGAAAATATTAGGATGACCAGAGAAACTGAATAAAAATTTGACTTGTTTTATAAATTACTAAAAAATGAATTTGATTTATAGTCTAGTACATATTCTGTGTTTAATAAAAAAACCTATATTACTTCAATTAGAAAACAACTACAATTACAATATATGAGAAAATATTTCTTTTTTATTGTTTTATTTTACTCTTTTATTTTTAATTTTTTTGCATAGAGGGGTTACAGTCACATCTGTCAGATAGTAGGTGCATCATATCTCACACATTGATACCCCTTCTCATGTTTTTCCCCACATCCTTCCCTCATCCCCTCCCAATCATCTTGTTTCCCCCATTTCCTATTTCAAATAATCAAAGGTATATACAATATACTAGGTAACAAAGTCAGATACAGTAACAGAATGAGATTAACCAAAGGGCAACAAAAGAGAAGAGAAATAACATAGTATATTAAGAACAAAAATCACAGAGGATACCTTTCCTGTTTCCAAATCCTAGGGATTCTTTCATTTAGTCTCATCCTATATATAACCTTTCGAATCTAGGTTTTGTGCTATTGTAATCCACTTCTAGCAGAGTCTTAGTTTTCTTTTCTTTTCTTTTTTTTCTTTTTGTGGGTCATGGGGCTAGAACTCTGGTCCTGGGCATTGTCCCTGAGTTCATCAGCCCAAGGCTACTGCCCTACCCTTGAGCCACAGCCCCATTTTCTAGTGATTACGGAAATAAGACTCTCACAGGCTTTCGTGAATGCGCTGGCTTTGAACTTTGATCCTCATATCTCAGCCTCCTGAATAGCTAGGATTACAGATGTGAGCTACCATGCTCAGCTTTCTTTTGTTTGATTTTTATTCTACTATGTTTCCAATATCTAGAATTTTCTGTTAATACATGGTATTCAGTTAAGATTGAATAAGCCATATACTGTGGCTTACTGTCTACAACCCTAACTATGCAGGAGGCTAAGATATGAAGATCCCAGTTCAAAGACAACCAATACAGACAAATCCAAGTGGCTCTTATCTCTAATCTCATATTAACCAAAAAGGAGAAAAGAAAAAGAAAAAGAAAAGCCTGGAGGTTCAAGTGTAGCTCAAGTGGTAGAACAACAACCCTGAGAAAAACCAAACAAAATAGAAACCCAAGGGAGATACAGAGGCCCTGAGTTTAAGCACCAATACTAGATAGATAGATAGATAGATAGATAGATAGATAGATAGATAGATAGATGAAATTAAGTGTAAGTCAAAGGCATTTAGCTTTATTTCCTTAGCATAAAATATGTGTACTTATTTTTATTTGTAGTAAAGTAACAATGGTATAGAACCTGAAAAAAGTAATTGTTTTTAAAAACAAATTTACTCTTGTAAATGTTTGATGTTCATGTTCCCAAATTGTTTAAACACGATCCTCCACTTCATCCAAGAAGTTACCAAGGGAGAAGACACAAATTAAGGTGGTAATTTTTCTAGATTTTCAGATAGCTTCTAATTAATGACTCCTACTTGAAGTTGATACTTCCAAGTATATATTATATATTTATCTTTAGCAACAAATTAGTTTTCCTAGTCTTCTTTTTTCACTTGTCCTTACTTTGTTTTTCCATTTGCCTGAGTTGCATGCATAGACGTTAAGTGCTATAGCAAGTGTGTGTCCCTTTACAGGGTATTAAATTACATTATGTGATGACAACCATCTGCTCCCAATCTCACTTATCTTTCTCACTGAAACAACTTAGAATTAAAATGGACAGTAATGCTCTACCATAAGCACTTACCCAGAAAGCAAAGTGATGTAGACTTAACTGACGGAAAACAGAGTATCTTAATACTTAATACATCTGCATTTAATTGGAACATCATTTAGTATGCTGTGCAAAGCAAAGCACTGCTGCTGACACAACACAAACAAAACAAAAAATGGACTGCAGAACTCAGAAACCTTCTCTCCACAACAGCATATGAAAAGGGAAATGTTGAAATTTGGAGCTGGAGGTTGAAACATGACCTACTTTGGATTCAGTGGTAAAATCACAAACAGCTAATTAATCACTCTTATTCCTAAAGGAATTTAAATTAATGCTATATTCAACATCACTGGATGCTATTTGTGAAGAGTAGTGCTGAGAATGACTATCTTTTAGTTTTTAACCTTTGGCCTTTTAGTCGATTTTAACTCAGGAACTATGTTTCCTTTTCCATCTGGACCTCTGAAAAATGAAGATAATTTAGTTAACTGAATAGTGCACTATGTTATGGTTTTATTTAACACCACATATTTTATAAAAATGTAAGAAATTTTCTTTGGTTAGCAATGTGCATTCATTCTTTGAGTCTTGTATTATTTTCTTTAGTGATTTCAAAAGCACCTGTAAAGAACTTTAGGGCAGTTGATTAGAAGATATTTTTCTTGATGAGGAACTTATTTTCCTTATTTTTCTTTCATCCTCTTGTATATACATATTTATTTAGTTAACTATTTACACTCTTTAAGTAGTTGTAAATTCAATAAAACCATTTATGAATAAAATAAATCTTAATCAATGTTGACCCGTTCAACATTTTCACCTAACTTTCCTCGTCCTACAACATCCTTCACTCTTCTTAATTTTGTAAATATACATAAGATTTTTGACTACATTCTCTGCTTTCCCCTTTTCCTTCCTCTGTCTCCCTCCTCTTGATAGTACCTCACCCTTTATATTACTGTTGTTTCTTATGTAGGACTTTCATTTAGTCTTTCTAATGAATTACATTATTTGAGTTCTTCCCTGAATCTACCATATCTGAGTAAGGATCTCTTTAAAACTTTTGGCTTGGCTTACCAAAATATTTTACTGGATTTGGATCACTAGATCCAAAAGAAATTTTAATCCTTGTTCAAAAAGTATGAGTAGGCACTGGTCTCTCAGACTTGTAATCCTAGCACTCAGTAGACTAAAATCTAAGAATCAGAGCTCAAAGACAGCTAGGGCCAAAAAGCCCATGCAACTCCTATCTTTAATTAAACAGTAGAAAGCTTGAAGCAGAGGTGTGGACCAAATTGTAGAGTGCTAGTCAAGTAAAAAACCCAAGTGAGAGTGCAAGACCTCATGTTCATGTCTCATTGCTGGCACGCACAAACATGCATGCACACACACACACACACACACACCAATAAAATAAAAAAAGGACAGAGAGGACACTAAATGGACACCAAATAATATAAAGCAAATAAAGAGCAGCAGAAGGACCCTCTCTACAGAAATGAGTGAGTAGGCAGACACTTAACTGTATATAGCAGTGAAGATCCTAAGACTTCAGATGTTTGTCATGGTCTGAACATATGAGGGTGGTTATTCCTAGGAACCTGGATCATTTGTAATTAGTTTCTGTTAGCAATTCTTCTTACATATAGGTTAGGAAGCAATATTTGATTTGAGGTGATTGCATTAAGTCCATTATATTTGCCTGAGGCTACAGGGCCTATGAATCACCTTTCAATGTCAACAGTGTAGAATGTGTTTCCTATCAAAATCCAAACCAGAATTCTTAACCAAAAATAAGATGTGTAATTCATAGTTTCTGGTCCTTGAAATCATTTTCCAAGTAGAAAGCATATGAAAATAAGTAAAATCGGAAAAATATGGGGAAAACAATGAATAACAATAGGAGGAATACTGTCCTACTCAAATATTTATTTTCATTCTTTTTTATTTTATTGTCAGGATACTGTATAGGAGAGTTACAGTTACATTTGTCAGGTAGTAGGTACATTACCTCTCCCACATTGATAACCCTTCTCATGTTTTGTCCCCGTTTCCCTCCCCCCAATCATGTTGTTTTCCCTCTTCCCTTTCCTATTTCAAATAAACAAACTTATATACAATACACCAGGTAAAAAAGTCAGATACAATAACCACATGAGATTTACCATAAGGGCAGAAAAAGAGAAGAGAAGGAAAAGAGGAATTGAAACTTTCCCTCTTTGATGACATGATTCTGTATTTAAAAAACCTTTTAAACTCTACTCCCAAGATGCTTAAGCTGATTCAAAATGTTGGCAAGGTAGCAGGGTACAAAATAACCCTCAATAATAAGCTGCCTTCCTCTATGCCAACAATGAGAGGAACAAGGCAACAATCAGGAAAGCAACTCCTTTTGAAATAGCCTCAAAGAAAATAAAGTACCTAGGAATTAGCTTAACTAAGAATGTAAAGGACCTTTATGATGAAAACTTTAAAACCCTGAAAAAGGAAGTTAAAGCAGAACTGAGGAAATGGAAAAACCTCCCATGCTCCTGGATTGGAAGAATCAACATTGTGAAAATGACAATCTTGCCAAAGGCAATCTACAAATTCAAGGCAATACCCATCAATATCCCAATGTCATTCTTAAAAGAAATAGAAGAGGCAATCTAAAATTTCATATGGAATAATAACAGACCCCGTATAGCAAAACCACTTCTTAGCAGAAAGAACAGCACAAGAGGAATTTCAATACCAAACTTAAGACTCTACTACAGAGCTATAGTGATCAAACATCTTGGTACTGGCACAAGAATAGGCCTGAAGACCAATGGAATAGAACTGAGGACCCAGATATTAACCCACAGACCTATGGCCACTTAATCTTTGATAAGGGAGCCAAAAAAATAGAATGGAAAAATGACAGCCTCTTCAACAAGTGGTGTTGGCAGTACTGGTTAAGCACCACAGAAAACTAAAGCTGGATCCTTCTTTGTCACCCTGCACCAGGATTAACTCCAAATGGATCAAAAACCTTGAGGTAAAAGTAGATACACAGAAAACTTTACAAGAAGGAACAGGAGATACACTAAGTCTCCTTGGCACAGGTTGAAACTTTCTCAATAAGGACCAAGTAACACAAAAAATCAGAGAAAGTCTGGATAATTGGGACAGCATTAAACTGCAAAGCTTCTGTGTGGCAAAGGACATAACTAGCAAATTAACTAGGAAGCCTACAGAGGGGAAAAAAGCTCTTGGCTAACCATACAAGGGAAAAAGGCCTGATATCTAAAATATATCAACAGCTCAAAAAATTGAATCACTCCAAAACTAATCTCCAAAGTAACAACCATCCCATTAAAAGATGGGCGAAAGACTTAAAGACAGTCTTTTCTGAAGAAGAAATAAGAATGGCCTATAGACACATGAAGAAATGCTTGACATCTTTGGCCATAAAAATGCAAATCAAAACAACTCTGAGATTCCACCTCACTCCAATTAGAATGGCCAGGATCAAGAAAACTAATAACAACAGATGCTGGAGGGGATGTGGCCAGGAGGGATCACTACTACACTGTTGGTGGGAGTGCAAACTCGTTCAACCAGTATGGAAAGCAGTATGGCAGTTCCTCAAAAGACTGAACATAGGGCTCCTCTATGACCCAGCAATTCCACTACTTGGCATTTACCCAATATCCAGGGACAAGGACATGCTAAATCCACTAGTGTAACGATGTTCATTGCAGCACTATTTACCATAACAAAGATATGGAACCAACCCAGATGTCCCTCAGTTGATGAGTGGATCAACAAGATGTGGTATTTATACACACCGGAATGCTATGCTGCTGTCAGAAAGAACAACATCACCCCACTTGTAAGGAAATGGAAAGACTTAGAAATAAACATATTAAGTGAAGTAAGCCATACTCAAAGGAACATAGGCTCAGGGGTTTCCCTCATTTGTCATAATCAGTAGAAACCTTGGGCTCTCCAACAAAACCTAGATACATAAGGCCATATAGCATGAAGCTAAAGGAAGGAACCTCCAGGACATAGAAACAAAAACCACATAATGAGTGATTGCTTTCTTTAATGTACTGTTATCTCTCATCTCTTTTGCTGTCCCTTGGTTATCTCATATTGTTACAGTATTTCACCTTGTTATCTGATATATTTATATATGCATTTTGAAGTCGGATAGGGAAGGGGAAAAACAAGATGAGGGGTGAGGGTGGGGGAAGGAAATGGGGACCAAGACATGAGAAAGGGTATCAATGTATGTGAAGTAATACACCTTCTATCTGGTGAATAAAATGTAACCCTTCTATTAATCACAATAAAAATATATGAAAAAAGGAATTCAATTGTATATAAGTACCACATTTTCTTAATCCATTCATCTACTGAGGGTCATCTGGGTTAGTTCCATATTTTAGCTATTGTAAATAATGCTGCAATGAACATCATTGTGCTAGTGGCTTTAATGTGTCATTTTTTTTCTGGATATTTGGGTAAATTCCAAAGAGTGGGATTGCTGGGTCATAGAGGAGCTCTACGTTTAGTCTTTTGAGGAATCTCCATACTGCTGTTCAGAGTGGTTTAATGCTACTCAAATATTTTAATTATATGTATTTTGGGAATCTACTGTTTGACAATGTTTCCTTGGTGTTCTTCAGCAGGCACAACTATTAAAGACAGTGGTTCTGGTGACAGAAGCGCCATATTTATGAAGAGGTTCATCAGCCACTGATTTTGTAATCTAAATGACTAAGAGATAAAGTATTATTTAGGCATTCTACATGTACCATTCTGCAACATTTTGGGCCAAGGAGCAGAGTTTTCCTACATTAAGCAAGACAGACACAGTTGCCATAATGAGCAGCAAGGCTGAGTGACAGCCAGCAGTTCCTGAACTGACACACAATAGATAGATGTTTAATAAAACATGCTGTACTTAAGGACAAGAAATACAGGCATCCAAGAAGATGGTGCTCAATTTATAAAATGAAAATTAAATCAGGGAGCAACTTCTTTTTTTTATTTTTTTCAAATTTTACACTGAAAAATTTGGAAAGTTGTCACTCATCCTCATAACAAAAAACAAGTACCATATTGAGAAATTAAGCATTCTTTTTTGTGTTCCATCAGAGACATAGCTATACCAACTGTCATCTGCAAAACTCAAGGAATCAATGAACTGCACAGACCCACACAAAAGTCAGTTTAATTTATCCAGAACAGAAGCTACAGGATCCAAGAATTCTTAGACAGCAACAGGCCACTCTGAAGAGTGCTGGAGGCTGACTGAAAGCTAACTTGTTGATCGTGGAAATCATCTGTGTGTTCAGTATTGTAATGATCCATTTTCATGGGCTTTGCCTACAACAGTCCTATCAGATTTCATGCTAAACATCAGGAGGAAAAAATATTCACCTCCTCCTTAAATAAACCTTGATTCTTGAAGTTTCCTTCAAGGCAATGAACTGTCCTCCAAGGGAAATTACTCTACCAGAGTCTGGTCTGACATTAACTAGGGATAATTCTAAACCTTTCAGTCTTCTGTCCCTCCAGTACCACAAGGAGACAATAGATTAAGTGAAAGAAACATCTGTAAAGGTCATATTTCAGTGCAACTCTAACCCAGTATTAGTGTGAGAGTTAATATAAAACTCTTCTAATTTCAGCACCTACACACACATCTTTGCCCACAGGCATACACACACACACACACACACACACACACACAGAGGACAATGATACTGAGATGTTCAGAATGCTAAAGTCATTCATTTTTTTTCCTTCATCTTCTCTTACTTCTCCACATTTTCATCCTCCTCTGATCCTTTATATCCCTCATCCTTCTTCCTCCTCCTGTTTTTTATTCTTCTTGGCAGTACTGGGGTCTGCATTTTTCAAAAAGGGACACTTGGTTGCCAGGCAATAAATTTATCATTGGAAATTTGCACCATGACCTCAAAATTCTCTTTGTGTAGTTATTTTTACAATAGGTTCTTGCATTTACGATTGGGGTCAGCCTCAGATCAAAATTCTTCTACTTATGCTTCCTACACAATTATCAATATAGAAGTAAACACCCCATTCAACATGCTGATTGAGACGAGGTCTAATTGGTACTTTACTTAGTCTAATATCAAACCATGATCCTTTCTAATTTCCTTTTCTAATAAATAAGACAATAGGCATGTGTCAACATGCCTAGCCTCAAGGGATTAATTTCTCAGACTTCACATTTCATATTTTAGCTTTGAATACTGAATATTTATGCATAAAACTCTTTGTCCCTTCATTAAATTTCACTTTTTGTCCTACGTTTCACAAAAAACCCTGCCTTAGATAGGTATATAGATTCAATTATTCATGAATATAATTTGTGAATGATTTTTATTTTTCAAATCATGTATTCATTTTGCCTAAATTACATAAATTCCAAGCTTTGGCTATTCTATGAATTTTCAAAGAGTTTTCAAGCTACTTTAATGTTGTTGCATATTATTAATGAGGACTGAGGAATCCTTCATGCATGACTATAATTTGCCTCATGTTCAGTAAATCATACCCTTAAATGTGTTAAACCAAAATAAGTTTGACTTCTTTGGTTCTCCAAAGAATCAATATTTCTCCAGACTTTTAATCCTTGTCTGTTTTGCTTTCATCTTATCACTAGCTTATTATTCCTTGGATTTCAGCTTTAGTACAGGAAGGCAACCATCCTTTCTTACTTTCAATTTATTGAAAGCGATACCAACTGAACTTGAAATTAATGACCAGAAAGACATATTTACTCGTATTGGACCCTTGCCAAGGTGATAACCTAATTCTAGGTATATTATCATTCATGACACCATAGAATCATTGAACAAATCACACCACTGGAGTGTTAAAGTATAGCTTCACAATGCAATGTTTGCATAGGGTTTTAGTGAAGCTTTGGGTTTGTTTTTCAATATCAAGTGAAAAAATGGCATTTCCATTGATGAAGGTGGAAAAAAGTTAGCCCACAAATTTGGTGATCATAAACAAATAATTATGTACACTAAGGAATTTAGGGAACTATGAAAAGAAGAAATATGGATGACATATGCTTTAAATTTTCTTTTGTTCTTTCTATATATCCTTCTGGTTTTTCCCTCTTCTTCCTTAACAATGAAATCAGTTTTGTCCTTTATAGGTCTTTCATATTGTTTGTGTTATTTCTCAATTAAATTTCCTTGGATGCAGGCCAGGAGTTTGACCTAGTTGTAGAGTGCTTGCCTAGCATGCACGAAGATCCAGGTTCGATTCCTCAGCACTACATGCATAGAAAAAAGGTGGAAATGGTGCTGTGGCTCAGGGATAGAGCTCTAGCTTTGAGAAAAGTCCAAGGACAGTGCTCAGGCCCTGAGTTCAAGCCCCACAACTGGCAAAAAATTTTCCTCTAATGCCCAACAACATCCAAACTTGGTTATAGTTCTGTATGTTCCCACAGACATTATTTCAGTGCTAATGAAACCTTAAGACCAATGTTCAATACCTTGTCCCTTGTTCTCAAGTATTTCTGCTCTCCTCTAGAAAATCTAAACCAAGCCAGAACAACCATGAAACAGATGCTTAATAACCATGACTGGAATAATAAACCAGTGATAAGATGAAAGGAAAAAAGAGAAGGATTAAAAAGTCTAGAGAAATATTGGTTCTCTGGGGAACCAGAGAAGTCAAACTTATTTTGGTTTAACATATTTAAGAGTATAATTTACTGAACATGAGGCAAATTATAGCCATGCATGACAGACTGTTCAATCCTCATTACTAATATGCA
This sequence comes from Megascapheus bottae, assembly GCF_031878675.1. Classification (NCBI taxonomy): domain Eukaryota; kingdom Metazoa; phylum Chordata; class Mammalia; order Rodentia; family Geomyidae; genus Megascapheus; species Megascapheus bottae. Next base: position 29,343,509 of record NC_143513.1, on the reverse strand, counting down.
ATGACATTAAAGCAGCTGCTTGCAAACTCTTTGAAAATTCATGGAGTAGCCAAAGCTTGTATTTTATGTGCTTATAATCCATAGAGATTTATGTCATGTTATTAATTCTTTCCAAATATAAGTCAGTTTTCAGTTCAAAAGATGATTAAGCTGGATTCAAGGGTTAAAACTAATGGGACAACTCTCTACTTATGTAAGTGAATACATCTTCAGTTTTTCATGGAATCTTCAGTACTCAGTTGGCATTTATAAAAGGTGTGTGGTGACTTACAACTTACCACTTGGTTAATCAGGTATATAGCCAGCCAGCATCACACTCACACACACACACACACACACACACACACACACACATTCACTTGCATGTGCACATAGATAATACTTTTCTAATTTAGTTTTTTGTAAATACTGATGAACTAAGATTATTGTCTCTTTTATCTTTTTTTTTGCAAGTCCTGGGGCTTGAACTCAGGGCCTAAGCACTGTGCTTGGTCTTTTCTCTCAAGGCTAGTGTTATGATGCCACTTGAACCACAGTACCACTTTCAGCTTTTCTATTTCTGTGGTACCAAGGCATCAAACTTTGTCCTTAGTGCATGCTAGTCAAACACTCCACCACTAGGTCAAACTCTACACCCTCTTTTGTTGTGTCACTTGTAGGAAAGTGTCAGGTATATAATTGTTACTAATTATTGAATGGATTTATTTAGATTCATGTGTATAAGTATGAACATTTAATTCATCTAGAACTCTCCTAGCAGAGGATTACAATAGCGCAAAACCTAGATACATAAGGTGATATAGGATGAGACTAAATGGAAGGATCTCTAGGATATGGAAACAAGAGCTTTATCTTGATGTTCTTAATGTACTATGCTATTTCTCTTCTCTTTTATTGCCCTTTGGTTAATCTCATACTGTTACTGTATCTGACTTTGTTACCCGGTATATTGTATACATGTTTATTTGTTTATTTGAAATAGGAAAGTGAAGGGGGGAAAACAATATTATTGGGAGAGGTGGGAGAAGGGAAATGAGGACAAAACCATAAGAAGGGGTACCAATGTGTGAGAAAGTAATTCACCTACACTCTGACGAATGTAACTGAAACCCCTCTAAATATTACCTCAATAATAAAAAATGAAATAAAATAAATTAATGTGTATAGGTATGAACACTTAAGTCATACAATATATTGTATATATGCATACATATTTTATATACATATTATATACACAATACATAAGTATACAATATATGTACTATATATAATATATACTTTATATGCATATATATACATGTGTATATGTTATATATATATATCTACATTTCACACACACACATGAAATAAACACCTACTGCGCATATCTTCTGGTACTGACACATGACAGATTATGACAGATTTTTTTTTTATATTTTGGGACTCCAATTTCAGCAGAAAAGATAATAAGACATTAACATTGGGGGAACAAACACATCTTTTTCTGAGAAAAGCAAGAGAGAGCTTATTGAGTGGTATCAATACTCAAAACATACCAATAAACAAAACATATACTCAACCAGAGAAAATTTCCCAGTTGAACAAGGGAAGCTGACCCAGGCAAGATTTGTTACTTTAAAGAATTGGTTGCTGAGGTCTACAGTAGCCCATTAGCATCACTGTCATTTAGATTTTAGATGAATTTTCCCTCCAGAAATTGGGAGATTGGCCTACAGACTGGGAGAAATGAGTGTCTTCTGCAGTAACAACTTCTTGAGCAAAGAACTATCGGCATACACTGAGTCAAAGTGGTGAGATAGATTCAGACAGGTTAAAGGGCAGATCTGGTCTTTCTAGAGGGAATTTATGAGTAGTTATCAGAGAGAAGTGGATGAAATTCTGAAACTTCTTTTCAAACCAAATTAATGCACTGCAGTATTGGTGACCCGCATTTAGCCTATAAACTATTATTCATTATAAGGTGGTAGGTACAGGTTCTCTCATAAAAATGGTATATTCTATTTTGTTTTTCTTTTGTAAGGTTTTTTTTTAAAACATTTCTTTCAGTTGTTGTAGAAAGGGTTTCAACTTAGCATGTCAATGTATCCATCTCAATCAGTAGAAATCCTACTTTGAAGGTTAAAGATCAGGAAATGAATCTACATTTTTGTATTAGTTCGAAAATCATTAGGATAGGTCTGATAAATAGAAATTCGAATAGAGAGCAACAGAAGCATTAATGTTTAGGTCACATATAAAATTCATAGATGGAAAGGTCAAACCAAGAAAAAGAAATTGGAGAAATTTACATTTGAGATCATAGGAACCAAGGAGAATACTAAGAAGACAAACATTTTTTGCAGAGTAATCGTGAGTAATGAATAATGGCAAAAATAAAATACATGTTATTGTTTTCTAGATTAAGAAAATGAAATGATATAAAATGTATGAGTTTGGATGAAGTTGTGTATTCATATAGAAACATAATATTATGAACAGAGAAAGCTCTTTTGAATATTAAAACATTTCTACTCTCCTAGGTAATTTCTAGTTCTCTTGAATGAGAATTACATGCAGTTCTTGCAGAACCTGCATTGTTAGACTAATTCTAAATAAGGTAGATCTCGAGGAAGCAATATATTGTCATTGTTTGCATGAGCTTATCTTAGTAATACAAAATAATGAGTTTCATTGTGACCTTTTCATACGGATGACTTCAGTAATAATCACCTCCTCATCACTCAATCCTTTTTACCATCCATCTCCTGTCTTCTCGTTCTCTCAAAATCACTCTTCTGCTTTTATGTATTTTCTTTTGAAGATTCTACATATAAAGGTAAACATGTAATGCTGGTCTTTCCTCTGGAGTCTGGATTATTTCACTCAAATTGATGAGTTTCAAGGCCATTTTCCGGTAAATGATATGATTCTTGTCATTGGAACGATTTTAAGTTCCTTGCACATGCACGCCACGCACACACACACACACACACCACCACCACCACCACCACCACTACCAATGACAACAACCTTTGTTTACAATTTCATGTGCTACTTAGCACATAGGCTATGTGACTTGGTGTTTTATAGATACTGGCTCCATGAACAGTGGTGTATATGTCTAACCATTTTATGCTTACCTTGCTGCCTCCAGGTACATTCCCAGGAGAACTATCGCTAGATTATAAAGCAATTTTATTTTGTTTTGCTTGTTTTTATAATCTCTAAATAATTATAGAAAGTGGTTTAAATCCAACATGTCAGTTTATGAGTAGAATGCATCATAACCAATGTCGTCCCTTTCATTTCTTTCCCCATCTCACCCACCCACACTCATCCCCTCAATTTTCTTAATTCTGTTTCAACATAGTACATAGTGTATAGTTACATTCCAAATTTCATGAGACACCTGAACAACATTAGTCTCCAAGGAAATATTTATTTCAATATTGTCTGGACCAATTTACATTCCCACCAGAAGTGTCTAAGTGTTTCAGATGCCACCTTACCAATGTTTATTGATGTATATTTCCTTGATTACATCAATTTTGACTGAAGTAAGATGGACTTTCAATATAGTTCTGAGTATTTTTCTTATGGATGAAAATATTTAATTTCTGTTGTGCATTTATTTGCATTTCTTCCATTGAAATTTATCTATTTAGGACTTTCCTGTTTATTGATTGAATACTTCAATGTTTTTGTGTTTAATTAATTAGATAATTTTATTTATTTATTTATTTATATATTTTTCCAATCCTGGGGCTTGAACTCGGGGCGTGTGAACTGTCCTTGGGCTTTCTCAAGGCTAGCTTTTTACTACTTGAGCTACAACACCACTTCTGAGTTTTTCTATGTATGTGGTACTGAGGAATCGAACCCAGAGCTTTCTACATGCTAGACAAGTGCACTACTACTCGGCCATGCTCCTGGTCTATTTAATTTATTTTTGTCTAAATATTCTAACTAAATATTCTGGATATAAAGTCCTTGTTTAGTAAAGGGCTGGAAAAAGATATATATATATATATATATTCATTCTGTAGGCTATATCTTCTCTCTGATATTTCTTTTTTTTTTATAAATTTTCAGCACATGATTTCTTGTTGTCTGCATTGCTGCAACCTCATTTTGTCAGCTTTTATTTTCAAAGCTACTGCATTCCCATTCAGACATTCATTCTAGGTGCCTAACTCTTGAAGTATTTCTCATCAATTGTTGTATAGCAGTTTCAAGTCCTAATGTCTAGCACTAGGGTCTTTAACTCAACTATTATTATAGAAGGAGAGGGAAAAAGGGATAGGAGTGGTGCTTACATCTCATCTTCTACAGATACCTCATTTTCTTGCTCAGTGTGGAAGAGGAACTCTTTTGGCAATGTGTTTTAGCAACTTTGGAAATAAACAGATCATTACGGCTACATGAGTCTATCTCTGAATCCTTGAGTCTGTTTCAGGCAGGAGGCTATATTTGTGTATCAGGACCATATTGTTTTGTTATATTGGCTATGTCACATATTCTACTTCCAGCATTGTGTTGTTTCTTTTCTTTCAAGATTACTTTAGCTATTGAGGATGTGTTGTGCTTCCACTTGAATTTTAGCATATTTTTCCATTTCTGAGATTATTACCACTGGAATTTAATGGGATTGCACTGAATGTCTAGAATGCACTGAATGTCTAAATTAACTTTGCCAATCTATGAACCTGGGAGAGTTTTCCATCTTCTAATTAATCTCTTATTATAGCTCTTTAATGTTTAACACTTTAATTGTAAACATATTTTAACTCTTTCCTTAATATTTTTTTAGATTTCTTTTCTAGTGATTTAATTATATTTGTTGTAAATCCCATTTTTTGTCCCTAATTTCATTAATTTGTGCCTTCCCTCTATCCCTCTCTTCCTCTCTGCCTGGTTTGGCTAAAATTTGTTAACTCTATTATTCCTATTAAGATTCAAGAATTTTTCCTCAAATATTAAATGGATTGATGTACAGCAAACAAAGAGGATGTTTTGTTATAACCTTTAATGACTCATTCCTTTGTTTTGAGGATAGGTGGAACGTTACATGAAATTACGTGCTGGCATCATATAATAGAATAACATAATGTCTGTAATCTTCACTTTCCTCACTCTGTCCCTAAATTACTTTACTTTGCATTGAATAAATGAATTATAATTTCATTCTCCTAATATCTTGTGCAGCCTCATTTATTCACTCACAGAATGTACAGGAATTAGCTACTATATAGAAGAAAATATGCGGTGTCAAGCTAAGCATGTGTATGTGTGTGTGTGTGTGTCTGTGTGTACACTCGTGTATTTTGTAGTCTTAGAACAAAAGGCTGAAGGAAGAAAGAACATTTAAGGTAACAATCCTAGAAGAAAACTTATTCATAGTTGGGAGCTGAGTGCAGGGGCAGGCTGGCCCATGAATCTGCATCACTGAGTAAGATAACTGCACAAAGAAATGAGCTGTCATGTACGAATGCCATGCCTAACTTTGAGCTATATCGTCGGTATTGTGAATCACTTCCTGCTGAGACTTGATTACCATTGGGTATGAACGTGTTATTGCTTTATCCCTCTCTGCTGAGACCTATAGTGAGAGTAAACACTTGGACCTCCCCTATCCTGCCCACCTTTGTGCTGATAGGCTCCTGCACCCTATAATAGCTGAATGTACTTCCTCAATAAACAAGTTCCTGCCTTGAAGTGTCTCCCTGATGAATCTGATTGTCCTTGGCCAGAGGGGGCAGGGTATGGGTGGTCAGTTGACCCTCTCCTTTCTGGGCTCATCCTGGTAGGGGCATGTTCTTTCTATCCCTCCTGCAGGTTGGGAAGGAACTAGGACTAAAAACCCCAACACACTCGTGTATTTTGTAGGCTTAGAACAAAAGGATGAAGAAAGGAAGAACATTTAAGGTAACAGTGCTAGGAGAAAACCTCTTCATAGTTGAGATAAATTTTGTGTTGTGCTATAAAGGTAAAATAACGCAGGCATTTGCCTGGAAAGTGGCAGTAATGGTTTGAATATTGAGGGCTTGAGCAGAAAATCATGACCATCCCCCATCCATGCATCAGGAGTCTGACTGGCTGGGATTTGTGTAAGCTGACAATCAACAAACAGCATGAAGAATAAGAAGCCACAACTTTTTTTAATTTTTAACATGTGTATCATTGAAGGTCAACCAACTTTCCAATTATCAATATCTCCTTTTGTAGTCTGGATGAACAAAGTTTAAACTTGTGCCATTCAGAATCTTGTGTTTACATTTACAGAATATATAAAGTTCTGTGATGGAACAAACATAAGTACACATGTGAAAAATGTTAGGATTTTCTCTCATCTTTGAAAACCCTATAAATTTAAATCATAATTATTTCATCTTTATTAAGATCTTCGTTTTCCTGGGCACGTCTTGTGGTTAGTACACTGAATAGAAGAACTGTATCTTTCATATTATGATATCCATTGTATCCTGGTAATTGTATTGTGATAAAATTATTATTGACATTTTACAATAATCACAAAATATCTGACCTTATTTTCCTTCTTAATGATGAACTCTTCATTTTCCTAGGGTAATTTTTGTGTACATATGTAAAGATTCAGGAGCTAAAACTCTGTATCCTCTCAAAATGCCAGTGGTTCAGTGTTTTGCTAGGACTTTCTTGATTTCAAGGGAATTAGAAATCCTAAAAGAACCATAATGTAGCTTAGAATCTTAATCCACATGTCAGTAAATTTTTCATCCTTGACTTTGAGACTGGTCATCATTAAACTGAATTATTAGTTTTTAATCTATGTCTAACAAAAACAGAAGAAGAAAACCACTTTGAACTCTGATTCTGGTGCCAACAGCATTATATAATGAGGTAAATACAGGTAATTGTGTTTAGCTCAATAACACTTTTAATTATGGTTGATCTCTCCTTCAGAGTGTATGGATTTTACAGATGCAAAATAAACAGCTGAAAACTCCGGGAAGGCAGCTTCATAGATTTCTACCGCCTAATTACAGCACAAAGGCATTGCTTTTTCCACTGTAGCCTTAAGCAAAATAAGATGTTTGCCTATAGTTTCATGTTCAAAGCACTTCTGTTTTGAATATGAGACTATTGACATGCCATCTTTATTCTCTAGCCTCTGCACTTAACTTTGTCTCTAGTATGTAATGGGTATTAGATTCATTTGTATTGAACGAAGAAGGCAATAAAGCAAGTTTCTATAGCAGAGTACATATGATTTGTTAATGGGATTGTTGGACTGGAAGGCAAAGGCACTGAGGACTTAATGTCCCCTATTTTCAGAACTAACTACCTCCACATTTCTTCTCCCCTGAATTCCTTCAGACTCTCTCTTTTTTGGCCATGTAAAAAGGATATATAAAGGGACCAGGGGCATGGCCTAGTGGTAGAGTGCTTGCCTAGCATGCACAAAGCCCTTGTTTCAATTCATATGTACCACATACACAGAAAAAGCCAAAAGTGGTGTTGTGGATCAAGTGGTAGAGCACTAGCCTTGAGAACTCCCAAAGACAGGGCCCAGGCCCTGAGTTTAAGCCCCAGGACTGGCAAAAGAATAAAAAAAGATATATGTATAGCCATGTGCCCATGACTCATGCCTGTAGTTCTAACCACACAGGAGGCTGCGAACTGAGGATCGTGGTTCAAAGTTAGCCTGCGAAGGAGAATCTGTGAGACTGTTACTTCTAATTAACCACTAACAATATCAGGAATTGGAGCGTGGCCCAAGTATAGAGTGATACATTTGAGCAAATAAAAGCTTAGGAAAAGTTCCCAGGCTCTGAATTCAAGGATGAAGACCCACACATGCACAATTGCATGCATGCACACATGTGCACACATATAACATAGAAACATAAATCTCATACATAGATAATATAGATAGATGTAAAAAATGTGTGTGTGTGTGTGTGTGTGTGTGTGTGTGTGTGTATACACATGTGAGCTGGTATTGGTGTTGAACTCAGGTCCTGGGTACTCTGTTTTAGCTGTTTTGCTCAAGGATGATATTTAACATTTGATCCACACCTTCATTTCCAGATTTTTGGTGGCTAAGTAGAGACAGAGTATCATGGACTTTCCTGCCCAGGCTGGCTTTTAAATCATTATCCTCACATTTCAGCCACCCAAGAAGCTGGGATTATAGGCATGAGCCACCAGTGCTCAGGTCAATAGAGAGAGATCTTAATACACTTGGGTATGCTAACATTTTGCCCTCTGGGAATTTTTATTTCAGGTTAAATTATATTTGCTAAGCCCATGAGGACAATGTAAATCAATGACACAATTGATTAGAATAAGCCTTAGGCTTGCAGTTTGTTTGTTTGTTTGTTTGTCCTCCAGCATCCCTTCTTACTAATTTGGGAGCAAGCTAAATGATAATTAGGGCTATCAACTTACTTGAATATTTCCAAATGAAATATGAAAAAAGTAGTATATAAAATTTATTTACAATTTTAATGTGTTGAGTTTGGTCTTAAACATTTCTTAACTAAGAGATACAGGCTAATTTCTAGAACTAATTAATTCAGTTAACGGAATCAGCATCTATACAAACTCCTTGGAAAATTCATTAAACTTTGGCAGCATTGTGAGTTAAAGCTAAGCCTTTATGTTGATAGTATCATCTTTTTTTGAGTTCTTTTCATTTTGATGCAGATGGACAGCATCTTGTAGATGCTAGAATTTCTCCCTAGATATCATATTTCCTTATCTTCTGTGTATGTACTCAAGAAATAAAATTATGATTAAAACCTAAAATAGTTTGATAAAACCCATTCAGAAAGATTCCTAGGAGGTACCAAAGCTGGTAAATTTAGTAGATCTATAATCCTGTCAGTACTTTCCACTAAGATCTATATTTTAACCATCTACCTAAAGACTGGGTGAACTGTAGCAGCTGTCATTCTTAGAGGGATGACAACATAACTTATTTTGCATTTAATATGGCTAAAAATCAAAATTCATAGCTCTGTTTATGAGAGAGGAGGATTAAGTAAAATATTTACTATAGATTTACAAATGTAGTTACATTATCCCAATGGCGGTTTAAAGGCAAGAGGCTTTCTACTTGCCTCACAAATTAACATTGAAGGGATTTGTAGGCAAATAATAACAATAGTAACACAAATGAAAATATTGCTTTTCATATTCTAATTTGTGGAAATCAAGAAATATATCTTATTGATGGTGTTTGCTGCTGTACAAAGCAGGCTTTATTTACAAATAAACGTCACTTTTATTCCACTGTTTAAGTGAATTATAGGTACTCTCCATTTTCTCCTTGAAATCCAGTAAGATTTTTCATTGTTCCAATGTAATAAATATAGCACTCCACATGTGGCTCGCAGTGCAATCTGTTAGGCAGTCTGTGAGTTAGCGCAACAGTGAAATGAAGAGAATATACACAGAAACAGAATGCATCTTAAATGAATGTTTTCATCTCAGTGCAATTATATCATAGCATGGACAATCTTGTTTTTGGATTCAGTATTCATTGACTTTCAGTGGTAGAAAGCTATTCCTTTGAACTAGGTCCAATTGAGTCAGTTTACATTGATCATTCTTGGTTTGTATATCTCTGTCAGCAGAATGACAGGAACAAAATAATATGAAGATTTGTCTCATCTGATTTAGTCTGAAAGAATTCCCAAACCAAAGGTGTTTGTGTCACAATTTATTGAATTCCTATACCATGACATAGAAGAATAGATGAGAGAAATCAAAATTGTATAAAACGAGTATTGCTTACTTATCATTTATTATGATTTATGGAGGCATCTCAGCTGTGAAAGAGAACCTCTCTCCTATGGCAAGCCAGGTGGGATCAAGAGATAAAATGTTCTACCACTGAGAGCTGAACCAGGCACAAAAGAGGGTAGGAGGTATTCACTGTTAATAGCTGAATGAGATTGACAGGGTCCAAGAGCAATCCTTTAATCTTGGTCCACTGTAGCACAAATCTCTACTCTATAAAACTTCAGGAACTTATAAACCACAAAGTCTTAACACTGAATCAGAGTCTCATCTGGTAAATATATTGACTTTTCCTCCAGGCAATGATGAGATAAAGGTGAAATGGGGAAATTGTACAGCCAGAAAGGTTTCAAAGAAAGTGTGTATGTAAATGTGTGTGTGTGTGTGTGTGTGTGTATCACAAAACAAGAAAGTATGGAATGAAAAACAAGATCTGAAAAATGACCAAAAACTGAGGAAAACAGGAGGAAATACTTTGAATGTAAAATGTTTAGTATTAGTTGACCTAGCATGACCCCAGCAGCAGAACAGGGGAGGAGGAAAGCAGAATTAAACAAGGTTGTTACTTACAGACATGTTTTCATGCATATCAAACAAATACATTGACCTCATAAAATTTTGTTTGCTTGCTCTGCAAAAGAGAAGAGATTGGAATGGTGCAGTAAATAGAAAGTCATTTTCCTCCAAGGAGTTGAATTAAGTCCATAATTTCAGAAGCATTTGAGGTAAGCTTGTATTTCTAAATGTACATACTAGGTCACAAAGACCAGAACTCATGTAATCTCAGGTTGTGTATGATTCTGTAATTCTGACACCTGGTTTCAGCAGGCTACTCACCTAAATTAAGGGTTTTCCCACAGTCAGGAGAACAGTGATTTCTAATATATTTTTTTTCTTGATGAAACTTTGGTTAGCAAAAGCATGAGATAATTTAAAACTATATCCTGATCTCAAGCTGAGTACCAGTGACTCAAAACCTGTAATCCTAGCTACTCAGGAGTCTGAAATCTGAGGGTTGTTGTTTTAAGTTAGCCCAGGCAGAAAAGTCCTTGAGACCTTTATCTCTTATTAATCATCAAATAGCCAAAAGTAACTTACTAAGTGACTCATACTTTTATTTGTAAATGCACCAAGTACTCTAAAATCTGAGATTTGAGGATCAAGATTTGAAGCAAACTCAGGCAGAAAAGTCTGTGTCACTCTTATCTCTAATAAACTACCAAAATAGCCAGAAGTGGAGTTGTCTCCAATGGTAGAATACCACCATGCAAAAAAAGCACAGGGTCACACCTAGGCCTAAAGTTCAAGTCACAGGACCACACAGGCACACACACACACACACACACACACACACACACACACACACACACACACACATATACATATATGCCAAAACTGGAGGCATGTCCGAAGCTGGTAAAGAGCTAGCCTTAAGCTAAAAGCTGAAGAATGGAGCCCAGGTTTTGAGTTCAAGCTCCAGTGCATTCCCTTCCCCCACCATATTCATGCAATTCTAGAGCCTTTTGGATTATCGTGAATGGTCCAGACATTGTTTTATGCTTCTATGCTTAGCTGTATTTTAAAATAAAATCATTTACCATGGACTGCAGCACTTCCTCCAGAAAGTGTGTCATGTACCTACTTTGGTGTGAAGGAGTCTCACATTGTTCTACATGTTTCTAGAGGTAGTTTGATCTCAGAGACAAAAGCTACCAGTCTGTGATGAAGTATTCAATTTCTGCATCATATTTCATAGTATCAAAACTGGTAAGTCAATATCACAACCTGCCTCTTCCTATATGGCCAATATAAAGTTTATTAACCTGAGTCTTGGCTACCTTATTTGAGTTATAATGTGGGATGTGTGGAAAGTTTTGCTGGCATGTGCACAACACACTCTTCCAACATCTCAGCTAAAACCAATTTTTTTCTCTATACTTTTAGTCTGAACTACTCAGATACAAAAATAACAAGTGTTCCCAGAGCCAGTCAATGACTTTTGATTTTCCCATTTCACTTGTATTTGAAATTGTTTTTTTTCTAAGAAGATTTAATTATTATCCTTGTTTTGATTATGGTTATATTAGCTAGCCAGTGTTGGATAATGAAGTGAGATTTCATTCCTACGAAAGGATTTCAGGGCTCCTCCTTTCAAACACTAGCTCTACTTCTATTTCTGTTTGTAAAATAATCTATGCATTAAGTGTTTATTCAAACCCAGGAAATTAGGCTACTCTATCTCCAAAGCATCTCCTCTTTCTTTGGTGTGATTAAACCCTGACAATGCAGAGAAGGGTAAAATACATACACAGATTTCTGTGGCTCTGCCAAGATTGCAGGAGTGAAGAGGGCTTGGTAGTGTGGGTGTGGAGTTTCACGCACTGCTTGTGCAAATGACATATGGACAATTAAGCATAGTTGATTGATCCCAGTGTAGTGGGATTTATCAGTGTCTCCTATGGGAATCCGCTTTGTTTTCAAGACTGAAGGTTGTTCCCAAGGTGTGGGTTCACTGACAGACTACCCTCTTTCTGGGGGACTTTCCTGAAATTCTCCAGCCCAGACTCCAGCCCCAGAATCTCAAGTTAAATGTGAAAGCCCACTCCCCCACCTCCACACTTCATGTGGCAGGCATGTAAGTTCCTCTAAGCTGGATGTACCTGGCTGAACCCTTCACAGGAATCATAGGTTCCAGGAATCAAGCAAATAGTCAAGGCATGTTCCAAAATTCTTTGCCACTCTCCTGCTACTTGTGAGCCGGCCCCTACGTAAGACTACTTAGGTCCTTCACCAGATCCTTTCAGACAACTTTTCAGAGTGTGAAACAAGACCTTGCAGAAGCTGACTCAGTTACTTTTAGTTGTATGCTTTCCACCCTTGAAGGGGGATGAGCTAGATATCACTCATTTTCAGACAGACCATTCTTCTGTGGTTAACATGCTTTAGGATAGGTTTTAAACAGGACTCTAACTCCAAGATTGCTGCAAAATGGAGGCAGGAATGCCAGGCTTTTATTCAACTTTTAGTGTCCTATGGGCCCAATTGAGGAGTCGGTGTTTTTCAGCAATATACACAAAATAATAATAATAATGATGATAATTCTAAGTAACTGTTCTAGCTACACATTTTCCATGGCTCTCACAGTTGACTGGTGAAGGGCAAGCACGACAAACGTCTCCTCCTTTGATCCATTTCAATAGTCTTCATCACTATTTTTGTAATTCACTGTCAAGATAATTTCAGGCAAAGGAAAGTATGCAGCTACTCAATCCTTATTCCAAGAAATGGGTCTAATTAGGTCTCCAAGACCAAAAATATTATTAAAAATACCAAGCAATACATTTAGGTAATCTGAAATTGTTGGAGACATTATATATATTTATATGTGACTCCAAACTCAGAAAATTTTATTTCTTCCTTTCTTAATGCTACTGTTATTATATTATGCATTATATGCTATTATATATATTATATATTATTGTATTATAAATAATATATGTATATAACATTTGTGATGGTTATCTGCTATGTTGTATTTTTCTCTAGCAAATTAACTTAATATAAACAATTTTTTCTGTATTCTTATATTATACAAATATACAGACCTCAGGATTTAGGTTAATGGTAATGGGAGCTCCTCTGAAAATATTACTTATGTTTATTTTGACCACAAAACTTGTGTATAAGACAGTCCGCTCTGGGATTTACTTGGAATATCATGGCATAACTTTGTGAGATATTGAAAGGACAAGAAAATAGTTTAGGTAATAGTGATTCTAATTAGAGAAGGGTGATCTGTTGGAGAGAAATCTGCCAGAGCTTCACTGAACAATGGAAATTCTCTATAAACACTGTTAGTCCAACTAGAATATTTTTTAGTGGGCATTTCACACTGTGATGCTATTAAAATGCTCTGCAAGTCTCCTGGGAATGCATGAATGAGCATATTGTTTTAGGGCATATGGCAACCAGTGAGATTACTGAGCTCCAGAGTGGAGATAATTTGCCAGCTTTGGAGGATTCTACACAAAAGTATTTTACTCTCATGAGTAATGAGTTTTCATTCTCATATTTGTCTTCGAGAGTTAATACATAGTGTAAATATTTAGCTTTCTATTTTTGCATCCACTAGTATCCATTACAACTTCAATTTTCTTTTCTTTCCCCCCAAACACCTAATATTCTTCAGTATGCTTGACTTTGTCAGGCACATGGATGAGTTCTCCTCTTCCTCATACTTCTCAGTTTCCTCTTCTAACTGCTTCCTTTCTTCTCCCCTGAATACCTTCCCACTCTTTTCCTTTTTGCCTCCTCTTTTTCCTCTTCTTTCATTTTGATGTCTAATTCTCTATTATGTATGTGAAGAAAACATAGTTACACAATCAGAGATCAGAGACTGACTTATTAGAAAAATGCATATGTCTATACATATAGATAGTCTACACATATACATACATATCTATGTATGTATACACATCATACACATCATCATGAGTTCTATAATACTGTGAAGATAAAAGCCCTGTTAGAAATAAAATAACAAGTCATTTTTTGAAAGGCAATACCCAGTGGAACTCGCTAGAAGTGTGACTGCCATCTCTGAATCTAATGTATTATTACTAATTTTCTCTAAAAATTTAAAAGTAAGACTTATCCAACTTGTTCAAGTACAAAGAGGTATTAATTGTTGAAGTAAAACATAAGAAGAAATTCATGTTGCATGATTTTTATCCAGAAATTATTTACCTTGATATTATTCATAAGATATTATAATTATAGTTTCACAACAAAAAACTTCATTGCTATTAATGCCCTGGACCTCAAATTCATTTTTTTTGGCCTGTTCTGGGGCTTGAATTCAGTCTGGGCACTGTCCTTGGACACTTTTTGCTCAAGGCTACTGCACTTCCTCTTGAACCACAGCACCACTTCCTGCTTTTTCTGAGTATGTGGTACCACGAATCGAGCCTAGCGCTTTGTGAATGCTAAATAAGCACTCTACCGCTAGGCTATGCCCCTCGCTCTCAAATGCATTTTTTAATTGAAAGGTAGAAGATGTTAGAGTTCAAGCATTTTTATATATTCTAATTTTATTGTCAACACACATTCATTATACAAATTAATAGATTGCTTGGTGGTGATATTTTTTCTGTTGCTGGAGATATCATGCTATGATCAGGCAATCTCTTTCTTCTCATCTATTATCTCCTTTTCTCCTAGTTCCGTTTCACTTTCCAGGACTCCTTTTATTTGCGAGTGACTTTTTTAAGTTTCTACAAATGAGAGAAAATGTTATATTTGTTGTGTGTGTGTGTGTGTGTGTGTGTGTGTGTGTGCGTGTGTGTGTTTGTCTTGTCTTATCTAACACAATAGACTCTGATTTTACCTTTTTATTTTTCTACAAAGAACATTAATTTTTTCCATATACCCGTAGACAGGCCCCTATACTGATTCCATAGCTGGGCTGGTGTGAATAGAACAGTAATAAACAAGCATTTACAGATACATATCTCTACTGTATACATACTTATTTTTCTACAAAACAAAACCTAGGATTGGATCCAATGGGATTTCCTGTTTCAGTAACAAATCACAATAGATTGTGATTTGCAATTGTGATTTATGTCCATAATAACCTGCCTAAGTGTTCCTTTATCTCAAAATCCTCACTAGCATTTGTCAAGTATTTACCGTGAGAATAAATTTATATAACCTGTGTAAGTTATTTGAATTTTGAAAATAAACATCATAGTTTTTATGTCTAATTTTTCTAAAATGAATTCACAGTATTAATATGACTAAAAAGTAGCTCTTGTGATCATTTTCAAATTCTGAAGACACCCACTAGATTTGGAATATAACATTACAGTATTTTAATGGCAAGCAGAGTCTAACTCAGGTTTTGGATTCCTTTCTGTTTAGTGACTTCTGAGAAAAGAAAAAAGAATTGGAGAACAATCAAAGTATATTTTTGTTTGTCTGATTTGCTTGTTTCCTTTTTTTTTTTCGGGGGGGGGGGGGTCCTGGGCTTAGAACTCTGAGCCTATGCACTGTCCCTGAGCTTCTTTGCTCAATACTAGCCTTTACTACATAAGCTACACTTGTATTTCTATATGGTTTTTGTTTTGTTTTGTTTTGTTGATTTTTAATTGGAGAGGACCCTCTCACAGACCTCCCTGCCTAGTCTGTCTTTGTACCACAACCCTTAGATTTCTGACTCCTGAGTAGATTTGAGCCACCAGCACTGGTAAAACCAACTAACTAACTAACTAAATAAAATCTGTTATTTTAAAACAAGGATATATATTTGGAAGTGCTAAGTAGGTCAATAACCATGCTAATTTTTTTTTTTTTGTCCATACAAAAGTCAACTGCCTTTTTTAGCAGAACACAAATGTTGTTCAGAGCTTTCACTTCAAGGATTTCTTCCAGCCTAGCCTGTTTGGACACTGCACTAGTGGCTTAGAACAAACTTTGATGAACCTGCTAAATTCAGAAGTACCAAAAGAATAAACAGCAGCAGTGGAAATCAAATGTTCCTCTGGGATAAATAGGAGAGCAAAGATCAACTGGACAGCACTATAAACCTGCAGTTTCATCAGAATATGAAACTTGAAAATCATGAACCTTTCCAAGTGGTGTGGACAAATTTTTTTTCATAGAAAAAGAGGAGACTTCTCTTTCATTTTCATTTGTTACTCAGGGCCACCTAACACATATGAGGCTTTCCACAATTCATGACTGGATAATTCTCAGGCAATGGTGCTTTTATTAGCATATTTTTCTCTCTCAAGAGATATTAATGAAAACTATGAAAATTCACACATGACGGTGGACTCATTATATCTATTTGATGTACTTAGGTTGTGTCAGCTTCTAGTGTTTTATTTATTTATTTATTTATTTATTTGGAAGTTAGCTTTTTGCTAAAGTTCAATTATACAACAAAATGAGAATTAAAAAAACACATAATAAGACCAATTTCAAATATAACACTTAATGCCATGCCTTTTGTTCCCTGTACTTTCAAAATATATATATATATATATAATTTAGCAATTTAAAGGTAATGAAAAAATCCAGTGAATATTTTAGTTTCACACACAATTCTGTAGACTCTGTGTCACTTTCAGTAATATAAAAGGAAGTGTACCAAAGTAGCTTACTCATACATTAAACCATTGTGTTACAGGATAAAAAAAAAATCTCTTAAATACGGCATCTAATTCTTACTCTGGATCTTCCTGTCATCAGGCTCAATGATGATATACACAGAAAATGTAATCCCCACTTCATTGAATTTTAAGGTAATAATCAATCATCTGATAACAACTTTGCATCTCAGTAGTCACTTATAAATACTCCTGATATTCCTCTATATACCAGAACATTCAGTGACACAAATCTCCTTTGGATTTAGTATTGCATTGGTGCTTTTTATCAGGGAAAAATATGATACACAATTAATTAATTATACAATTAAAGCTACCCAATGATAATCAATTTGGCTTAATTCCTTGCATGTATGTATATTTGTATCTAGAATGTCGTACTTCCTTTTTAAAGATCATAATGTAATTTTCTATAATTAACAACAATAGTAACCAAGATCCTTCTTCATCATCACTAAGTATACACATTAATATTGTCTTGAAACCTTTAAGATTAGGATGTAAAAATTCATGAATTAAAGTTTTAATTAATAAATTAGCATTGTTAAAATTATCATATCTATAAATTATTTTCCATATGAAAAATTAAAGCCAGTATTTGTAAAAACTATCACATACTTTCTTCAGTTACTAGTTACAGTAAAACAGTTTTTGTGTACTTGGTCATCCTGCTATTCATCTGCTCTTGTACTGAATCTCTAGACACTTGAGGTTATTGGGTCTTTTTTTTTTTTTGCCAGTCCTGGGCTTGAGCTCAGGGCCTGAGCACTGTCCTTGGACTTTCTCAAGGCTACAGATTTACCACTTGAGACTCAGCACCACTTCCGGTTTTTTTTCTATGCATGTGGTACCGAGGAATTGAACCCAGGTCTTTGTGCATGCTAGGCTAGCACTCTACCACTAGGCCAAACTCCCGGCCCGGTTATTGGGTCTTTTATCTGTGCATGGTGTTTGCAAATAGTCTCTATACCATGCTTTGACTTTATAAACAAATAAAGGTGTTTTCAGATTTTAGGGGTAAATACTAAATGGATGTCTCAAACCTAATCTACATTTGCCTTTACTTTCAGCAAAGTTCTTTCCCAGAAAACAAAAACAAACACAAAACAACAAAAAAACCCACACAGTAATCTGTATTTTTTATTGTCTCCATGTACAAAATATGTGGCTTTATAATCGAGGATATAAATACTTATTCCATCTATTAGTTTGATTGTTATCTCTCAATTTCCTGTTTTCATACCTCAGGCTTATGGCAGGGCCATATTTACCTAATGGTAGCACTTTCTAAACCTACCTGCTTCATTATTTGTTCACAGTTTGTTTCTTGCCTGCCTTTTCTCTTACTTCTTATTGCTTAGTGAGCTGAGTAAAATGAAGTACGTTTTACAAATGCTTCTATTCTCCTAACATCTATCTAAATATCAGAAATGATTATAGATTAAATAATTCCAGTCTTACATTTGCCTTGTTTACATAGGCAGAACCTAGTGACCCTAGCTGGGGTCACCAAAGTTCAGTCACTCAACATACAACCAGGGAACAACTAAGGTTGTTTCCCTAACCTGCTGTGAAACTCCTGCTTGCCATTTCCTGTCTAGGTGAAATTCAAATAACAACACTAGAGATGCAAACACATAAGTGTTTTTACTTAGCACTACATGTTTAATTGGCATTACCAAATTGTTTTCCTTCAGTTTCACATTGGAATCCTCAACAAACAAAATTTAATTCTTACATGGACGTGAACACATTGGAAATGTTCTGAAACATCATCATCTATGAATCTGTGTTTTATGATAGCTTGTATTAGTGCCATTAGGAAATGGGAGATGGTGTGTGACTGAGCCTGGGTCAGTGTGCTCTGTCAGGTCCTGGATACTTGGACTTCAGTATGGTCCTGTTGAAGTGGTAGAATTTTAAAATATAGGATATGAGAAAAGGCAATTGGGCCATACTATTGAAAATAATATAAAGATAAATAATGGTCTTGAAGCAAATACTATATTCTGAAAACTAACATACTTAATTGTTGAAAGCTACCCTGTGTATCTGCCAGCACTTATCTGCACTTGGCTGGCTTCAGTTCTTTCCTCCTCTATTTGTAATGCAATAATATGGCACTGATATTATACTTTTGTATTTAAACTTTCCACCCTTTGAGTCCAAATGCAAATAAAACACTTTTTTCTTTTTCTTTTTCCTTTCTTTCCTTTCCTTTCTTTTTTCCCTTCATCTTTGTGCCTGTGCTGGTGCTTGAACTCAAGAACTGGGAGTTGTCCTTGAGGATTTATTTTTTCTTTTTGGCTCTAGGCTTGTGCTCTACCACTAAAGCCACAACTCTACTTTTGGATTTTTGTTGATTAACTGGAGGTAATAGTGTCATGGACTTTTCTGCTTGGGCAGGTTTCAAACCTGTATCCCCAGATCTCAGACTCTTGAGTAGGTACAATTATAGGCAGGAGCCACCAGCACCAATATATATACAGAGCATTTCATTATAAGTTGCCCACCATTAGGTTAGCATGCTGCTACAGCCACAGGCCAAGACACACCCCATGCAGAAGAAAATGTAAAGCTATCACATAATCTTTAGTTGCAATGTACTGACAAAAAGAACACACTGATATTTTCACTTCCCTCAGTCAGATTAGAGACTACTTTGCCTGTCCAAAGAATCCATGTTAGAAATATTACTCGATGAGAATTTTCTCATGAACTCTAATGAAATCATTACAAGGTACTTACACAAGAGGATTAGCTTAATTAACTCTCTTTCCATGAAAGTATCACAACAGTGTCATGCCAGAATAAGAGGTTATTTTGTTTTCAGGCATTGACAAAACAGTACTTCTCAATAAGGCTTGGTGTAAGGGGGGCATAGGTAGAAACTTCAAGAAGAAATCATTAGTCAGCAAGGTTCCCTTGCCTCTATACCTTTGATTTTTCTGAAGGTCATCCATAAGATGCTAAAAGACAATGAGTAATGCTAGCAAAGATGCCACACCAAAACCAATGACCAATAAAATCTGGCTCTTTGTAACTCATAACTACTGATTCCTGACTCTGATTTTAATTGGATATCTGGTTTGCTAGTAAACCATATGATAATAGGTGAATCCATAAGGTAGATAGACAGCTGTAGCATAGCTGTTATACGTACAAAGATTCCAGTCAGGTCCTATAATTCCTCTTAACAAAACCACTATTTAGCCCGACCCCTAGAAAATGCTTCCTGGTTTAGAGCGGACTGGAGCAGACTGTGTAGCCAGCCATAAGTGCAACAGGAATAATGCCACGTGCACATGAAAGGAATTTTCAAAGTTTGGGTCTGAGAAAAGTATTTTTTTTAAACAAAGCAATGTTTTTTTCCAGAGAGGAAATAAGAAAAGAGGGGAATTTACTGAAATAAATTGAAGAAAAAACATCTATTGAGTGAATAATTCCTTATAGGATCTTTTATTTATTCTATGTAGTAATACTCAGTTCTTAAGAAAAATCTTAAAGAACCAGAAAAACTATATAATTTTTTATGTTTGTGTTTTGTTTTTGTTTTTGTTTTCTGGGTACTGAAGATTAAACCCAGGACATTTCACTTGGTATCCTAGTACTTTGCCACTTAGGTGCCTTCTGGCCTATAGTTATATATTTTAATGAGTATACAAATTGGAATTTATCAAAGTAAATACATGTTATTTAATCATATGTGCTTTAAATAGACTCAATCTTCATTTATTTATTCATTTGTTTGTTTATTTATTATTGTCAGTAGTGGGACTTGAACTCTGGACTTGGGCATTGTCCCAGAGGTCTTCAGCTCAAGGCTACTTCCCTACCCCTTGTGCCACAGCATCACTTCTGAATTTCTGGTGGTTAGTTGGATATAAAAGTCTCACAGACTTTAGTGCCCACGCTAGCTTTGAACCACGATCCTCAGATCTCAGCCTCCTGAGTAGCTAGGATTACAAGCATGAGCTATTGTACCAGGTTCAATTTTATTTTTTAACTATGTTGTGAATAGTTAGCATTTGTGCTTTGTTATGTACCAATATTAATGCAGTGAAATATTTCATTAACACTACAAAATGAAGGCATTGCAATATGACTAGTAATTATGTCAGTTGTGAATATAAAGAACACAAAATGAGTAATTAATTACAAGCTATGCTTCTTTAATATTATTAAATGATAACTAAAGTCCTAAATTCAGTAACAAGTAAACCACTTGAAATCAGACACAAGAATAAAAAGTCGAATTTTCTTATGACTGCAATGATTGAGAATGTCAAAATTTGCCTTCTTACCTCTCACCATTTTTTAAATATATTTTTATTATAATTAATAAAAGGGTTACATGATATTTGCCAGATAGAAGGTGCATTAATTCACTTACATTGATACTCTTTCACATGTCTTGGTACCCATTACTCTCCCCCCACCCCCCCATCCCCCCACCCCCGTCTTTGGTTTTCCCCCCTTCTCTATCAAATTTCAAATAACCAAATACAAATAAATTCAATGTATCAGATAACAAAGTGACCTCTCACCATTTTTATCTGTAACCAGTTTAGATCAAAAGTCAATCAGTTACAGGTTACTGCAACATTAGAGATATAAGAATGAAGCAAGAGAACAAACAGCAATAGTGTTATTTTTTAAAATTTGTGTGCAAAAAGAAGTTATTTAAGAAAAATGGTCATCATTCTCAAATTGTCTAAAGGAAAACCCTGTGTCGGATAGGGAAGTGATTGGGATAACACTGGATATGCAGAATGAGAACACTTTCATTTTCTGCAGCTAAAGTGAATCATTGTGCAAGGCAGAGCAACATTTTCTCTGGCTTTAGGGACTTAAGAATGACCTTTTTACTGGGATGTCCACTTGAGATGCTGGAGAAGATATTTTGTGCACTCAACAATGAAGATGTTAATGGGTATGAAACTGTAGCACTATGGCCCCATGAACACTAGACAAACTCAGCAGCTTCTCAGTTACCAGTTAATGCAGATAGCTATTAGGTATTGTAAGATGGGAACATGCCTTTAATTTCCCCCCTGTGGTTTGTAGTTGTGTGTTAGTGAGGTAGGTTATGGTGCATGATCTCTTACCCTGGTCAAGATTAAATAAAGAAGGGAAGGGGAATAATAAGATTATTGGAAAAGGGTGGGGGAGGGAAAGGGGGAAAGAACATGAGAAGGGGTATCAATGTTCGAGAAATAATGTATTCACTATCTGAAAAATGTAACTGTAACACCTGTATGCATTACCCCAACAATAAAATACTGTATATATATATATATATATATACATATATAGACACACAGAGAAGATCTAGACGCTAAATGGGATAAGTCATGTGATCCATATCTTTAGGAATACCATCAGTGAACTATAGCTGTTACTCAGTATACATAGCTTCCAGAAGTTCTGCTTTATGACTCCATGTGTATTCAGCTAATAGCCCAACAGAAGAAAAAAATATCTGCATACAAACAGTACAGCTGTTTCCCATTCTCACTGTTTGAGTCAATTCCTTCTGTAGCACAACCCCTCCGTGCCATCCAGGGACGAATTTCTCTTCTACCACTAGACCATGTGTTTGGCAATTGTATGTAGCAGCAAAGGTTTATGGGCTGACTTTTATTTCTGCAGGCTTAAAGGCAAAAAAGTCGTACCTTTTCATTAAATTTAAATAAAAGAGTTTGCATACCATCAAAAAAGTGTGCATAAGTTCAATAGATATGTTATGGATTATTCTGATGATATGATAAGAAAAAGATCACATATGAAAAAACTCAAGAATGACACATCTCAGATCCTGTCTGAGAGGAAATCTTTCTTATGAATGGTGAGTTGACACATTGTTAAGCATTTGAATGACAGGTACAGGTTTTATATAACTCAAATGACTATGCAACCTCTTACTTTAATCAAATTTACTTAGTAAAGAATAACTAAAATTTAGCCACTCAGAAAAGTAAATGAAAATGTGTGACTGGTAGTCAATGTACATTTTTTCACATTTGTATTATCAAATATTATTTATTGACATAAGGAAATAACAGATTTTTATGACAGTAGAAAAGTTCTCATCAAATTGTGACATGTTTATTTTTATTGGGAAAAATATACTGATGAGAATCTGATTTCATATTATAAATTCACAACTACCTCTTTTTTATATATTTTTAATGTAATTAATAGAAGGGTTACATTATATTCGCCAGATAGAAGATGCACTACTTCACATACATTGATACCCTTTCTCATGTCTTGGTCCCCATTTCCCTCCCCCCCACCCCTGCCCCTCATCTTGTTTTCCCCCCTTCCCTATCCAATTTCAAATAACCAAATACACATATATCCAATATATCAGATAACAAAGTGAAATACTGTAACAATATGAGATAACCAAGGGACAGCAAAAGAGATGAGAGATAACATATTACATTAAGGACAACTTTAAATGTTCTTTATAATATTTTTAAGAATTATTTGTGATTGTAGAGGTTATATATTATTGATATGGTAATTTACCATTACTTATTTAGAATATCTCACTTCTTCACAGCCTTGAAGCATGAAGAATATTTATTTTTTTCCTGCTGCAATGCAAAAAATGAAAATCTGATTGCAGAAATTAAAGAAAACAATCATTTCAACTCTGAGCATTATTTGATTTTATGACAGAGTAAATATACAAAGGCTTTGGGGAAAGCACCAATAGAGTTGTTATATAACGATGCTTGACAAGCCAAAAAGATACCATGGTTTGGTGTCTACAGATTAGAAAATCTAACTTACTTTTCAAGAAAATCACCAAATTATAATATAGCCTAATTAAAATTACAACAGTATTTGAATTTAAAATGTTTTCATGTCAAGTGTTTTTAGAAGTTTTCTACATTCTCTTTCACATTTATTATTCCATTCATTCAGTTCTGTAGATCAAAACTGAGTTCTAGATAATTGTTCTGCATCACTGAGCTGTATCTCCACTCTATTATTGCTTTCATTATAAGACTTCGTATGAAATGTCACACTGGCATAGAAAAGTCTGTCTTTTGAGATGGGGAGAGGATTAAAAAGAGAAGAGGCAATGAAAACACTGTGAAATCAAAAATCTGAATCTGAAGCCTCCAATCAGCTTTTGAAGATCTTAGCAGAAAGCATAAACATCGTCAATAGTCAATACATATATTTCAAATTAAAAATAAAGCATCTTCACAGTTGTGCTTTGAATGACAGCACTCTGTACCCCAACATTTTAAAGGGGAAAAGTTAAATAGAAGATTTGTTTTTCATTATTTCTTGAATTATCAATCAAAATATCACAACTCCTTGAGAGACCTTTCACATATTTTCTGTCCTTGAATAAAAGGTTTCTTGGAAAATCATGGCAGGTAATGCTTGTCAGGAAGAATTTTGTAAAACTAGACTTTAGGAAGGCATTTGTCACAAAGATATTCTTTTGATTACTCACAAATTTCCTATATTTTGCAAAAAGCAAAGTGTTTTCTCTTTGTAAAAATGATGATAAATAAAAGCTAGGCTAAACAAAAGACAGCTACAATGTGGAATTTCCATTCTGAATTAGAATTGTGAGTTCTTGCAATTCTACCTAAAGCCTTCTAGATAAAAGGTTATGAATATAAATGTATAACACAAATGAGATAAAGCTCTATTAAATGTAATAAAATACACACTATAAATATACACACACACACTCACACACATACACACACAAGTTTAAAATTGAGTCCTCCATAGAAACAAATCAATCAAAGACATTTTTTTTTCCATTATAAGGAACACATAACATTCTTAGAGTTTTTTTTTGCCAGTCCTGGGCTTCAGCTCAGGGCCTGAGCACTGTCCTTGGACTTTCTCAAGGCTAGAGCTCTACCACTTGAGCCTCAGCACCACTTCCAGCTTTTTTTCTATGTATGTGGTACAGAGGAATCGAACCCGGGTCTTTGCGCATGCAAGGCCAAGCACTCTATCACTAGGCCAAACTCCCGGCCCCTCTTAGAGAATTTTTATGGTTAAAAAAATGATCGCCTAGATTTTAATTCAATGTAAATTATTTCAATAAATGAGGGAAAAAGCTCCAAAGAGAAGGGCCAAAAAAGTTTATCTAGGGGGTTTCACAGATGACTGATGATTTTCAAAATACAAAAAGAATATTCTCTAAACATATCTGAGCTTACAATATAATAGTAACAAAACAGTACAAATGTAGAATATAAAATGCAACCAAACTCAGAAGCTATTATGTGAATCAGGAAGTTTTTGTTTTTTAACTAAAAAATGTATTGAGCAAAAGAAATAGCAGAAATTTTCCCTAATCTTAGGAGATAGATGAATAGTAACCCCAAATAGATGTGACCAAAAAAAATTTCCTCATTTATTATAGTTAAAATACAAGGTCAATGTTTGTAAGCTTTTAGAACTCTGTTCAAAATAACATAAGCAGCTTAATGGAAAAAGCACTCATTTTGGCTTAAGCATGTGCAATTGGGCAGTATATCTGATGCATGCCAAAGGAAGGATGGGTAAAAGCTGTTTTTATCTTCATGATAGACAGGAAGCAGAGAGATGTTGATGGGGGACCTCTGAGGACAAAATATTTCTAAGTATCCATATCTGGTGGCTTACAGTGACATACTTTGTCCAGCTAGGCCCACAGTCTAGTTTTCAGTGCCTCCTAAAATAGCATCACCAACTGGAGATGACAGCTTAAGCACATGAGCATGGGGAAGAAGTAGGAAATCCTTATAGTCAAATTATCCCAAAGGACAAATCAGATATCTGTCTGTCTGTCTGTCTGTCTGTCTATCTGTCTGTCTGTCTATCTATCTAGATCTATCGATATTGAATACTAGAAGAGAATCACCAAATGCGAACCTCTTACAATAACAGCAGCATAATCCACAGACACTTTAAAAACAAGGCGTACAAAGAAGAAAAACATGTACTGACAAAATATAACAAGTAGATTATAGTATCTGATGAATCAGTCCTTCCAAGTCAAAGGAGAAATAAAGAACTTTCATAATAAACATTAAGTAATGGAATATGTTTTCATTATGCCAGCACTATTCCAAGTAGCAAATCTAGGTCTCTCTCTCTCTCCCTCCCCACCTCTCTTTTCCCCCCTTCCCTCTTTCCCCCTCCTTCTTTGCCTTCCTCCCTTCCTCTAATCCTGAGGCTTACATTTAGGGCCTGGCCACTGCTCAGAGCAGCTTTTGCTCAAGTCTAATGCTCTTCCACTGGAGTCACGGGCCAGTTCCAGATTTTTCTGTGAATAATTGGAGATAAGAGTATCTCACACTTTCCTGCCCAGGTTGGCTTCAGAACCCTGATCCTGGAATCTCAGCCTCTTAAGAAGCTTAAATTATAGGCATGAATCACTGGCATCTGAAGGAAAAGTTTTAAGAAAACAAAAATTAGTTAATGAAAATTTTCTTTTAAACAAATTAATACACTTGAAATAAACTCGGAAGGAAATCACAGTGCAAAGTTTTAAGTCAAGGCCTCACCAATTCCTGCAGATTAGTATTGCATCTCAATTCGCAAAGCTAACTTTTAAAAAGCTGAAACTCAACAAAGTTTAACTGAAGGAAATAGGAACTAGCTGCACCAGCATGAGAGATGTTTCTCTGGGAATGAGGGATCTAGCACCTTGAGTTAAAAAAAAAAATGGCCCAACGTGCTCACTGCCATCAGTGTGAAGATCTAACATACACCATAGAACTAGTGGAAGTGGATCAAAACCAGAATTGAGAAAAGCGGAAGCACATCATTTTGGCTGACTCCATAGCAGATGCTGGAAGAAACCTACGCAGGAAGACACTGAAGAGATTTTTCTAATCCAAGTTTCATGAACTCATGATTCAAACCTGTGGGTTTTTTTTTTTAACGAGCATTTTATTATTATTATTATTATTATTATTATCGGGAAGTATTTTTTCTTTTCTTTTTTTTTCCGGATGGATTCCATTACTTTCCTTATTCTTTGATTCACTCTGAGAGTTTTTAGGTTTACTGACTTGACCATACTTTAACTTCTCTAATGTAATTTGTTCCCTTCCCACACCCTCTCTTGTAAGCTTTAGTGATTTTGATTCCTTTCCTTTTTTTTCCTGTATGAAGGATACTTTTAAGCATCTTTTTCATTTATTTTATTTTATTTATTTGGCTAGTCTTGGGGCTTGAATTCAGGGTGTGGGCACTATCCTCAGCTTCTTTTGCTCAAGGCTAGCACTCTGCCATTTGAGCTGTGGCATCACTTCAGGCTTTATGTGTTCATATTGGTACTGAAGAATCAAACTTGTGGTTTCATGCATGCCAGGCAAGCACTCTACCAGTAAGCCACATATCCAGAATTTTTAAGGTTCTTCTAAGATTCTCATTCTGTGGTTATCAGTAGCTAAAATTCTTGACTACTTTGAAAAGTTTTCATTTCTCTGTAGATTTTGAAGAATAATTTGGGTGATATAGCAATTTTCATTGGTACTTGTTTATTTTCTTGATTAATAATATATCATTCCTTGTTTTCCTGGTGTTTAGTACTTCATTAAGTTGTCTAACCTGTTTCTGAGGTTTTCCTCATTGAAGAGGTTTCTATTATCTTGTTGATTTTGAATATTCATTGTTCTGAATTGTTGACATCTTAAATAAAATATTCCTCAGAGAGGTTGTTTTATTGACATGTTGATTTGGGTTCCTACACTTCTCCTACATACTTGTAGGTCTTTACTATTCTCTACATTTCAAAAGTTTTTACACATTTCATGCAATAAGTACTCTGTGACTTTAGGTTTTATCTTTTCCAACTTCATGAATTCTGAAGACTGGTATTAATAATATCCATGAGATTTGCAAGTTATGTTCATTGTTACTTTTTATTAAAATAAGACTGCACAATATATCTTAATAGATGCAATGGTGGATCACCATTTTTCTCTTTTTTTCTTTCTTTTCTTTTTCTTTCTTTCTTTCTTTTTTTTTTGTGTGGGTTATGGGGCTTGAACTCGGGCTGGGTGCTGTCCAAGGCTCAAGGCTACCGCCCTACCCTTGATCCAAGACCCACTTCTCATTTTCTAGAGGTTAATTGGTGATAAGAGTCTCAGGTCCTTTTGTGCCTGGGCTGGCTTTGAACCTTGGTCCTCAGATGTCAGCCTCCTGAGTAGCCTGGCTTACCATTTTTCAAATAATTGAAGAGTTGCAACATTCAAAGAGCCATTCAGTATAATTCATTGTATTTAATCCTTCACAGAGATTTCAACTCTCACTAGGCTAAGCCCAAAGTAATTTTAATAAATTATGAATTGCTGAATTTATGGTAATATAAAACAAAGAATGCTCATCGATTTCTTAAATTATCTTAAAGCAGCCTTGTATTTCCTCAACTACCTCTCTATGTGAAACTCTTTGTTTCAACAGAAGTAACATGGGAACAAATGTAATGAAGATGTAGAAATTAGACCTCTGTGCATTGTCTTGACATGTTTATTAAAGAAATAAAACATCAATTGATTTTAATTTCTTTGTTACATTGTTCATTTTGCAATGTAATCACAGTCATAATTTAAAACTCTTTTATAGCTTTATTAAAGCCAACAAATTTATTAGATAAAGTAATAATATATCCATATTTTCCAATACTAAATGTAATAAGTTCAACTAAATACAATGAATGATATTTTATTTTATATGATAACATTCATTTTGATAAACACAATTAATTGTAAAGGTCATGGTCCAAAATGTAATTTTTAAACTGCTATCTAAAAGAAAGTTAATACAGTTAAGCATAGTACAAACACATTTATATTACTATTTCCTATGATAAATAGAAATAGTATCTAATTCAATGTTGCCTTGGATTATAGTGGATTATTACTTAGGATATGGCACACATACATAGTATAGTGATAATTTTATTTATTTATTTATTTTTATCTATTTATCTATTTTGTGCTTGGGGGGAAGGGGGTCATGGGACTTGAACTCAGCCTGGACGTTGTCCCTGAGCTCTTCTGCTCAAAGCTACCACCCTACCCTTGAGCCAAGCTCCACTTCCCATTTTCCAGAGGTTAACTGGAGATAAGAGTCTCAAGTTCTTTTGTGCCTGGGATGGTTTTGAACTTTGATTCTCAGATCTCAGTCTCCTAAGTAGCTAGCATTACAAGTGTGAGCTACCACGTCTAGCTGTAGAGATAATTTTAAAACACAGTATATTATGTGGAAAAAAAAAGAGTCAAGTCTATTTCCATGAATGGTGCAATTACAAGGAAAAGTAAGAATATGCTGGTTTTGCAGGAAGGAATGTTTAGGAGATGAGACTTATATAACGTTCTGATTCTTCACATATACATGGTGTGCCCTATGTTCATTGTAACTTCTTTTAAGATTTCTGAGTTGACAATGGGGAAAAATGGTATGCATTCAGTACAAGACAAAATTCAAATTCTAAATGTTCATCTTTTAAATACTGGAGCTGTGGTGCCTATGTATTTTGTTTCATTGTCAGACAGTGGTTATTAGCTGCATCCCAATCAACATGACATGAGTATAACTGTCCACTTCTCTGTATTGCACTATGTTGCTAAAACCTGGTGTTCACTTGGTCGCTAGTACTAGAAGCAGTTTTGTCTTACAATATTTTTTACTAGATGATAGGCTTATCAGAACATAACTCTTACTGTGAGTCATGAAGCACCTGTGTTTGACTTCTGACTTCTGTGGTACATGAGGAGCAATTTATATTTCATTTTCAAAATATCTTCAGTACTTTCTATGAATCTAGAGTAATATTTGTTTAGCTACTGTTATAAAAATATCTTCTATTAATAATTTTAACACTGAATATGTTAAAAAGAGTGTATCATAGGGGAAAAAGATTCAGATAATTTGTGTATAAAAGTTATAGTGAAAGATTTTTCTCTGGCCATAAATAATTGACAGTCCAAGCGATGACATACAACCTGCTTGCCTATAGAAAGTGCTGTTAACACTAGGAACTTGGTCACAAGGAAACAGTTGCCAAGATTCTCAATTTGCAATGTATTTTTTAATTTAAAAAATGGGAAACAACCATGCAAATTTTAAAAAAAGGCTGTAACATGAAAAGGATGACTCAATCCCACTCCCCTTCTTTTTAGTATCAGGAACTTTGTGTTTCTTTTATGTTCAGGAATATATCTGTTTATTCTGAGGCTAAGATCTGTAGGTACTGATTTGAAGGCAGCCTGTGTAGGAAACCCTTTGAATTTCTTAGCCTCAATTAGCTACTAAAAAAAAAAAAAAAACAAAACCAAAATCCTGGTTTTGGCTTAATTGAGATAGTATTAGCCTTGAGCTGAAAAGGCTCAAGGATAAACAAATAAGTAAATAAATAGTCAAACAATTAAATTCTAACAAACAAAGGTACATTTTCCAAGGTGAAGAGTATATTGAATTGTACTGCTTTATCCTCTTGATATATGGCTTAATGAAAATAAAACTCTTGGATTATGTGGACATACTACTTATAGGCATACTTCAAAAGAATCGAAGTCAGTGTTCCATAGAAATAAGGGCCTATCCTTTTACTGATGGTCCTATGCAAAATAGGCAAATTATGGAGTCTCCTAGGTACCCATGAATTAAAAACTGAGTAAAAGCGGGGCACTGGTGACTCACACCTGTAATCCTAGCTATTCAGGAGGCTGAGATCTAAGGATCTCAGTGAAAAGCCAGCCTGTGCACTAAAGTCCACAAGACTCTTATCTCCAATTAACCACCAGAAAACCAGAAGTAGCGCTGTGGCTCAAGTGATAGAGTGATAGTCTTGAGCTGAAGAACTCAGGGTCAGACCCCAGACCCACAGAGTTCAAGCCCTAGGACCAACAAAATAATGAAAAATTTAAAACAATGATTAAAAAATATGTTCTGTATATACAGAAAGGAGTGTTACTCAGTTATTAAGAAGAATTAAATGATGGAACTGAACAATGGCATGTTAAGAGAAATGTCAGTTTTGCAAAGACAACTATTATATACAAATCTATATATCTCTGTATAGCTATAGATACATTTCCATCATTTTTGGAAGTCAGGAGTAAAACCAAAAGCAAAGCAATAGAAATGGAGGGAAAATCACTAAAAAGGTGGAAGGAAAATTTAGATAAAGTGAAGGGATTATAGTGAACACAGTACAGATATGAATATGATCAGTACATTTGAATATGAATATGCATGTACTGAAAAACCCTTACTATGTGCAATGAATATATACTAACAAAAAAAACTGAAAAGGAAAACCGGTTAAAAAGAACTTCAATGTGCTTGATGATTCACCGCTATCACAAGCAACTGATACTGATAGTTATTGAGTTTAAAGAAGAATGAATTCAACACAAGAACATATATCACAAAGCAATGAATGGATTCACCTGTGACCTGTACAAAATAATACAGTGCATCAGCAAGGTGCTGTCTGTTACATGAACTCTTGTACAACTCAATATGTTCATTTCAGGGTGTTACAGGGTGTCTGACAACCATATTAGTACCATTGTCAGGGCAAGGCCCAATAGGAGAAGTGTGTAAAGTTCTATTAGGACCAAAGAACTGATGTATCCATTTCAACACACTTGACTTAAGGTAATGCATTGTTACTCCTCAAGAAAATGGAACGAAGAGAATGTTACCAGATGGCAGACAGAGAGGAGATTAGGAAGTCTAGAGAAGGACAGAAGCAGGTGGCAAATTGAGGAGTGCATTCTAGTGTTGAATCTGGAAGATTCCAGTGCGACCTATGGAGGATTCTTTTTCAGACTGTCACTTTCACAAGAGATACTGACAGTCATAGGGCCTGTTAATGGTCTCCTAATTCAGTTTTGTACCAACTTCCTCAGCTTTTACTGTGAGGCAAACCAGTCTCTGCCTCTACTCACCAATTATCTGGAAATTCTTTCTGTAAGTTGCATTTACTACATAAATCATTTAGGGAATAAAATATTCAGCAAGCATTCAAGCATTGCCATTAATTGGAACATGAATGAAGTAAAATGATGGTCATGGTGAGTGATGTGGGATTTAATATTTAGTAGAAAGTGAAGTCAGAAGAACTCTGGGGTAGTCATTTATGCTCTAAATGATTTCTCTCCCTTCGAGGTATTTTTGGGGGATATAATTTGCTGTTGCCTTTGAAGTGGGACATGCTCACATATTTGTGACACTGGCTAATGACTTCAAAGTGTAAGTTACCTGTGTAGTTAAAAGTGACGATTTAGAAGTCAGGGAAATTTTTCTTCCCACAGATTCCTCCAGAACCTTGGCCAGCTTTACAATCTCTGTGTCTGTCTCTCTCTGTCTCTGTCTCTGTCTGTCTCTCTCTCTCTCTCTCTCTCTCTCTCTCTCTCTCTCTCTCTCTCTCTCTCTCTCTCTCTCTCTCTCTCTCTCTCTCTCCACCCCTGTCACTTTTATAATCTCTGTCTCTGTGTCTGTCTGTCTGTTTTTCTATCTCTCATGTTGGGGGTGTACACTCAATCACTGAGAAAGAGGAGCAGCCCTGCAATCCCAGGGGAGGAACTAAGGAAGGAGTTTTGTACTTTAAAACCATTCTCCAAGAGAGCTCCATTAGGCAAGTATTTGGGGTTTCAGGGTTCCTCTACATTCACAGCTTTCCTTTTAATTTCAAATAAGTAGTTAAACTCTCCTCAACTTAAATGGTAATCTATAAAACCTAAGGAGTAAGGGGTAGCTGCTCACTTTTGAAATGGTAAATACTTAGCAGCTCTCTCTGTGGGTGGAGAAAGTATAGTGATTGGCTTAACTGAGGAAAGGCAGTCCTAAAGCAAATCCTAGGTTTAGAGTAGGCCCAGAAAACTCTCCCTCTCTTAGAATAGTAAGTGACACTCATCTAGGCTACTCAGAATTGACCCAATGATTTTCTTGAGCTCAAAAAGTAATAGATGCTATTTAAAAAATTTTAATTCCCATTTTCTGAGTTAGAGCTTCTTGAATCTTGTTTAATATCAATAATAATAAAAAAACCAAAATTCCTGCTTAATTTTTTTTAAAAGTCTGGGAAAAGAGTTTAACTACATTATAGTCTACACATTATGTTTTAATACAAGATGGCTTGATTGACAGATGAGCCTCTGCTGTGAATCTGATTTCCAAATAGTTCTGCCCTAGCATACTTCCTGGAACATCCTTTAGAACACAGAACCATCCAGGTACAGGGCAAAGGGTACAGGTGTGACTGCTGTGAAAGAAGTGGATGAGTAAACAACCCCAGGTTGTCTCTATTGGGTGAGTCACTAAGATGGTAGTTTGCCAGGCTCTGGTCTGTGTAGAGACAGAATTAATGTGTGATAGAGGATAGGGGAAGAAAAGGAAAACTTAAAGAGCATCACATGCCAAAGTCAGATATTTTCTGGGGATCGACAGAGTATTTTTTCTACTTCACTTGGTAGATTTGTTTTCAGAATTCATTTAGACAGACCCTTCATTTTTCTCTCTGATTTATTCCCCAGGCTAGTGAAATTAGAAGCTATAAACATTCAACAAGTTCAACCATATATCAGTTGTATATGCAAGAGACAGCATATATACAGCAATATATAACATGTCTATGGAAGTCTATGAGATAGATATCTATATACATATGTGCATGTAAACAAATATATATGTATATATATATATAAACACAATTGTTATACAATTAATAGTGTGAGGTTTACCAAAAAAGATCACCACATGATTCAGGTAGGAAAGAGTTTCTTGGGAAGAGAGCATACTGCCCACCTGAACAAAATGGAGGCCTGCAGAGGCTGCATCGGGTAGAGGGTGCAGGTATGGAGGGATGTAGGAAGCAAGGGGAAGGGTGCAAAAGGACAGAACTGATGACGGAGACTGATAGTTTAGGGAGAGGAAAGAGAGGAATGTGGCTGTAGTAATGAGTGGGAAAGAGATGCAGCCATCTAATGATTTTATTGCCTGAGGAACCTTTCAGTGCCCCCAAATTGGACAGTGTGTGTGTGTGTGTGTGTGTGTGTGTGTGCACATACACACCCATACACACTCAGTGTGTGTGTGTGTGTGTGTATATATATATTTTGGGAGCCAGAGTGGAATCAAACTGTACCTTGATTTGCATCAGACAATGGCTTTATTGTCTTATTGTTTTCTGGCCTTATTCTGTTTAAATGAACTGAGATTTACCATATGAATGTAACACCTGGAGGTTCCCTGGGTCTCAAGGAGGGAAGAAGCTGGAGTGGAAAATAAACGCGGCAGTCTTTACCTGGACTGCGGACATCCCGGACCCGGTGTATCTGTCTCTCTTCTATTTCTTCCTAGTCCTTGCCCCCTATTTCAGGAACCCCAATCTGCGAACGCTGGTTTGCTGCCGGTTGGCCCCAGCATATATATATATACTCAGTATATGTATGTACTATACAATATATATACATTGTCCCATATGTATATATATATACACTGTCCCAAATATATATATATATACATTCACATTTATGTTATATGCATGAATATGAAATGCTCTATATGTACCAATATGAATTCCAGAAAATAAAAACAGTAACCAAAGCAGGGCATCAGTGGCTTACAGCTGTTATTCCATCTACTCAGGAGGCTGCAATCTGGGGAGGATGGTTTGAAGCCTGCCCAGTCCATGTACAGCTTATTTCCAACCACCCACCAAAAGCTGAAATTGGAAGTATGGATCAGGTAGTAGAGTGCTAACTTTGAGCAAAAAGCTCAGGCACAGTGTCCAGGGCCTGAATTTAAGCCCCAGAAATCACCACCAAAAATAACCAAACTAAACCAAACCGAACCAAACAAAAAGTGACAACTATTATTTGTCCAAACACCATGAGCTGAGGCATTTATTATTAAGATTTTGAAACTACTCATCTACCCAATCCATACAAATATCATCTCTCTGTATCTCTTCCTCCACAACAGTAGAAATGCAATAAAAAGTATCAGACAAATAAAATATGTACTGTTCTTAAAACTGCAAGAGGAATGAACCTATTTTGCACTCTGATTGGGGAAATAAGGAAAAGTACAGGCAAGCTTCTGGCAGGAAAACAAATGTTGCTAAGTTGTCTTCAAGCAAGACAGTAGAATAGGAGCATAGGAACAGGATCAGATGACTAACAAAAATAACCACTATCATTTATTTTCTTTCTTAACATACAAGTGAATTTAGTACTTTGAAGAAAGCCTAGTGATCTGTTGCTCTCTAATTATTTATATACAAAGCTACCGTGAACAGTATTTTAAATATAAACTTCAATGATGTTACTGACCTTGTTCATAACAGGTTACATTACATTTATGAAAAAAATCAGTGTAGAATATACTCATATTTTGCATTCCCTTTAGAGATCAGATTAAGCTGTGGAAATGCCAATTGATTAGCAGAAAGTTTCATCATTACATATGGCAATTTACATAGCAACTGGAGAGGAAAATAATTTCCAATTTTCCAGAAATGTACTTAATGATACTGATTGTTAGATTTGGAGCCTGATCTAGCTAGCCTAAATTAATTTTTTCAAAATTAAACAATAAAATAGTATATTCTACTGTAAAATATTTGAATATAATAATGTATGTGACATGTGATAAGTATTCTTTAAATAAGACTTGCCCTCTAAATGCTATATTAAGAAGTAATGTACCCAGATGTGGTGGCTCACTCCTACAATCCTAGATATTCAGGAGGCTGAGATCAGAGGATCATGGTTCAAAGCCAGTCCGGGCACTAAAGTTCCTGAGACTCTTAACCTCCAATTAACTACAGCAAAACCTGAAATGGTGCTGTGACTCAGGGGTAAGGTGATAGCCTTGATGTGAAGAGCTCAGGCACTGTGCCAAGACCCAGAGTCTAAGCCCCATGACCTATAGACGCATGAGCACACATGTAATGTACTCACACCTAACAAATGTAACTGTATCCCCTCTATGCATAACCCTGACAATGAAATTAATTTTAAAAATTAAATAAATGCTATACTAGTTTTGCACAGATTTCAGGTGTGGTTAGACTAGCAAGAGTAGCAAATAAATGCTTTCAGAATCATATTGCATTCCAATAGTAATTTGTTTGTGTGTAAGGATAGTGTTTGTGTGTAAGAATTCAGGGCCTGAGCACTGTCCTTGGGCTTTCTCAAGGCTAGAACTCTACCACTTGAGCCATAGCATACATTTTCTATGTATGTGGTACCAAGGAATCGAACCCTGGTCTTCCTTTATGCTAGGCAAGACTTTTACTACTAGGGCCAAACTCCCAGCCCTTCGTAATTTCATGGCTAAATATATCTGGCAAAGAGTTTATATCCCATTTGGTAGGTTTTACTTTTTTGAATTTGCTTTGTATGTACGTACAGACTAACATTTCTGTGCACCAATCCTGAGCTTGATGAAACTGACGTCAAGAAAGCAATTCCATTTCTGCCTCTAAAAAAAAATACTTAAAAATAAATAGAGAGGGGCTGGGAGTTTGGCCTAGTGGTGGAGTGCTTGCCTAGCATATGCATGAAGACCTGGGTTTGATTCCTCGGTACCACATACATAGAAAAATGTTGGAAATGGTGCTGTGGCTCAAGTGGTAGAGCCCTAGCCTGAGGAAAAATTCCAGGACAGTGCTCAGGCCCTGAGTTCAACCCCACAGCGAAGCAAGAAAGAAAGAAAGAAAGAAAGAAAGAAAGATAGAAAGAAAGAAAGAAAGAAAGAAAGAAAGAAAGAAAGAAAGAAAGAAGAAAAGAAAGAAGGAAGGAAAGAAAGAAAAGAAGGAAGGAAGGAAGGAAGGAAGGAAGGAAGGAAGGAAGAAAGAAAGAAAGAAAGAAAGAAAGAAAGAATCCACAACAGAGAGCCACCAAGCACAAACCATCTATAATACTGACAATACCGAGGTCTTGAGCTCCTGACTACATATCTATATGGAATCAATAAGTATGTTTAATTCTGCCTTTTAAATATGTACCTCTAATCTTTTAAAACTATTCTATGCTATTTCCAGTTTAACTCACAACCTCTTGGAATTTGATAGATTAATTTCTACAGTGTTAATAAATACTATTATTCAGTATGGGCAATTTAAACCATTAATTATACATCTTTGGTGTGAAATGGAGTGAATCCAGGTACCTTTCTACATTTTTTGTTTCACTTACTCTTAGGAGTAATGATTCAAACTACAGAATGATAACTCTCATGGCCCAATTTGTTGGTTCAATAAAAAGATACTTAGAAAAGTATTTTTGCAAGTATCTGACATTATTCCTGTCTTTTTATGTCTTTGTTTGTGTCTCTACCTCTCCTCTTTCTCTTTCCTCTCTCTCACATTATTTCTATCTTTTTTGGCTTCAACAATGACAAGGAAAAATGCACAAAGATTTGCTCAAAGCTGTTTAGGAAGAATGAGCTTCCTCTTTATCACATAAATTGACTCTCAGCCAATGTTTTACTCCTGTTGGCTTCAATTACCTAAGAATTAATTTTGTCTTGGCAGGGTTAGTCAGTGCATACTTAAGTTATAATATTCTAAGATTTTGCTACTAATTCATTTCTACTGTGTCTATTAAATAGACCTAAAGCCAACTTTAATCTAATTGGTAGGTCAATTTTTTATTCAGTTGACTGGTGAATGGCCATACACTTTTTTTAAGTAAGTTAAAAATCTATTGTCTATGCAATAATCCCAGATGAGGTTGCGTGTGCTGACTACAAATGAGGTAGAATTTTCACACACACACACACACACACACACACTGCAACTTGAGAATGATTCTTCCTCAAACACCAAGTAAGAGGTAACAGACATGTTTAATTCTTTATAAAGTGTATGTGAATATGTGAGTTTGTGCAAGTTTTGGGTGCACTCATGTGTGTGTGTGTGATGGGTGTGTGTGTGAGATGATTTTAAGGACTGAACTCAGGTCCAGGACAATGTCCTTTTTATTCTTCAGTGTTTGAGCTCTATTACATGAGCCACAGATTCCTTTGGTTTTAGTTGTTGTTTGTTTGTTTTTGTTTTGTTTTGCTTTGTTGGTTAATTAGAATAAGAGTCTCATAGACTTGCTTACTCAGATTGCTTTCAAACTGTGATCCTCTGTTCTAAGCCTCTTGAGTAGCTAGGATTACAAAGAAGAGCCACAGTGCCCTGGCTATAAAGGTTTGATTGCAACCAAAGTCATTGTAGCCAGGAAGCCGGTGGCATACTCCTGTAATCCTAGCTAATCAAGAGGCTGAGATTTGAGGATCATGGTTCAAAGTCAGCCTGGGCAGAAAATTCCCTGTGGGACTCTTGTCTCCAGTTAACTACTCAAGACTGGAAGTAGCACTGTGGCTCAGTGATACAGCTCTAGCTTTGAGCACAAAGAGGCTCAGAGACAGTGTCCAGGCACCGAGTTCAACCCCCACACTGAGGAAAAAAAAACTTTCAAAATATTATGAACTTAAGAGTTCAGTTTCCTGATTCAAATTATGACAGAATTAGATTTTTTTACAGACTTCCTGGGTCATGAAATGCTATTTTTGTCTATCCATATGCATTTTACATCACATAGTAGAGATGATGTATTTTTTTCAGACCTGTTTAAGTGCCCAAAACTCCCTCTCTCCTGAGTTTGAAGTGAGAGCAGCTCATTTCAGAATTAATGCCATGGGGAAGCTGAATGAGCCCAAGGATGAGCACGAAGAGAAGCAAGAGTGCAGAATTTATTAGTTTTTGATGCTCTGTGCTGAACAGTATTTCTGCCAGGCTACTGTTGAAAATCCCTCCCAGGCTTGTAGGAGAAGGTGTCATCAGAAAGAATTGAATGGGGCTGAGGGCTGACTGATGGAGTAAGCGGGGGAAGGGAGAAAACGGGTAACTCTCTTATAAGCCTTCAAAAGAAACTGACCTTTGTTTAGAGAACAATGGTATGCAGTATCATTAGAGGATCCGATTTTCTCGCTTATTTAATGAGAAATTATGAAATGCTCTTTAGAAAAGGTAAAAGTTTACTATTTTATTTTCAATG
This sequence comes from Megascapheus bottae, assembly GCF_031878675.1. Taxonomy (NCBI): domain Eukaryota; kingdom Metazoa; phylum Chordata; class Mammalia; order Rodentia; family Geomyidae; genus Megascapheus; species Megascapheus bottae. Next base: position 29,304,520 of record NC_143513.1, on the reverse strand, counting down.
ATTATATATTGACCCCTGCTCTTTACTGAATCACTAGTATTTCATTTATTCATTAACATTTGATTATTTTATTAGCTGTGAAGAAAAAGAAGTAAGGAGTTAATGAGCTACATGTAATACAATGAGAAGACATTATTGCAGAAGAAACCTATGCTGGATAGTAGTAATTTAGTAATAATGTATGCACAGTACACACACATACACACACACACACACACACAAACACACATCTATGCTTCTGTATATATATATATATATATATATATATACACACACACACACCAAGTAGATAGCATATACATCATTTTTACAGAATTAGTACAACAGTAGTAGGACAAGAAAAATTATGTAGTTGTGAATCATTAAAGTTTTCACTTAAAGTATTGGGCTCATTTTCATATAAAATTAAATGTTTTGTATATCAGTTGATCTGGTTTTGTGATCATTTCAAGGTGAAGCAAAATTCTACTCATCCTTCTGAAAATTTGGGAAGTATTTCAGGTTAAAAACAAGTATGCATCTAAATTTATGATCCATCTCAACCTCCGTATGCATTCTGATCAGCAGTATGATGATAATTTGAGAAGTTATTTGTTGAAAACTATTTTAATATAGAAGTAGCAAAAAATTTCTTCAATTATTCAGATATGATTGGTGTTGATATTGAACTAAATATGGGTGAAAGGCTGAGGACTCTAAATGCTAAGAAAAAAATTTAAATCTCAGATTACTAGATGCAAGTACATTATTTAAAACTTACCAGCTATAACAGCTTTGTGCCAGTCAAACTTAAAATCACGTCCAAATAATATGATTCAGATTTCCTAAGAAGAAGGTATAAGACAGAGAGGCAGCTGAGATGGGAAACAATTTTGAATAAACTCATTTTATCTCCTGCACTATCTGTTGCACTGTGTGGCTTGCTCTTTTGAATCAAATTTTCTGAGTCCTAATAAAGTCATATCCTTATGGTGCATTTTTATGATGTGTTTTCCTCTGGTATGCTTTTAATATTTCAGAGAAGAAGGTATTACTTATCTAGAATGTATTGTACTAGGAAAGTAGACTACATCTGGAAAGTGTTGACAAAAATGAAGGCTGCATTAAGTTTCTTTGAAAGGCAAACAAGAATGGAATCGTGTACAAGGGAACCTCAGTGCTTGGTGGCAGAAGACAGCACAATGTGAGGTAAGATAATGTAGATTTCATGATCTATAGGAAAGTTACCGCAGTGTGCCTTCCAATTGTGATCATTTCCAAGGAAATTCTATTCTCTTGGCTAACTCCTCAGAATCCCACTGCTGGATAGCTCTGTCTGGTAATGTCATGCCTGAAATTTGAAGCATCCTACACCACTATCAAAGCCTTTTGATGTACATGGAGGCCTACAGAATAGGAATGCACTTAGAGATTGACATGGACTCAGCTGAGATCTTTTTGCCTTTCTTAACGAATGAAATAGAAAAACGGATATACTGACAAGAGGTTGTAGAATTTCAAAGATTTTAGGCTATCACAGAAATGGTCATTTAGTTTTAGTTATCCTTGATGCTCCTTTAATATGACATAAACATCTGTTACCAATAATTTATAAAGTAGTTTTCTATTCAAAACAAAATCATATCAAATGTATTCAGTTCCACTTCGGGTTTCTGTGATGTTCTTTCATGGAGGAAGCTGTCAGTGTGGGTAATGTTTATTTTATTCTAAATGCACCATGCACTTGTTAGGTTGAACAATGAGAGGAAAGGACTATTCTATTTCATGGGAGCATTTTAAAATTAATAATCATTCATGCCTCTAGAACAAATTATTGGCAGTAAATTAAATGTTGGATTTGGAAAAGGAAAAATTTCTAAAGATGATTTTAAAAATATCAAATAATCAGCTATTTTTTCCCTGGCAGAAGCTTGTTGGGTGGAAAGCCAAAATCTTACATCTCTGTGTCATGCATGAAAATTGAATAAAATAACAGCACCAAGGCACAGAGATTCTACATGTAGTTTTTTATGTGAAACAGAATATGTTGGAAGGTATCGTAGTTGACAAAACTAAGATACTTTTTTTTGGTCATGGAGCTTGAAATCTGGGCCTTGACTTTGTCCTGAACTCTTCAGCTCATGGCTACTGCTCTACCACGTTGAGCCAAAACAACACTTTCAGTTTTTTGGCGATTATTTGGAGAAAACAAAAGGAAAGAGAAGAGGGAAAACAAGATTATTGGAAGGGGTTTGGGGAGGAAAATGGGGACAAAAACGTGAGAAGGGGTATCAATGTGTAAGAAGTAATACATCTATTACCTGCCACTTGTAACTGTAAACCCACTATATATTACCTCAACAATAAAAAAAGAAAATGCTAAAAACGAAACAAAAAAGTGTCTCAAGACTTTAATGCCTGGGCTGGCTTTGAACTGTGATCTTTAGAACTCATCCTCCTGAGTAGCTAGGATTACAGGCATGAACTAATGGTACCTGCAAGAAATTTTTCTAATGCTTAAGAGATGACTACATAATCCATTTAAATTTTATATTAATTATTTTCCATAAAGAATTTCATATTAAATGATGCAAACAAATAAATTAAAATTTTCCAGATGATATGCTCTTTTGCTTATATGAACTTATGTAAATTAGTCTCCAATATTTTCTATAATATATTTTTGTTAACTAAAAATACATTTTTTTGTCAATTCTAGGACTTGAACTCAAGGCCTGGGCATTGTTCATGAACTTTCTCAAGGCCAGCCCTCTGCCACTTGAGCCACGGCACCACTTTCAGCTTTCTGGGTAAGTAGTACAAAGGAATCAAACCCAGGGCCTCATGCATGCTAGGCAATCACTCTACCACTTAGCCATACTTCCAACCCCTATATTGTAATTGTATTATTGTAATTAATAGTAATATACAAAAAAATCCAAAAATTTAGGTTGCTTATTATGATGTCACTATTATCAATTGCACAAGCTTATCACACAAATGAAATTACATTAAAAATGGCTCTACTCATAGGAAAATGAAAGGCCTTGAAGATTGTATGGTCTATCCATCTATTTACTGTGTTTTGTGGGTCATATAGTTCCCCTTCAGTAAGATTATGCTACTCTTCTTTGTTTAATATATTTTCTTCATGTTGAATTTGTGAATGTTTCCAATTTTCAGAGGTTTAAGTAATACAGTAATTAATGTTCTTTTTTTGAAGATTGATATTAGGTGTTTATTTTATATGGTGATAAACATTCTTAAAGGTTAAAGTTCAAGAAATGCATTCAAAGAAGAGGAATGTGCTTCAAATATTTGTAAAACAAAAAACACTATCGACAATTTTTAAGATACATATCATTTAAATTTCTATTATTCACACAGTGTATTAAAAGGAGTTTTCATTTTCCTAGAAGTTATGATTCTCACCAGCTGCAAAAGAAAATAAATATCATTATTATAAGTGTTCGAGGACAACTTTACTTGGATTACATGTGTGTAGATTTGAAATTGCTATCAGATACTTTTGTGGGTGGAAAGGAGGTAATGAAATCCATATTACCATATTCTAGTCCTTTCACTATTGCAAAACTTCTTTGTGTTTTGTTTTGTTTTGCTTTGTTGTTTTGCCAGAGTCCTCCCATATTTCTTAGTGATATTTACAAAGATGGATGTAATCACCATATCACTTGTACAATGTTGAATGAAGCTAATTTCTCCCTGAATTCTATCATGCTTGCCAAGTAGTTTTCTATAGTATAATTCCTTCTCCCACAGCAAAGCTTTATGTGCAAGCTTTCCTTTGGCTTTGAGTTAGTTCATGTCCCTTGCATTCTGTAGCTCCATTTCCCCTCTGTTTTCTTCATCTTTTCATAGGGCTTTAGCTAGTGTTGGAAGTTACTACTAAATGCCATGAAATGAAACAATTTCCTTTGATTGTGAAGAGAATAAAATCTTCCTGGCCTTCAATGTGAGATTATATTCTGTGTTCTCAGTTTATAGCCAAGATAGGGTTGGCTTTGTCCTTGTGTTTAATTTACACATTTCTGCATGGTGGGATGCCTGAAATCCTGTGCCTGGTTTGATGAAGTTGTTTCTCCTTCTAATGCTATGGCAGTGTCTGAAAATCATTCTCTGGCACACACATTACCCTCCCAATTCAGCTTTTGCAGGCTTCCTCTCCATCTAGGCAACCCCTTTTCTGGACCGTTATCAGCTCCTGCAAACTGCCAAGATTTCTCTCCTGTGTAAGGATTTACAATTTTTTCATCTGACTAAAACAGTCTTCCTGTCAAATATAGAAATTCACTAACTCATCAGCATTTTCCCCAGAATGCTTCTTTATTGTTGTTATTGGGCTTTTTTGTTTGTGTAACATATTCCCTTTCCAACATGTGATGTTCTGGATTTCCCTGAAGTTCTTTAAGCAAACTATACACGCAAATTCAGTGTCTTATGAATCCCTCTTTTATCACATGTTTCTCAATGGAACTCTGAGTGTTTAAAATAGTCATTGAGTTAGTCCTCTTGCATCTGCTATACAAATGTGTCTGATACTCTGTATATCACAGAAATGGTGGGACAAAGGGTAAACCAATGCAACAGCTATACTCACTAGTCACTATGTTGGAAATGAACTTTACAACTCGGCAGGGGAGTGGGGAAGGCCCATGTGAGGGAGTGAAGAGGGGGAGTGGGCCAAAACAATGGCGGGTAACACTGTTGAAAAAAAATGTACTCATTGCTTTACTTATGCAAATGTACTCTCTGTACAGAACCTTTACAATAAAATAAAAATTTTTAAAAAGGAAAGCAAGTCTGGACAAAGCAATACTCTAATTTTCTATCAGATTTTGATATTACCTTCCAATTACATTTTTACCTTGCATATTTCATAATGCTCTTCTCACTTGTTTCTAAGACAAGAATTCCAACTTTTTCTTTTTTTTCCAATATAAATAGTTTTTATTGTAATTAGTAAAAGGGTTACATGATATTTGCCAGATAGAAGGTGCATTAATTCACATACATTGATACCATTTCACATGTCTTGGTACCCATTACCCTCCCCCCCACACCCCCCACCCATCTTGGTTTTCCCCCCTTCCCTATCAAATTTCAAATAACCAAATACAAATAAATTCAATATATCAGATAACAAAGTGAGATACTATAACAATATGACATAACCAAGGGACAGCAAAGGAGATGAGAGACAACATAGTACATTAAGGACAACAATCATTCGTTATATGGCTTTTGTTTCAATATCATCTAGAATGAACTAAGGATTATAGTATAGATAAAAAACTCAGGCTCCAGATATTAAACCACAGACCTATGGCCACCTAATCTTTGACAAGGGAGCCAAAAAAATAGAATGGAAGAAAGACAGCCTATTCAACAAGTTGTGCTGGCAGAACTGGTTAAGCACCTGCAGAAAACTAAAGTTGGATCCTTCTTTGTCACCTTGCACTAGAATTAACTCCAAATGGATCAAAGACCTGGAGGTAAAAGCTGACACACTGAAAACTTTACAGGAAGGAATAAGAATTCCAACTTTTTCAATAAATGCTTCATTATGGCAGAAGAAAATAAAAGTTAATTGGGAATTAATTAATAGACATACCACTAATTGTAAGCTAAGAATTTTTTTTAAACCAGTCCTGGGCTTGAGCTCTGGGCCTGAGCATTGAGCCACAACATCATTTCTAGCTTTTTTTTTTCTGTGTATGTGGTACTAAATAATTGAACCTGGGTCTTTGTGCATGCTAGGCAAGCACTCTGCCACTAGGCCAAACTCCCAGCCCTGTAAACTAAGAAATTTATTCTTGGATGGGCTGTTTAAGATTCTGCTCACCCCCAAATAACATCACTATTACTTGAACAAGTTACAGCATGAAGTATCTTATAAAGTCTGCCACGGGATACCCTGTTTGGCCTTGTGTCTCCGGTTTGGAGGTACTTGGAGGCACATATGGTATAAAACCCTTGAGACTTTCAGAATTTCACTGCTGTTTTACTGTGTTCCTGTGCCTTTGATTGTACAGACTAGGTGTTTGTGGTAGACAAGAAGTCAACCCAAAGATATTCACCATGTGTCCACAAAACCTGGATGCCTTCTTTTTTTTTTCTTTTTTTTAAATTTTTGGTCATGGGCCTTTAACTCTGTGCCTGGGCAGTGTCCCTGAGCTCTTTAGCTCAAAGCTAATGCTCTACCACTTGAGACATAGTGACACTTCCAGTTTTCTGGTGGTCAGTTGGAGATTAGAGTCTCACAGACTTTTGTATCCTGCCTTGACTTTGAACACAGATCCTCAGATCTCAGCTTATTGAGTAGCTAAGATTATAGGTGTGAGCCATTGGAGCCAGGCCTGGATGTCTTTTCCCCTTTAACAGGAGAATATTTGTATATGTCTCCTTCTCTACATTTATTTTCAATAGAGTTATCAACAAGGTTTGAAAACTCTATCCAAGATTATCGTTCTCATTTTTTTAACTTACAGATGATCCTCTTGCAACACATTCCAGATGAACACATTTCTATGTGAAATATTGAACATTTTCTACCCAATGTTGACCTTGGAGAAGTAAAGAAGTATTTTTTTGCCTAATGGTACATATTAAGCATAAAAAGAAAACCCTTTTGTTAGAAAAAAAAACCTGCTAAGACAGGCTTTAGCTTTGTGTATGTATATTTGGACCATCTGTTGCTACATTACCAGGTGAGCTCTCTGTGTTCAAAGAGTTACATAAGAATGTATATGAAGCTGGGTGCTCATGCTCATGCCTGTAATTCTAATTACTCAGGAGGTATAAAGATAAAGGTTCGATGCTATGCCAGGCAGGAAAGTTTTTGAGACTTTTATCTCCAACTAACCACCAGAAAGCTGAAGTGGAGCTATGGCTCAAGTGGTAAAGCCCAAGTCTTGAACATAAAAGCCATGACACAATGCTCAGGTCTTGAATTCAATTTCTGAGACCAACACACACACACACACACACACACACACACACACAGAATCTTTTGAAGGAATGTCTGGTACATAGAAATAATTTCATCAATGGGATTTATTCATCTGTCTGCAAATTTCCTGCTATATTCAACTGTGTGATTGCCTGCTATCACTTGAAAGTTAATCTATGCCTTTACCCATGCAAGTCCGCTTGAAATTAGAAACCCTGGACATGGGATCCCTAAATAATAGATATGGTAGATTCTAAAACTTTGCAAATTTGCAGAAGAATGTAAAGGTAAAAATGAACCATGAAATGCATAATTTAATACTTTTTTATATTTGTTGATTGACAGTACGAGGGCTTGAACATAGGGCCCGGGCTCTATACCTTAGCTTTTGCATTGAAAGGTGGCACTCTACCACTTGAGCCACATTGCCACTTTCAGGTTTTTCTCTTTATGTCGTGCTGAGGAATCCAGAGCTTCATGCATACTAGGCAAGCACTCTACTACCAAGCCACATTCCCATCCCTAAATTGAAAATTATTATCTCTTAGTATTTAACAACTTTTGAACTAATAAGTACACCTTTTTTGTTGTTATCAAGACTTAACTGTGATTCATAACAGGATATGAATTATCACTCAAAATATGATTTCACTGGTGAAAATGTCAAGAATCAACTCCTCAGTTACACTATGCATTTCAAGGTTTAACTCTTACATCTTTTTGTCTACTCATTTCACTGTTTCTCCTTTCTCCATTTGCTGGGAATCAATTTGCAATTTGCAGGAAGCAAGGCAAAGACACTCCTGAGCCTAGTATCATGGAATTACAGCACTCAGGAGTCTGAGACAGAAAGATTCAGAATTCTAGCCGAGACTTTGTGAGGTTATTTTCTCATTTTTTCCCCGTTATGGTTAATCTCATGTGGCTAATGTATCTCACTTTGTTAGCTAGTATATTATAAATCTGTTTATTTGTTTGACATATGGAAGGGAAAGGGTAAAATAAGATGATTGGGGGGTGGGGGAGGGAAAGGGGACAAAAACCTGAGAAGTGGTATCAATGTTTAAGAAGTAATGCACCCACAACCTAAGTAATGTAACTGTAACCCCTCTATAAATAAAATACAATTAAAAAAACAAACAAACAACAAAAACAAAAGATGACTGCTCAGAAAAAGATGTGCTCACTACATACAGTCCTTTCCCTGAAAACATGCACTTTTAGCCTCCAGGGTGAGAAACAGTGTTCAACTATTAAATTCAAAGTTGGGATCAAGCTCATAGTTCACTGCAAATTTATCCCTCTCTACCTATGTACTAAACTCTTGTTTGGAAAGTCCTGTCTGTGAGAATCCTGCACTTAGATGTTCATGGCATTTGAACATCCCTTCATCCTGGCCTATGTCATAAACTGTCTCTCCTAGTTCTCCACTCCAGCTAGCTACCATATGCAAACCAGAAATGTAGTTAAACAACAACAAACTAGCATGAGACATTGAATATCTTCCCTTACTATTCATTTGCATGACAGTGGAACATAGATAAAAATTATTCTGTCTCAGATCATCTGTATATAAAATAACAGGGATATTTATATTTTCCATCAACAGTATGGCTTAGAACCTGTTGAGATCAGGCAAATCAGCCAATGCTAAATTGCTTGTTCTTCCCTGTCTTAGGTTTCTTTGAGAACCCTCTAAGGATAGTGGCCTAAAATCTTTTGACCTTGCCCCTGCTGCTTCCTTATCCAAGCTGATGCTTCCTTGTGTGCTTCATCATGGTAGTGTGGCTCTAGGATAATCTTTGCTTTCCTGACCCTCTCCTGTCTTCTTATGAGGTTGCCTCTGATGGTCATGTAAAACAAGATCTCACAAAACTGCAGAAGGCCACAGATGAGGAGATCAATTTGACTGAATCATGTAGTGAGTGTATATTCATGTGAAATATCATGGTGAAAAGTTACTCAGGTTCCAGTGGCTCACACCTGAAGGCCTAGCTTCTCAGGAAGCTAAGATCTGAGAGTCACAGTTTGAAGAGAACACTGGCAGGAAAATGCATGAAACTCATCTCCAAATAATCACTACCAAAAAGCTTCTAGAAGGGGATCTATGGTTCAACTGTCAAGTACCAGCCTTGAGCAACAAAGCTAAGGGACAGTGCCTAGGTCCTTAATTCAAGCCACAGTTCTGCTGCTTACCACACACACACACGCACGCACACACACACACACACACACACACACACACACACACACACACACAAATGAATGACATAAAAGTAATTATACTATTATGCTCTTTTGGAAGACAGGTTTTATTAGTGGGAGTAGAGAGGATAGAGAAGTGACTTTGGGCTCAGTGAACATGGTTGAAGTACTTTATCTACATGTATTTAAAAAATAAAAAAAAATAAAACCTGCTGAAACAGTTTTTAAATAGAGGAATGATGAGAAGGTGAGCTGAAGGAGCATAAAACTGGAGCAGTTTGATGTGTCACATTACATGCATGTACAGAAATATTGTCAGGAGACCCTTCTTGGATTAATAAAAAATCTTTTAAAATACTTAATTTGAGTATTTCAGTGGCAAATGACCTCTTATAAGGGAGAAATGTATTTTTCCTGTCTATATTGAGTTATTTCTACCATAAGTATTTCTTTGTTATTTGATTTGACCAACACTAGATATTCTGTTTTGGGGAATATTTTCAAGCATAGAAAGAATCTGGGGTAGAACTGGCCTAGATGCTTGGTTTAGCCTAGAATCAGTACCATGCAAACACCCAGCCCTCAGCTCACACCCTCCCTGTAATACACCCCCATAAAACTTAGCATTTAGTCTGGGGTCCTCCATCTTTGCCTTACTGGAGAAGATATTTAAAAAAAGAAAAAGAAAAGAGTGAATCTAAGCTCATTTTTACTTCAAGACATTGAGGTAGGGATAAAAAAAATGCTCATTTGATTTATTAAAAATGTATTGATACCTCTAAGACAAACTTTTATTGTTTGTCATCACATCAACTGTTTATGCCTGTGGACTATACTTTGATTTGTCTGCATTTGTTATTATAATTGGGACAGAAGATAATCCCTCTCTAAAAAGCATTTTTTTTTCTCTTTTGAAAATTTCACAAATCATTTTCAGTCTGAAGCAATAGTGCAAATGAAAAATCAAACTGATATTTTAGCTCTGTTATGGGTTTTACAAATATCAGAATGCATGTTTTATCCAATTATTTGTCAAAATACACTTGACTTTTTAAATTTTATAAACAAAACTGTTGAAAGAAAACTGCACATAATGTTAGATAGCATAGTATTTAGAATTTTTTTCAAACTTCTATAAATTTTGATATTTATTTGAAACAGTTCCTTGTTGGAATATAATTTCTTAATAATACATTGGAAATGAAGTATATTCTATGTTTGACTGTATATATAAAATAGTCCTTATGTTTTTGCTAACAGTATGTATTCCTGAATACATATAAACCAAGGATGAAAGTGATTCTATTTTACTCCCATTTTCCTAATTTATTTAACAGTAAGTAAAAATAATCTGACTAAAACAACAATTAAAATTTTCTTTCTTTATATTTTTCTGTTTGAAATGTTATTCCATACAATCTTTTTCCCGCTAAAATTTCACATAACATCATAATCACAAGATTATTATTCCTGGGTGGACATAGATCTTAGAAATGAATGGGGATTCGGGAAGATTATCTATGGAATAGGGTAACATTATTTACTTTTTTCCTTGGCTTAAGAAAGTTTGAATACATACAGAGACTTAAATATGGAATTCCAAAAGAAAGAATGATACAACTTCTTGCTGTCATCCAGATACAATGATTAATTAACTATCTAAATACATTCACACAGAACATAAACAGAGTCAAGCCTGTTACTGAATGGCACTTGAATATCAAGAGATCATGGATATCATGATCTACTAAGGATACAATTTCCTTTTCCTGGACTTTCATAATTTTTGTTTGTTTGAAATTGTTGGCTTTTTTTTTTGCCAGTTCTGGGCTTGAGCTCAGGGCCTGAGCACTGTCCTTGGATTTTCTCAAGGCTAGAGCTCTACCACTTGAACCTCAGCACCATTGCCCTCTTTTTTCTATGTACATGGTACCGAGGAATTGAACCCTGGTCTTCGAGCATGCTAGGCAAGCACTCTACCATTAGGCCAAACTCCCAGCATCATAAATAATAAATGTCCAAAAAGTAAATGTATTCATTACCTGACTTAAGTAACAAACCCCTTTGTATATCACCATTATGATAACAATAATGTCTTTAAATAGTTCAGTTCAAATGAGAAACAAAAGAGGTAACCAAGCAAAGCACAGAAAATAACAAAATATACTTTAAGAACAGGTAGAAAGTCATTAACTAATTTTACTCTAAAACCATCCAGTCTATAACTATTTTTAAATATATTTTATTGTAATTAATAGAAGGGTTACATTATATTTACCAGATAGAAGGTGAATTTCTTAACAAATATTGCTACCCCTTCTCATGTTTTTGTCCCCATTTCCCTCCCTGAATCCCCTCCCCTCATCTTGTTTTCTCCCCATCCCTATCCTGTTTAAAAAGATTTATTGTCCAGATAAATATAATTGCTAGGCTAGGTCTGTGAAAGCTGTATAATTAATGAAGTAGATGCCAGTAGGTGACAGTCTGAATTGTTTTTATGCTTTAAGTTTTAGGAGAATGATGTGGTTATCTGTATTTAACTACATTATTTATCCATGATATATAAATAAAGTGAATCTAAATAAAAAATTAAGTCATGACCTTTGCTTTATATTTCTGAGAGCTTTCCAAGAAAATGTAAGAATGTTGAAATTGGGGAAAACTGCAAACACATTTTTTTAAAAACATCTTTCATTATTGTCTTAAAATTATTAATTTTCAAATGTCTAAACCCCATTGTCGTACTCAGTTTTCTGAATTTGCTTTATATTATTTTCATTTTTAATTGACAAACTTTCTCTTACTTTTTGATGTGATAATCACATATAACTGCCCATGGTTTCACAAATAAGTTATAACCTAGGAAGTTTATTAAATGCATTGAATATTTGGAGGTTGTAGAGAGGCAAATTATAGAATGAAATTTGGTAAGAGACCAGTTTTAAAGTGTTATATTTTATATGAAATATGCAATAAAATATCCATCTGTAACTGAGCCATTCTACAAAGTAAGATATGGCACATTGTCATAGTGAAGTGATTTTCTTATTTCATTTGAGTATTGATGCACAGGTTTCCAAGGTCCAACCACTTAGGTTAAATCAATGACCTCTGTTTCTTAGTAACACTAAGTGTAGCATTTTCCTTTCCATCACTGCATCAAAATATATGACATGATTCACTTATGACAAGAAAAAGTTGATTCTGGTTCTCACTCTTCAAGGACTTAGCCGATGGCTGGTGACCCTTCTGCTTTCCAGTCTGTGGTAAAGAAGTTCATTGTGGGATGCAGTAGTTTCCTTCAATGACAAACCGTTAAGTTCTCCAAACCTCCCAGTAGGGCAAACCTTTTCAAATTCCTACCATCTCCCAATAATGTCATAAACTGCCATTAGCCAATGGGTCCTCAAAGACCATTCCAGAATGAAAACAGAATGTTAGGTGTGCAAATCGTTGGAATAAATGATGATTATAACCCAAGAACATTGTGTCACTAAGGGTTCTCTTCTCAGGCCAACATTTCAATTCAATTTCTTCTTCCAGGTAATCACATTTATTTATATTTCTTCCACATTGATAGCTTACTTCAGGAAACTCCACATTCAAGTTAATTCCAGATTAGAGAAGCCCTATCATACAACTATGATAGTTCATCCCTAATTACTTGTTGTCCATAATCCCTTTCCCAGAGAATGAAAAGTACTGTCTTGACATATTAGAGATAGTAGGTCAGAGAAGAGAGGGTGAGTTCTAGAAGTTTAAAGCAGGACAGGACCCTTTTAATTGCTGGATTTCAATGGTAAAAAGATATGATTTTGGAAGATGGGAGACAGTGAGAGGAGTAGAATGTATCATAGATTGACTATTCTATTAGACAACAGTGAGTGTAACTCTCTAAGAGTGACCAGACAGGACCAAATGGAAAATATGAGTATAAAATATTGAAACCTAGTTGCAAAATTGATTTACAGGCACAGAAAAGACTGTCACCAGAGAAAGCTAAAGGAAGTAGGTAGTGGATCATTAGGTCACCATAGCTTTACTAATAGTATTTTTTCTCTTAAACTCAAGGAGACTTTTATACAAGGAAATCCTCTGGTATTTTTTTCTACTGTGCTTTCTTATCAGCCTTAGATTCTGTCAGAGGATTGCTGAATGATGTTACAAAAGACACTACTCTTGGCTTGCTTCCTTGTCTGGTGTACTTTTGTCCTTCTTCTGCAAACCACATTTCTGTATCAATGACCATTTATTTACTTATGTCTAAACCACAGGCAAAATAATTTTTAGACTATTATTTTTTCCCAAAAAATAATTCCTATAAGATCAGTATTCTCTTGTCAAAGGCTCCACTGGAATAATCTTAAACTTTAAGTCCTTCAAACCTCCCCAATAGCAATGCAGAAACTATAAGGGCAAATAAAATATAAAATTTTACTACTGTTAATTTCTTGCTCTATCAACTGCCCCAATACTTAATTGTATTAGATATTTAAATAGATAATTCTATATGCTAGCTGTACAATAGCTCTAAGTTTTTTTCTCAGATTACCTAGTTTTCTGTATTGGGAGAAACCCATGAGAACCTAAAGAATGGAGATATTTGGTACAATAATTGTGGCTTAGTGACTCTCCAGCTGAGGTGTTATTAGCATTTGACTTTTCCTTACTCTTTAAAGAGGGGTAGTGACATAAAGCTTAGGCTTATTCAAGAATTAAACGAAATATAATTGGAGTTATAAACACAATATTAGTTCAGTACTAAACAATTGACATAATTATAATACTTTTAGAGGTACAATTTTCTCTTCCTGGAGAAATGGGTAAATTTTCAGTGCACATTCCTGAGTTTCAGTTTCAATTCTCATATCAATTCCACTGCATACTCTTTCATAGCTATTCTATTCAATTAATTTAGCTATTTGACCAAAAATTGGAGAACATTTTTGCACTTTATATTGAAAAGCAAAACTTTGAATAAAACATATAAACTATTTGGATTTATATTTTCACAATGTTCATTTAATAAAATTTAACATGTTCATTAAATGGAATTTGGTCTTAGGGCTTGAACTCTGGGCCTGGGTGCTGTCCTTGAGCTCTTCAGCTCAAGGCTACTGTCCTACCCCTTGAGCCACAGCACCACCTCCGGTTTTCTGATGGTTAATTGGAGTTAAGAGTCATGGACTTTCACATGCCCGGGTTGGCTTTAAGCCACAATCCCCAGATCTCAGTCTTCTCATTAGCTAGGATAACAGACCTGCGTCACCAGTGTTGCCTTCAGTTCCACTTTTTTGTTTGCATTCACATTATTCAAAGCTAGATTCCTAGCAATGGAATCCAAAGACTGCAGATGCTAGGCCAAGCTCTCTTATCAGTGAGATACATCCCTTGAAACTTTAAAGGTAAGAATTATGAAAAAGCATACGTGAATTAAATGATGCCAATTACACTGATTTAAAATATATTTTTATTCCTTTTTAGTGAATATTTTTATTCTCTTCTACAACAGTGGTGAGATATTTGAAGTAAATTACTGGATTTAAAATTTCTCTAGTACATATGCTTTTGACCAAAAAAATAATAATAATGGTAGGATTTGGGATTTCCAATGATATCAGGATACTTTTATTTTTTTACATAATTTTAGGGCTAACATTTTCTTCTCCATCCTTAAGACCCATAAAAATTCACATATTATTCACATAACTTTATGATTCCAGTATCATTCTCCCCTTGATATAGCTCCAGGTTCCTCTGTACTTCCTAGTCCTTTCTTCCTATCTTAAATAATTAGCTAATTAATTAATTCTGTGCTCATATTAGAACTTGAACTCAGCCCTTAAAATTTTGTTTAAATCTTTATCTTCAGATGGGCATGTAATCCACTGAGTCATATTTCAATTTCCCAAGTTTTGCTGGTTAACTGCAGGTAAGGGTGTCATGGATTTACACGCACTATCCTGGCTTCCAAAAGTGTTCCTCAGATGTCACTCTCCCAAGTGGAGTAGCCAGGATTAAAGGTATCAGCCACTGGACCAGTATCCCTTTCCTTTAAGTTCACTGTTGTGTTTTCTCCTTTGATGTATTTTTCACAATATTTCACCACTCAGCATCCTGTTCTTTCTTGTGTTCTTATGTCTATTTCATTACCATTGAGAGATAGGACTTTCCCTTCTGCCTATTCCCTGCCTGACTTTCTTCTAGTCCTGCACGTCACAGAGAGGTCCCATATTTTGCTTCCGAAGCTCTTCACTAAGGCATATGATGTGCTTGTGACTAATATTTGCCTCTTTCATATGGACTGTACATGAGTTTTGAAAAAAAAAGTATGTGTACTTTAATATTTGAACTATAAAATTTTAAAGGACATGTGTAGATATAAATTTTCAAACTGCCAATTTGTTATGGGAATCACAAATGCTCCCTAAGCTTTTCTGCTCTGAATAACAGAAAGTGGCTCCATTATCTTGTCCAACACATCACACTAGTAATACTCTAATGAGTTTTTCTCCTACATACGTGTTCAATAAAGGCACCTAAAGTACCTAAAATTGTTCTTTCTTAACTTCCATCTTAATGTTTCCCACAGCAAACATTGGTGGGACATGATTTCAAGGTGCAAATTAATCCTTTTAGAATATTATGAATAGTTGATATCACTGTAATAAACACTTGGTACAATCAGTTTAGGTATACCTTATGTAGTATTTTGGTTCATAGTTTCAACTCATAATTCTTGGCCTCATTTGATTTGAGCATCAGATTGCTTATCAAGTAAGGGATCTATGACAAGGTAAAAATATATATTTAATGGGTCAGGTCCACAATTCTTGTTAAAGTCATATGTCCTGTGACCTATAGATGTCCCACCACGGCTCACTTCTGAAACAGTCTAAAAATCATTAGGCTGATTACCAGTTTATGAATGCATGGACTTGAAAGGGGATACTCTATCAGTTTTAGCAATCACATTTCTGTAATTTATACAAAACCAAAGAAAAGCCTTTCTTTTAAAGCTTGAAATCTACAAAAGACACCCACTACTTCTAGGTACTAGTACTTGTGAAAGCAGTGGTAATTTTTAATCATCAAGTATATCAGAAGCAAGTCAACAGAAAAAATATGGAAAAATGTTTATTTTTCTACCATATCTATTGGTCTCTCTGAATTGAACATTTGAATGTGAGCCTTTTGTTTTTGCTTTTTTTTTAGTTTTAGTATTTTTTTTAATTAGGGCTTAAACTCAAGGTTTTGACCTTATGCCTTTCACTTTGGGCTGGCATTCTACAATTTGACACACACTCAAATTAAGATGGAACACAGAAACATTCCTGTAGAATATATGGAGTTCATATTGGTACTTTAATGCATATTTCCTATGCTATCATTTCCAGGCAATTAGATTGTAAAGCTCTGAGTGAGTAGTAACATCAAAGGCATTCACATGTAGAAACAGGGAAAGGAGCTTTTAAAGCTCAGGTGAATTTCTTCATTTAAATTTTATGAACATTGATGCGCAGAAATATGGGGACACTCCCTTCTTCATCCACTACTCACTCTTAATTTCAATGATAGCTGGAACCAGGGCTCTCTGTTCCTCATAAACCAAGATTCCTCTGAGAGTAATTTTCTTTTTATAAAATGATTTTAGATTAAATAACCCTGGCACTATTAATCTCAAATTATATGCAGAAGCCTCAGTTTTCTTCTATAGTTTTTGAAATATAATTGCTTATTACCAATACTTACCTTTTAAATGTCTTTTTCCTGTAATTCAACAGTAACTCTCTTTAATTTGAACAGGGAAATACAGATTAGCTTTTATTTCAAGATTTAAAAAATTAGCGCAGGTGCCAGGAGTTTAGCCTAGTGGTACAGTGTTTGTCTAGCATGCACGAAGACCTGGGTTTGATTCCTCAGTATCACATACATAGAAAAAACCCAGAAGTGGTGCTGAGGCTCAAGTGGTAGAGCTTTAGCCTTGAGAAAGTCCAAGGACAGTGCTCAGGGCCTGAGGTCAAGCCCAGGACTGGCAAAAAAAAAAAAAAAGCAGTGCAAATTATTTCATGCATTGTGATCTTTTGTAATTTAATGTGCACATTTGTGATGATCCAGTCCTCATCAGTGACTTTACTGAATTCTTTAAAGCTATCACTCTATTTAGAGCCAGTAGCTCTCCACTGTGAGCAGATAATACTCTATACTACAGAGATGAAGTCATTGAAATTCAAGATGCACTTGGAAAAAGGTTCTGCAAACTGGAATTTGTAGTTTCATTTACTAGATAATGTATAATTTGTCCCTCTAAAATTTATACTACATCAAATGAAAACCCCATCAGCACCAAGGCAGATGTGCAGCTTCAGGTGCTCTAGTCATAACTCTTTTATCCTGCATTCTCTTTATTTACCGAATACTTCCAGGCCTAAGTTTCTGCTCTTTATTCTTAGTGTCCTCTTTCAAACAGACTGTATACAGAAGCCCTCCTGGCAGATCTCTTCTAACTACAGTTAGATTTCTGCAGCTTCTTTCTTCTTCCTAAGACTAGCCTTATCATGGGGTTCATTCTTTTCTTTTTTCCTTCCTTGTAGTTTTTAATTATTATTATAAATGTGATTTACAGAGGTGTTACAGTTAACAAATAGAGTACATTTCTTTTAAAACAATGTCAACCCTTCCCTTGCTTTTTCCCAGTTTTTTCCCCCTGGTCCCATTCTCAAGTTGTAAAGTTCATTTTCAACCTGGTTTCTAGTGAGCACCACTGGTGCATTTGTTCACCCTTTGTCTCTCCATATCATTCATCTTTGTTTTGTAGTTAGAACCTGTTGTCATTACCTCTTGAATAAGATATCCTTAGTCAAGTCTAGGTTTGCAAGAAACAATAGGATCTCTCACTAGCTGTGCCACTGGATAAAGCTCTGAACATTTTAATAACGTAAGAAAAATCACCTTTTGTTCTCATACCAGAAAGGCAGTACTCTACCAATGAGTTACATTCTCAGACTGTAGGTTTATGTTGTTGTTGTTGTTACTGTTTGTCTGCCATGGAGCTTGAATCAAGGCCTGGGCACAGTCTCTGAGGGTTTTTGGTAAAGGCTGTCACTTTACCACTTTGAGCCACAGCACAACTTCCACTTCTTTAAATACTGTTAATTGGAAATAGAAGTCTCATAGGGAGACTTTTCTGCTTGGGCTGGCTTGGAACCAAGATTCTCAGATACTCAGATACTGAGTAGCTAGCGTCACAAGCTTGAGCCACCAGTGTCCTTAAAGAGACTCACTAGTCAGTCCAGGCCAGCCTTGATCATCTGGCTCTACAGGCTGCACTTTCAAATTTCTGGGATTACAGATTTGCACAATCACATCTAGTTTTAGTCTATTTTTATTGGGTTCTTTTCTGTTTTACTATTATTTTGCAATAGGTATTATATAAGTCTGCGGTCAAATATATGTGTAACATATCTCTTAGTGTTTAGTCTATCTTTTCATTTTCCTAACTGGATGTATTGAATAATAGAATTTTAAAATAGGAGACAGTGTTCTTTTTTTTCTTAATAATATTGGAAAAGGATCTATTTGTTAGCCAAAGAGAACTCCATCTTTGTAGCATCTAGATTTTTTTTTTAGACAGGCCTGGGCTTGAGCTCAAAGCCTAAGCACTATCCTTGGACTTTCTCAAGGCTAGAGCTCTACCACTTGAGCCTCTGCACCACTTCTGGCTTTTATCTAGTTATGTGGTACTGAGGAATCGAACCCAGGTCTTTGTGCATGCTAGGCAAGCACTCTACCACTAGGCCAAACTCCGGCCCTGTAGCATCTAGAATTTTAAGATAGCCTCCAAACTACTAAAATTCTTGGATATGGACTTATCTTCTTCCAAGTGGGCAGTATCACTCCAGAAGATTCCTTTAGACCTCATCTGTTAGACTTCTAGCCCTAACAGTTGTAATGGCATATCATACAGGATATAATACTAGGATCTGAATAAGACTTACAAGTAAAGGGAGTAACTTATAGCTAAAAGCTATTCATTAAACTAGAAATAAACTAGGAGTATAAACATTTTAATTCTGCCAATAGCCATATAAACTTGGAAGAGCTCATCCAGGCTCAGATCAGATTGTCATCCTGGACAAAACAACACCTTAACTTAACCTGGGCAGAAGATGGATTGCCAGATTTTCTCACCTTTGCAAACTATGAGACAGTAAATGTGCAATAGTGTTTTCTAGGACAACTGCACCAAGTCTTTGTGTGCTTCATGGAGAAGTGACAGCTTTTGTCTTTTCTATTTGATTAAGTATCTTCAGTGCTGGAAAAATGGTATCACTATATAAGAATACAAAACACTAATACATGCTTTATTTGTCTATTTTTCTGGCAGTGGGGCTTTAACTCAGGGTCTCAGGCTTTTGCTGGGATTGTTCACTCATGACTTGAGGCCTAAAACATGAGCCTCACGTCCTTTTCCAAATTTGCTTGCTAACTGGAGATAAATAGTTAACAGATTTGTCTGCCTAGGTTGGCTTCAAACCAAGATCCCCAGTTGTTAGCCTGCAAAGCCACCAGTGTACATATAAAAATATCCTTTTTGAATTAGTGCTTTTGCAAATATAAAACACCTATCTATAATGTTTTCATGAATCTCAAATACTCAGACAAGAATTGGTTGATAATCAGTGATAATTTGATACTGAATAATGCAATCTAGTTACCAGGTATGTTGAAACTTGTTGGTTTATATTTGTTTAATTTCTATAACAGATATGTATCTCATCAGCCATTTTCAATATGTAGCATGGTTTTTGCTACACTACAATTCAATTCGAAAAGCCCAAATTCAGGTAGTGAATGTCAAAATGAGCCTACCTATTCTTTTGAAATTCTTAAGCAAATTTAGATGACAGGTGTGGAAACTGCATGACTAATTTGCAAGATATGATATTGAAAACCTGTATGCTAGTTGACACAGAAGATAATTCCATTTCATTTAATTCAGAGGGCATACCCTTAGAACCACCTTTGGTTAGCCAAATGTTTGAGGACAAATACATTCAAATAAGTGGCAAAGCAATTGGTTATAGATCAACCTGGTTTTGTGCCTTTCCTACTTAAGCATTTATAACCTTCTTGAATATTTATATTTATTAATTTCACTCTATAGACAGACTATAGCTTTCAAATGTATTGGGAAATAAAATATCTGATAAGTTCTCATTTTTTTCACTTGTCCACTGAATTATGATTCTCAATAAGCTTTTCTCACTACAAATAAAAATAATTATAGGAACAAATCTGGCAAATTCAGATGAACAAAGTAAAATGTCATTAAAGTGTATAGAACACAGTTTTAAAGATTTAGTATAGATTATTCCTATGTGGCATTTGAAAATAAATAATAGGTTAAAATGGATTGAAATATATTAAAACAATACGCAAAAATCATAAAACAATCTCATTTACACTGTGTGAAAAAAATGCCTGAATAATCTTAATCAAAATGGTGAAATATTTGTACAATTGAAAACTGTAAAGAATTTAAGAATTAATTTAGAAGCATAAATAAATGGGAGGCTATCTTGTGCTCTTGGTTTGGAAAACTTAGTTTAGGTAAGAATGCCGTACTCCGCTTAGTAATCTACAGATTTAGTGTAATGCCAAGAATTCCAGTAAAATTGTTCTATCATCTGAATGTTCTGTTCCTCCAGATTTTATACCGTAACATCTTAATCTTGAAAGCAGTGGTGGGTGTTAGTAGATTAGGAAGGTAATAAAAGTAGTCATAACAGAGTCATTATAACTGGAAAGTCTCTTTGGGGGAAGGTGAGAAAATTCCTTCTGCATTTGACATTGCAATGAGAATGTGGCTGTTGATGGGGAACGGATCCTTTATCAGACATCACATCTTTATTTTTAATTGACAGGATAATGTATAGAGGAGTTACAGTTACATTTGTCAGGTAGTAGGTGCACTACTTCTCCCACATTGATACCCCTTCTCATGTTTTTGTCTGTTTCCCTCCCTCAACCCCTCCCAATCATCTGATTGCACTTAGATTCTGGATTTCACATTTCTGCTGTTTATAATCTACTCAGACTATAGTATATCATTATAGAATCCAGTGATACAAGTGGCAATTTTTATTGTATTTTTCTGGGTAACATATAGAGGGGTTACAGCTACATTCCTCATCAGGTAGTAAGCACATTTCTTCTTGAACACTGATACCCTTTCTCATGTTTTTTCTCCCACTTTCCCTCCTCCACCCCACCCCCTTCCAATTGTGTTGCTTTTCTCCTTCCCTTTCCTATTTCAAATAAACCAATAAATGTATATACAATATACCAGGTAACAAGAGAAAAACCATACAAGGGGAAAGAAAGAGAAAAGAAATAACTTCACATAGTATATTAAAAACAACAACCACGAAGATAAATTTACTGTTTCCATATCCTAAAGTTCCTTTTGCTTAGTCTCAACGTATATGGCCATATGTACATAGCTTTTGAGCTATTGTGTTCTTCTGCTAGGAAAACTCTAGATGTGTACTAATTATTATATGAGGGAAAACATGGAACCTATGTTTCTTTGGGTCTGGCTTACTTCACTTAATATGATTTTTTTCCCAAGTTTTCCATTTCCTTGTAAATGGGGCAATGTCATTCTTACAAATGGCAATTTTCATAGAAATAAAACCCACACTTTAATATTCATGTGAAGAGTTAAGCATAACAATGTGTGCATATGTAATCACAGTTTTTGAGTGGTTAAGTGAAAAGCATTTCAAATTTGAGTCCAGATTGTGCTACATAGCAAGAACCTTTTGCAAAAAAGAAAAATTCATATGGAACTAAAGCAACTTCAAATAAGCAATCAATGAATCAATGCAATATCAAGAAAGAATAGTGACCTATTGATAGAGTGCTTACTTAGCATACATGAAGTCCCTGGTTAGATTCCTCAGTACCACATACACAGAAAAAGCCTGCAGAAGTGCTGTGGTTCAAAGATATACTGCTAGGACAGTGCATAGGCCCTGAATTCAAGCTCCCGAATTGGGAGATAGAGATAGAGAGATAGAGAGAGAGAGAGAGAGAGAGAGAGAGAGAGAGAGAGAGAGAGAGAGAGAGAGAGAGAGAGAGAAAATGTTAGAAGTCATACGTATACATGTCCTTGTCAATATAATACAAGCCACAGTAAAAAAGAAGAAATGAGATTTTCATATGTAAACACACACATAATTATATATATTCATTGTATAAATTTATGATATATTTCTAAACAAAAATATAAGTAGTTAATATATTATAATTGTGTATTATTATGTAAATATATGTTATATAGTTAAATAAATGTATATAACACCTACAATTTCTTCCCCTGCGCTGGCGTGACTCAGAAGACTTAGCTGTAGATATCTACAGTGTACCTTTCACAGGATTCTTCTTTGTCTGGCAGATGACCGGATATCATTGTCCACACCATGGCGAGGTGTTCCTCTTCAGGAAACCTGCTTCTACAGTCATTCACCATTGCAAATATTCTGTAATCTGTGTCTACCACATTCCACCAGGACAGATATTCTCAGGCAGAGCCTTAACCAGTAATATCATTGAGTTTAGATTTGTAGGTCACTTGAGACACAGAAGAAACAGACCAATAAAAAGACGAAACAAATTTACCATAGCAAGGATATGGAACCAACCGAGATGCCCCTCATTTGATGAGGGGATCAACAAGATGTGGTATCTATACACAATGGAATTCTATGCTGCTGTCAGAAAGAACGACATTGCCCCATTTGTAAGGAAATGGAAAGACTTAGAAACATCATATCAAGTGAAGTAAGCCAGACTCAAAGGAACTTAAGCTCAATGATTTCCCTCATTTGTCATAATCAGTAGAAACCTTGGGCTCTCCAAGAAATCCTAGATACATAAGGCCATATAGTATGATGCTAAATGAAAGGACCTCCAGGGTATAGAAACAAAAGCCATATAATGAATGATTGCTGTCCTTAATGTACTATGTTATCTCTCATCTCTTTTGTTGTCCCTTGGTTATCTCATATTGTTAAAGTATTTTACTTTGTTATCTGATATATTGTATATATGCTTATTTGGTTACTTGAAATAGGATAGGGAAGGGGGGAAAACAAGATGAGGGGAGGAGGTGGAGGGAGGGAAATGGGAACCAAGACATGAGAAAGGATATCAATGTATGTGAAGTAATGCACCTTCTAGCTGATGAATATAATGTAACCCTTCTGTTAAGTACCATAAAAAATATATGGAGAAAAAAAAGACAAAACAGAAGCTGTGAATTATTTGTTGATGCTGGAAGGACAGAGGCAACAAAAGGCACGTTGCTAATGGGAAACTGAGATTGTTTAGTAAATCCCAACTCACAACATGTGGATAGGAGTCATAGAGTAAGCAACAGAATGATCGATAATGTTTTGGAACCCAGGGAGTTTCTTAAAGAATTTTCATGCTTGGAATATTAATTCCATGTTTAGAACAAGTTTTCTTAATCAGGAGCTGTGGAACAGGAATGAGAAATGGTCCTTGTAGCCTAACTGGGAATTCCATGTGTGTCTTGGTGCTCAGTGTAGTGGTGGGACATTCAGCTTGCTACTGGCTATCCTGAAGGATGGTGTCACTAGGGGGTAATTATATAATGCAGGATTCCTTATCGATCACACTGAGGCATGTAAGGAGGTAGAGAATGGACTGCATGGTGCAGGAGCTCTTCTTGTAGTATGAGGATATCCTATATTCCCGGGAGGAATTGCATTAATCTATTATCGTAAGAAGCTGTTCCATCTACATATTTCCATGCAAAATGAGGAAGAAAAAGAAAGTGAGTGGCTATCCTTTAGTCACCATATACAAAAATTAACTCAAATTTAAAAATCAGTTGAAATTCAAACTAAAACATTGAAACTATAAAACTAATGAAATTTAATTTTTTTCAATTCAATTTTATTGTCAGGGGATATAAAAGGGGTTACAGTTACATTCATCAGGTAGTAGGCACATTACTTCTTGTACATTGATACTTTGCCCATGTTATTCTCCCAGTTTCTCTACCCCCACCTCCCAATCATCTTGTTTTCCACCTTTGCTTCCTTATTTCAAATCAATGAATAACTGTATATATGACATACAAGGTAGCAAAGTCAGATACAGTAACAATATGAGATAAAATATGAGATAAGAAAACAAAAAATATATAAAATTTCTTTCATGGTATTTGTTGAATTGGCAATTAGTTCTTGGATGAAAGCAGAAGTAAAAAAAAAAGCTAGCCCCTGTGTTAATAACTAAATTAAGCTAAAAAGAACAGTACTGTATAAGCAATCAACATAATGAAAAAGCAATCCCAACAAACATAATCTTGCATTATCTTTAAAATATGTAAAGAACCCCTACAAATCATTAGCATAAATAACTAAGAGCCCAATTTAGAAACGGTTAAGAACTTGAATGAATATTTCCCTAATGGAAATCCTCAGATGGCCAATGTGCATATGAGGTACTCTCATTGTCATTTTGATCATCTCAATCTAGATCAAAGCCATTTTTAAGCCAGACACCAACAGTTGAGGTCTGTAATCCTAGCTACTCAGGAGTCTGAGATTTTTGAATAACATTTGAAGTCACTCCCTGAGAAAATTTTATCACCAGTTAACCATCAAAAAGCCAGAATTGAAACTGTGTCTCAGGTGGTAGGGTGCTGTCAGCTTCAGATACAGCAGCCAGTACACACACACACACACACACACACACACACACACACACACACACGCACACACGCACACGCACACAATAGCTTTCTCAAAAAGCAAATTGTCAAAAGGTTTAGGAAATATTGAAATTCATGTACAATGCAGGTTTGAATATAAAATGTGCATCAGCTGCAACAAGATGCTGCTAACATTGGATTAACTATAGACATGTAAATATTAAAGTAAAATGAGAAATGTATCACAAGCCTGCCAAATGTATCACAAGCCCTGACCATCAGTTTGGGGAAAAGGCAAGTGAGAGAAATTCCCAGCCCAGATATTATGTTTGAAAGGACCTGAATTACTGAAATTTGTTTTTATGGTAATCATTCATAGTAACTGATCTATGGATCATTATCAAGAATGTCATACAATAGGAGGTTGTGTTTCTAAGGATCATTTTGTTATTTAATGTAAATGTCACTATCAAACTACTATATCCAGTCTTCTTGAATTAATATCTATTGCTATTTTTCTCTAATTTTTGAACTTCCAAATTCCAAAAGAAAACTAGATACTTTTAGAGAATGAATTGGTTGTAGTAACTCTGAGACCATATATAATTTTCCACAGCTTGAGAAGGAACACGTTTGATAATAAGTAGATTTCTATTTAGCTTTTATTTTTTAAAATTTCTTCCTTTATCCATCATCTTCTATTTGTCTATCTCTTTACATTTGTACCCTCATCAGAGCTTGAACTCTACTTGGATTTCTCCCTCAGCTCTCTACAGCAAGTGCTTTACCACTTGAGTCATTCCTCACATTGACTCCTGACAGTTTGTTAATCAGTTGGAGAGAAGAAACTCTTTGATTTTTTCTTCTAATACTTGGAATCCAGTTCCTTAGATTTCATTCTCTTGAATAGCTAGGATGATAGGTGTGAAGTCCTGGCACTCAGCTTTTCTATTCAGTTTATATCTAAAAGTTTGGGAGCACAGAACAACCAACTCTAGAGAAAAATACTTCAAAACTTATCTTTCTATGGGAGTGAATACTGATTAAATTTATTTAGCTGTTGAATCCTATATGGTAATGTGGGAAATAAAACAGAAGCTCCAATTGAGCATAGTTTTTAATATAGAACACATGTGCTATTTTTACAAGTGACTTGGAATTCACTTACGGAGTAGAAAAAAAATAGTAGCTTCCAATCTTCTCAGCTATGCTCTGCTTTTAATTAGATGTTCCTTGCAAGAAAATCTGTCTAAAAATCAAATAGCATCTATTTTCTACACAGTCTACATTACACCAGGTATAAAACTAATACCTAATTTGAGAGATGAAATAGTAGAACATTTATACTGTAAGTTCAGAAATTCTTCTTTATCCAATTAAAATTTGACATTAAGGATAATGGAAGAAAAGTACTTCAGCCATGTAGACATAATTATTAGGGGCCCTTTGTCATTGATTCTATGATGTTCATAAAATTAACTAGGTTCAGATCCACAAAAGCCTGTGAGGTTTATGATAAATTTTGAGAAATTCAAGTTTAGAGTTAATTTCATCTAAATGAAGCAAATTTTGTTGGTCTTTGTCACACTGGATTTTAGATTTCCTCCTTGTGTCTGTAGCAACTAGTCTCTAACAGATAAATTCAGTCATTCAGTTGCTATTTATGGAAGATTAAAAGGCCATGTCAGGAACAATGTCAATAATATTGCTGGCCCTAGTGCAATTTTAGGAAACATATATAAGACATAGGAATCTCATCAGCCATGTGTGAAATTCAATTTTCATTTGTCCCAACTCCTTTTTGTCTGCCAATAATATTCTTAAGTGTTGACCTCTTATAATCATTTCATTTACTTCATAATTTTAATTTCTGAGTTCCTAATTTGTAAATCATATTTCTTACATAGAGGTACAAATGTTGCTTTTGGAGAATTTAATTATGATATCTTATGATGATCTATGCAACTTGAACCCTTTCAAATTTCAAAATGTATAGTACTTTTACTTTCTTTGAAATTTATTTATCATTTGAACTTTATAACATATGGAAGATGTAACCACTGAAGAATCTCTACAACATAATACACTAATTCTGCTCCTCATTAGTAAGATCATCCAGTGTAAAAAGATTACAGTTCACAACTCTGCTCAATAGCAATTCTCAAAATTTTCTTATGAAATGTCATTGTCTTAAATACAATGTTATCTTGCTTTGAAACACATTTAATTTTTCCTTATGACTTCAAAGTCTTCAAAAGTTAATGAATCCTACATTATTATAAAATAAGACTTGGTAAGGGTTGTTGAAATTGGTGAATTATATTCGATGGCTCTGGTACTTGAAATAATCATGTTGACCATTAAAATGGGCACTGGTGGTCTGATCATTTGATACTTACGTAGCTTCACAAACTTGAGGGCTTGGTTTGGATTCTCAGCAACACACACCAAAAAATAAGAGGCAAGCATTTTGTTTGCTGTATAACCCAGAATAAGTTAGGAATGAACTTGATATTTACACTAAGTTAAAACTGAGCTTCAAATGAAAGTCTCTCATATTTGTAACAATTTCCATCAATGAAGCAGTACTAGGAACAAAATATGCAATATAATAAATGTCTAAATTATGTTCTTTGTTTAGCTTAAATGTATACTTTATTCACCTAACTGAATATATTATATATAGATATATAAATGTGTTCAATTCAATCAATTTAATTGCTTTAAGTAGAGGCAGATAGATTTTTATAACCAGCATACTATTTTTGATTTTGTGAATTTTACTAAGATACTTTCATGACATATCTAGTCTATGTGACTAATTTCATTTAGTATAAATTCTCAGGGTTAGTCCAAGTCTTATGTTTCTTTCATTTCTTTCTTATCTATTATTATTCTTTGGGGGTCGGTTGTGGGACTTGAATTCTGGGCCTGGGTGCTGTCCCCAAGGTCTTCAGCTCAAGGCTACCTTTCTATTCCTTGAGCCACACCTCCATTTCCAGTTTTCTGGTGGTTAATTGGAGATAAGAGTCTCACTGACTTTAGTGCCAGGCCTGGCTTCGAACCATTATCCTCAGATATTAGCCTCTTGAGTAGCTAGGATTACAGATATGAACCACTACATCCAGCCATTTTGTTCTTTAATATATTTTCAGTTTATTTGCCAGTGTCATTCAAGTGACACCAAACTTTTTGAGCCAAACTAGTGAGCCACACTTTTGAATATGCCTGTTGCTATTTATCAGTACTTTTGATTGAGAGACATATCAGTACAGATTTGAATTCTCTTATAACCTTGCTGAAAATCAATGACAGTGTTTATTTCTGAATTTACTTCAGCACTCCATTTTCTTCTGTATGGGTCCTGTGTTTTTATCTTTATTTAGTTCCACACTATTTTTCTTACTTTGGCATTGTTCTAAATTATAAAATCAGGTTTGGAACTTCTAATTTCTATGTTGTTACTTTGGAATTTTAATATAGTATGACTTTTTACTTAAGAAAAAGAAATATTTCACTTCAACACCTAAACATTGATAAAATTTCCAATTTGTGATCATAGAATACCTTTTGACTTATTCACATATCTTTTATGTTTTTAATGGTGTTTTAGAGCATTTACTATTTAGCCTTTTAGATTATGAGTATTTTTAACTATTTCATATATTTTGATGTTATCATAAGCAAAATTGTTTCAAGGAATTTAGTCCTATGTTGAATGGAAATGTAAAAAGCAGATCTGTTTCTTTTGTTTGGTCTCTTGGAAAAATGTTTTCAGTCATCAACGTTACTTGTAAAGCTCTCATTTATGGCTTTTATTTTATTGATATAGTTTCATCTATTTCTATATTTTATGTACTTTGATTATAAAAATGTATTGTTTTTTCATTTCCTGTCTGATTAGTAAAGATGATGAAGTGTATACTCGGTTGTTTATGTTTGTGGGTTTTTGTGTGTGCACGATTTTATTTTAACCGAAACTCTTCACTTTGTTACTTTATTGATTGGTGAAGTGCCTTCCAGTCTAGAAATAAATCCCTATTGATCATAGTGTGTAATTTTGTTAAGCATCTAATGTATTTTGTTTTATAATACCTTTTAAAATACTTTTACATCAAGATTCATCATGAATAGCTCTTTATGGATATAATAAGGTTCAGCTTTTCAGAGTATTAAAACATGGGCCAGGAGTCTGGCCTAGCGGTAGAGTGCTTGCCTAGCATGCACCAAGACCTGGCTTCAATTCCTCGGTACCACATATATATGGAAAAAAGCCCGAAGTGGTTCTGTGGCTCAAGAAGTAGTGCGCTAGCCTTGAGAAAACCCAAGGACAGTGTTCAGGCCCCAAACTCAAGCCCAGGACTGGCAAAAAAAATGCTTATCAATTTGATTAATATTTCATCTCTACATAAAGAAAAATTTAAAAATTATCATCACAGTTTGACCCAGTTCTGCATTCCTTAGAAGTACCCACATATAAAATATAAGATCTGTATCTTAATAACTTAGAGAAGGTAGCATGGTTGGTATACTCCTTACTAAGGTAACTCCCAAATACTCGTGATACCCTAAACCTACATTGATGCCCATATTTGCCTATTTTCATGTTCCCTAGGCATAATTAGTATATTATAAGGCTCATGATTTCCTGTGAATTCAGTGGTACTTATACATTCTCTAATTTTCCTACACGTCCAAATTGGCTATCAAAAATCACTTGAAATAAAGTTGACACATGGCCCATATATGACATTCCTTTGTCCTGAAGCAACACTTCCCCCAGGGAAGGAATACTTTAAATTTCTTCTACTATCAATAATTTCTCAAGTTGTGATGTTTTCGAGTTCAATGATTTTTACTTTTACTGGTTAAAGTGTTGCTTTTCAAGAAGTGTTTCTTCTTCCTTGCATGCTGTAATCTAGAAATTTAACCTATGCTTAAATTTAAATAAAAGATTTTTCAGAACTTTTCATTGCTATTCGAGTAATGCTATTTTCCAGATGAAACATATTCATTTGTCCTTTTGTCATGATTTATCGACTTTTCACTACCTGGTCACCAGCTTCCTGATGCTCTATAAATATGTTCATCTGGTGCCATAAAATAGTGTAGGCCTTTCTGATAGTGTGATTAAATGGAGAAATAGATCAAGTGTATAAAAGTGAAAACTTGATACTGTAAAAATGTCAAATTCATCTTCATTTATGTGAAAGTTCAATGAAATTACAATCTTAGTATAGGACTCCAAAATTGATATGGGAACATAAGTGTATATTAGAAATTAAGTATTATAAAAATTTTGTAAATAATGTCTTATAGCTCAGAACTAGACAGTTTAATTACATTTGGTAATATGTGTTAGGTAAATAGACAAATAGAGATGAGAAAATGTGTGACAAATCAGTGTAAACACACATTCCTTCATAATTCATGTTAGAAACTGATCGCACATTTGCAAAAAGTTTAGAATTTGATTTCCAAAGAATTTAATTGAAATAAATGCATTTCAGAATAAAAATGCAGACGTTGGACTGTGGCCTGGTGGTAGTGGGGCTTGTCTGGCATGCATGAAACCCTGGGTTTGATTCCTCAGTACTACATACACAAAAAGCCAGAAATAGTACAGATGCTCAAGTGACAGAGCCCTAGTCTTGAGCAAAAGTGTTCAAGGACAGTGCTCAGGCCCCCAGTTCAAGCCCCAGGACTGGCAAAGTAAAGAAGTAAAATAAAATGCTACATGCATACCAAAAGGCATTCAAAAGAAGCAATTGGTGTTTCAGTTCTATTCTTCATCTTCCACATTCTAAAAATTTCACTGTCTTTGTTGCCAAAATGAGTCTCTTATTTTTTCTTGTGAAATGATTAACTTCTTATAAAATTCAATGAAGGCCATTGGTGTTCCATGCCTTTTTTCTAGTTGTCTGATTTTACCCCATTTTTCTCCCACCGACAATGTTTTGGTAGTTTGGTAGTCTTTTTACCTCCAGTTCCTCAACATTCACTTAATTCTCCTCATTTATAACCCATGTCTTTCCATTGCCTGCTTTGAATGTTTTCCAGATATAAGCCATTTGTGGACTATATCTTGGCAATGGCTGTGGTTCAGACTCAGTCCTGAGTATCATCAATTTCTTGCCAATATTTGCATGTGTGACATGTTTTTCTATACCACATCCTTCTCTATTTTCTGTGTCTACACAACTTTGTTTTTTTTATTTTTATTTTTTATTTTTTTTTGTGTCTACACAACTTTGATTTGCTTGGAATATTCTGGTCGTTTGATCACCTGGCTTAGAATTTTCACCTTGGAATATTCCTCTGATATACTTTTTTCTACCACTAATATAATTTTTATTATATTAAAATATTTCTACAACAAGTTTCCATTTACAAAGTTTATGAAAGTAATGCATCTTAATCAATACCAAAGTTACTTGTTTCAATATTCTCATCCACCTATTGCCTATTCATTACTTTCTTGTATTATCCTTTGTTCTTTTAAAGAACAATTAAAAAGGAGTTTGGTCTAGTCTTTTACTTTTTCTTGTCCATTTTGGGACCTGAACTTTTAATTCAGGCCTGAGTACTGTCCCTGGGCCTTTTTCTTACTCAAGGCTAGTACTCTGTCACTTGAGCCACAGTGTCACTTTCATTTTTTGATGGCTTATTTGGAGACAAGAGTCTCACAGGGACTTTTCTGCCCAGGCTGGAACTGAACTGCCATTCTCAGATCTCAGCCTCCTGAGTAGCTAGAAATATAGGTTTGCACCACCGGCACCTGGCTGACTTAGTCTTTTTAATGAATTAAAGTATTTGTATTCTCCAAATACTCTATTACACGTCAGTTAATTCACTTGTAACGCCTTTCTTATCACCCATTGTGTTAATTTATAAATTTTAGACATATTCTATCTACCATAAATGAGGGAAACCTGCAAGCTGTGTTTCTCTGGGTCTTGTTCACTTCATTTAACATAATTTTTTATGAGGTTTTCCATTTCTTGAAAAATGTACAATATCATTCTTTCTGATAGAAGTATATAGCTCCACTGCATATATACGCCACATTTTCTAGATCCATTCATGCATTGAAGGTCATTTAGGCTGATTCCATATCTTCCCTATGATACATAATGCTGCAACAAACATGGTTGTATTGGATCCTTTAGTGAGGCTTTGTTCATGGTCTTTTGGGAAAATGTCTAGGAGTAGAATTTCTAGGTCCTAGTGGAGCTGTATGTTTAGCTTTTTGAGGAACCTCCAGACTGCTTTCCAGTCTGGTTGAACAAGCTTACGTACCCACAAGCAATATGCTGATCAAGTTCTCCTTTGGTTACATCCATTATAGCATTTGTTATTATTAGCTTTCTTGATAATTGCCATTCTAACTGGGGTGGGATGGAAACTCAGTGTTGCTTTGAGTTGTTGTTTCTTTGAGGGTGTCTTTTGAGGGTTTTGTGTTTTGAGCTCTAAGTATATTTAGATATTAGACCTTTGTGTGAAG
The DNA here is from genome assembly GCF_031878675.1 of Megascapheus bottae. Taxonomy (NCBI): domain Eukaryota; kingdom Metazoa; phylum Chordata; class Mammalia; order Rodentia; family Geomyidae; genus Megascapheus; species Megascapheus bottae. The sequence goes on along the minus strand of NC_143513.1, from coordinate 29,272,111 downwards.
TATAGCTAATGGAAATCTCCCATTCTTTGTGCTATTTAGCTTGATTACCTGTGTCTTCTGCCATGCAGAAACTTTAAAGTTTGATACAATCCCACTTATCCAGTCTTCCTTTGTTATGGATTTTTACATACATGATTTGATCTGTGATTAGGAGCCCTCTTGTTTCCCCCCAAAGACTTCCTGTAATATTTTCATGGTATTGACTTTACATTGAGATCTTTGATCCATTTTTGAATTGATTCTGGTACACAGTAATAGATAAGAATCTAGTTTCAGTTTTCTGCATATGGATAGCCAGTTTGACACCATCATTTATTAAAAGACAGTATCGTTTGTATTTTTGGCACCCTTATCAACTATTAGATGGCTATAGGTCTGTGGGTTTCTTTCTGGGTCTTCTGTTTCATTTATTTTTATTCCACTGCCAAGCTGATTTTATTACTATGATGAAATCAAAGCCCAACAAAATAAGTACCAGGAAATGTGTATTTGCAACAGTGGAAGATAGGCCCAAGGAAAGAGGGAATTAAAAATGAAGGGGGAGGAGATAATGCAAGCAATAATTTATTGTGTTTACAACAGAATTGAGAAATATAAGGGAAGGGGTGGGCCAAAGTGGGTTGAAGATGTAGGAGTGATGACACAGATCAAGATACACTGTAGAGACAAATGGCTTTGTTAAATGGCAAAAAAACCAATACATATCCTAAAGTCAAGTTTTGCAAGGAATGAAATGAGTTGAGAGGGGTGAGTTGAAAGGGGTGACAATGACTAAGATGCACTGCTTTCATAAATTGCTTTCGTGTATGGCAGCTCCCTTGTGCACCCATTTACATATGGTAAAAATATTCACAACATTGAAAAGGAATATGTTTATATTCTGCAACATTAGCTGAGCAATTAAGGCTTCCAAGGGATATTTGTGTAAACAGTTCCTATCCAAGAACACATTTAATACTAAGAAAGTAACTATGTATGATCCTCAAGATTTAAATTGAAATGCCACTTTTACTAATATCACAATTAAAATACTTTTTAATATCTAGATATTACAGTACTTGCTCTATTATCGATGCATTATTTGAATCAAGTAACATGTTTTCTCCAAATAATATAAGATCCACAAATGTCTCAAAAAAACTTATTTAATAAAGCATGCACTAATTAAAACTATTAGCTAAGACCTTACATTATAAATTTACATTTATAAATGTAATTCAAGTGTTAGGAATCATGCAGCTATAATAAAGACATAGTCAGATGCTATTTTGTTTGTTTTAATATTAAGATGCATTTTACTTACTTTCTTGTGTATATCTAGCTGGCTGAGAGATAATAATTGAATCCAAATCATTCTTGTTAATATAACTTTTCTTTCTTTATAATTTTGTAAATCCACTTTTGTGGAGGAGCAAATAACAGGTCCATTGCCTAGCTGTCTCAAGGACAAACATTTGAACAATCATTGCTTTCTACCCCATTTCTCTCAAAATTTGAGAAGAAGGAAGACAGTATAATCCAAACTAGCCTTTGAATGCAGCTAAGTGACATGTCCCACATTTTTCACTCTTATTTTCAGGACTGTACAACATGATCTGGGATTCTATTGTTATCTAGACTTCCTTTACAGAAACTGAGCTACAACAGAAAGATTTGACATGGCACTTATTTTTCTTCTTCTGGACAATAAAGGAAATAGAGAAGCTTTAAATAAATATTATTAGATCTATTGGATATATATCTGAAAATACTATTTTAATTTACTGACTGTAAAGTACAAAAAATTACGTGCATACATACATAAATAGTATACCTAATTACAAAAGGTAATATAAATCCATGTTTAGAAGGTAAAATAAAAGTAATATATTAGTGCTAGCAAGAGCTGGTTGTAAAAGTACTAAACATAAAGAAAATTAATTGTATTTTTAAAATAAAGGAGTTATATTTACCATAAAGTATAAAAGTGAAAGCAAAGGTGCAAAATGAATTAGATTAAATATTTACCTCTATAAAATGAATTAAAAAACATAATTTTGAAATACCACAAAGCAGAGTTCAAGCCCCACCACTTATAAGAAAAGATAAAGATACCACAAAACCTCACATTCACTGATAAAAAGGAAAACAAATCAATACAGATAAATGAACTAATTCAACATGCATTTCAGAGAGAAGTGCAGACACAATAAGAACAGATATATGAAAAAAGTGCTGAATCTCATTAGATATGAGGAAAATGCAGTTAGGATAAAATCTGGTGGATTGAACTAAAAGAAAGAGAAAATATAGTCTTTTTAGTATATGTGGTAATAACTATTGAATCTAAATCTCTTTCTTTCTATAAAGGAATAATTTCTCTTTCAGCCCTAAAGACATGTAAAAATCTGATTTATTATTTATTTTTATTATCTTTAAGTAATTACACAAAGGATTTTAAGCTCAGTACTTTAGTTTGTGAGTTTAAGTTCCTTGATCAGTGTCATTCTTTTCATTATTTTCAAATACTTATCTCTTTTAACTCTACCCTTGTAAAAGTTTTGGTTGTATTGCTCAAACAAGAAAAAAATATTTTAAAAGAATCCCTATTCTTTCTTCCATTCTATTTTTTTGGCTCCCTTGTCAAAGATTAGGTGGCCATAGGTCTGTGGTTTAATATCTGGGTCCTCAGTTCTATTCCATTGGTCTTCAGGCCTGTTCTAGTGCCAGTACCAAGCTGTTTTGATAATTATAGCCCTGTAATAGAGTCTAAAGGTTGGAATTGAAATTCCTCCTGCACTGTTCTTTTTGCTAAGAAGTGTTCTTGCTATATGGGGTCTTTTATTATTTCATATGAAATTTTGGATTGCCTCTTCTATTTCTTTAAAGAATGCCAATGGGATATTGATGGGTATTGCGTTGAATTTGTAGATAGCCCTTGGCAAGACTGTCATTTTCACAATGTTGATTCTTCCAATCCAAGAACATGGGAGGTTTTTCCATTTCCTTAGTTCTGCTTTAATTTCCTTTTTTAGGGTCTTCAACAAGTTGTGCTGGCAGAACTGGTTAAGCACCTGCAGAAAACTAAGGTTGGATCCTTCTTTGTCACCTTGCACTAGAATTAACTCCAAATGGATCAAAGACCTGGAGGTAAAAGCTGACACACTGAAAACTTTACAAGAAGGAATAGGAGAAACACTAGGCCTCCTTGGCACTGGTTGAAACTTTCTTAATAAGGACCAAGAATCACAACAAATCAGAGAAAGGCTGGATAAGTGGGACTGCATTAAACTGCGGAGCTTTTGTATGGCAAAGGACATAGCTAGTAAATTAATTAGGAAGCCCACAAAGCGGGAGAAGATCTTCACCAACCAAAGAATGGACAAAGGCCTCATATCTAAAATATATCAACAACTCAAAAAATTGAATCAATCCAAAACTATTCTCCAAAGTAACAATCATCCCATTAAAAAATGGGCCAAAGACTTAAAGAGCGTCTTCTCTGAAGAAGAAACAAAAATGGCCTATAGACACATGAAGAAATGCTCAACATCTCTGGTCATAAAAGAAATGCAAATCAAAACAACTCTAAGATTCCACCTCACTCCAGTTAGAATGGCCAGGATCAGGAAAACGAATAATAACAGATGCTGGAGGGGATGTGGCCAGGAGGGATCACTACTACACTATTGGTGGGAGTGCAGTGTGGCAGTGCCTCAAAAGGCTAAACATAGAATTCCCCTATGACCCAGCAATTCCACTACTTGGCATTTACTCAACCATCCAGAAACAAGGGCATACTAAATCCACTAGCACAACAATGTTCATTGCAGCATTATTCACCATAGCAAAGATATGGAACCAACTTAGATGTCCCTCAGTTGATGAGTGGATCAACAAGTTGTGGTATTTGTACACAATGGAATTCTATGCTGCTGTCAGAAAGAATGACATCGCCCCATTTGTTAGGAAATGGAAAGTCTTAGAAAAAATCCTATTAAGTGAAATAAGCCAGACTCAAAGGAACTTAGGCTCAATGGTTCCCCTCATTTGTTATAATCAGTAGAAACCTTGGGCTCTACTAGCAGAGATCTGCAATAGAGCAAAACCTTGATACATAAGGCCATATAGTATGAAGCTAATTGAAAAGACCTCCAGGATATTGAAACAAAAGCCATATAACGAATGATTGGTGTCCTTAATGTATTATGTTGTCTCTCATCTCCTTTGCTGTCCCTTGGTTATTTCATATTGTTATAGTATCTCACTCTGTTATCTGATATATTGAATTTATTTGTATTTGGTTATTTGAAATTTGATAGGGAAGGGGGGAAAACCAAGATGGGGGGGTGGTGGGGGAAGGTAATGGGTACCAAGACATGTGAAAGGGTATCAATATATGTGAATTAATGCACCTTCTATCTGGCAAATGTCATGCAACCCTTTTATTACTTACAATAAAAAAAGAATCCCTATTCTTTTAAAAATAAATTTTAGTTTTCTTACATTCACTTAAACATTGGCTTAAATTCTCTCCTTGTAATCCAATTAAATAGAATTATTCTCTGAATTTTATTTTTTATTGTTTTACATTGCTGTTAGTGTTAATTGATGGTTTAAGTATTTCATATAAATATATATATATATATACACACACACACACTCATGCATGTTGTGTATACTACTCCAAATTTACTCACTCAACTACATGTTTGTTAAGCTTTTATCTCCCTCATCTTAACAGGTTTTTGGATGGGTTTTTCCCCTTTCTTTTTATGTGTATATGCCTTCATGCAGGTACACATATATACATACATACATACATACATACATACATACATACATACATACATACACATGCATTCATGCATGCATACATACATACATACATACATACATACATATGTGGGTCTTATACTTGGATCATGTTGATCATGGGTTTGACAAATAACCCCTTCCCTATGCCCTCTCTTCTCATGTTTCCACCCACCTCAAACTCACTCACAATTGTGCCATATTATTATTATTTTTATTGTCGGAGTACAGTTACATTTCCTAGGTAGTAGATGCATTATTTCTCACACATTGATAACTCTTTTCATGTTTTTGTTCCCATTTCCCTCCCTTCACTCCCTCCAAATCATCTTGTTTTTCCCCTTTCCTTTTCCTATTTCAAATAAACAAATAAACATATATACAATATACCAGATAACAAAGTCAGATACTGTAATAATATATTAACCAAAGGGCAAAAAAAGAAAAGATACAACATAGTACATTAAGAATAGCAATTGCACAAGATAATTTATTCTATCTATTTCTGCACATTAAACTGTGTTTTAAATGCATGATTTCATAAGGAAGAGTCAGTATCAATGCAGAGAACTCTAAGAAGCATAGACAAGAGATTCACTCACACATGCAGGAATCCTTATCTCTGTATGGTTGATTTGTTGTGGACTGTTTCTGCTTTGTTTTCCCTATCTGGAATGACAGTCCAAACTTGTATTCTCTGCCAATACACTGCTTCCATTCCAACTTCAAAGGGAAATAATTCTAAGTTCTGCCATACTTGGCCATATTTATTCCTTATCAATACCAGTCACTCATTATCTCATCCACATTCACTACTTTTTTTTTTGCCCAATCTTGTTTTGTGAAGCTTACATGCAACTGAAAAATCACTTGTCAACTAGATCAACTTTCAGAATAGACAAGCAAAGTTGAAGTTTTGCTGAATTTGAATTAAAGGAGTAGGTTGGCACGTTTACTTATATATCCTAATGCAAGTCATCTATTGTTTTCTTGGTAGAGTGAGAAGCCATTGTTCTTAATATCGACTCACACATTATATGCATTGATACTATATACCAATAGAGAATAATTTGACCTCATTTTCTGTTGTTATGTGAATGTTTGGAAGGACTGGGTTTGAAATTCAGGGTTTCATGTCTGTTTAACAGGCACTCTAATGCTGTACTATGTAATTCCAGCTGTTTTTTATTAGTTATTTTTGAAACAGTGTCTTTTCTTCCTACCTTCACACACACCTTGACCATTCTGCTTATTAACCCTTTCCAGTTATAGCTACAATAAGAAACATGCCAATATGTCTAACTTCTTTCACTGAGATGAAATCTCACAGACCTTTTTTTTTTTCTGCCATGGATGATCAGGAACTGTGACCCTCCTGATCTCTGCATCCCCTGCAAACTAAATGTTGAGTCACTGTTACCTAGTATTGATTTCTGAAAAGGAATCATTTATCTAACTTCTCTGCCAAGGATGGCTTCAACTAGTTATCCTCATGACCACAAATAGCTAAGAGTGAGTCTTCACTATCAAGCTAACATTGAATTCTGGCTAGTCACTTGAAGGTTTTTTGTATTTTTTTTTCCAGCTTGCTAAAGGATGGTGTAATGACATCATTCATTCTACGTATTCAGGACTTGATCTTCTGTGTCCTCTGGTGAGAATTTTTTTATAAAAATATACCTCATGTTCCATGACACATGACTTTGTCACACCTACAAAATAACTCATGAGCAGTCAGCTTGTCTCATTAGCTACTGAAACCTGACCTGCCAACCTGCACAGATTTGCTGAAAATGAGCAGCATAATTAAGGGAAATCAAGTGTGTCCTGCCAGGAAAACAGATTCTGAGCACTGGCTTGGAGCAAACCTACAAGGAATGTAAAAGTGAGGACAAAATGTAAATATTTGATGGAGATGGAGAAACCAGGGATTGGTAAATATCACAGGATCACTGTTGTTTTCAAAGATGATTGATTAGTTTCTGAAGTGTCAAGTGTCAGGCTCAATTGGAGCATACTCCCCCGGTCCCTAGATGCTTATTCTTATTGTTCCTCTGAGCTTCACCTTTCCTTCTCCCTCAGTCACTTCCTTGGGTTCACTCTGTATGGGTAGAATTGGGGCTCTGCAGCTAGAATGAAGGGTCCCCACCACTTGAGCAAGACTCTCAGTGCCTTCTTATTGATTGATATGATTTATATATTTTTAGCTACTTTTTTCTGATCGAGCCCTACATTTTGAAGTTTTGGACTGCAGTGATTCTACTTCAACCTTCCTTGGTTTAGCTGAAGTGACTGAAGTGCAACATCCTGGCATGATTGTTGAGATGCATGGCAGGGCTGAGGTGCGGATGGGGGTGTCACATCAAAGTTCAGTCCTGATTGTATTTGAATCAAAATCCTCTTAATGTCTATCTCCCAAGAATCTAGGATTAGAGGTGCAAGCCATCATGCTAAATGATCATGTAATTCTGAGCATATTTCCTATCTGTCTTTCCTCAGAAGTAATAAGTATATCATATATGTGCATCATCATACCAGATGGACATTGTAATGAACAGCTTCATCCATTCATAAATTTCTGTCTGAAATGGGTTAATCTGTTTGTGTGTTGGAATAATGCAAAAACAACAAAAAACAAAGACACCCACTGTTTAAAGCTTTTATCTCAAATAGCTCCTTAGTTGACAATATTTCTATAATTTGGGTTGGAAAAGGTATTCAACTAAATGAATAAAAGAACAGTCAAAAAGACTTACATTTTAAGGATTAGTCCTGAATTAAACAATAAAGGGCTGAATTGAAAGCCTTAAGCACAACATACTAGTATCATTTGGGGTAACCTTTGATGTGGAATGATTTATTTTCCCCTTTCTACACAAGAGAAATGCACAAATGATCTGACTGAATGGTATGGATGTGTGCACACCTGACAAGCTGGTGGTGTGGCATATATTAGCTGGAAGCAGCTATTGTAACTATTCGGAATTATCACAAGCTCTGCAGCTCCTTGGTGCTCAGGGCTTGAGCAATGAGGGCTTACATCAGCTGCCTTCTGCAGAGCGTTTAACTCATGCAGGTCTAAAGAAAAGAAATCTTCATTCACAGAAGAAAAAAAATGCATAGTATTAAAATTTTAAAATACAAATTCTATGTTCTAATAAAATGATTTTCTGACTCCACTGCAAGTATTTTAATTTCTTTTTTGTGCTTATTTAAAATATGTACTTTTTTAACATATGCCTTTTTTAAAGTTTTTTTTTTGTAGTTTCCAAATAAAGAATGATTGACTGAAAAGAAATCTGTGGACATGCCAACATTAAGAATGATGTTATTCAAGACCAGGCACTGGTGACTCATGCCTGTAAGTTCTAGCAACCCATGAGGCAGAGATCTCGGGATGGTCTATTGAAGCCAGCCCTACACACACACACATGCACACAGGATATTAAAAATAAGTAAAATTATTATAATGAATAATTATTATTTTGGATGAAATTCATGAGGGAAAAGTGTTAAAGCGATTTTAATCTTTTACTGTTGATACTTTAAACACAAATACATTCATAAGAATTACATTGATATTTGCAATATATTAAAGCATACATTTATTTCATACTTTTAAGTAGATAAATGGAATATTCAATGATAATATAATTCTTTTTTTGTGGGTCATGGGGCTTGAACTCTTGGTCTGGGCATTTGTCCCTGAGCTCTTCAGCTCAAGGTCAAGGTTACCACTCTACCCACTGAGTCAAAGTGCCACTTCCCACTTTTTAGTGGATAACTAGAGATAGAGTCTCATGTTCTTTAGTGCTGGGGCTGGCTTTGAACCATGATCCTCAGATCTCAGCTTCCTGAGCAGCTAGGATTACAGATGTGAGCCACTGCGCCCAGCTGATAGTATATATTCTATATTCTATTACATATTAAGCAGGGATATAACTAAAAAGTAGAGCACTTGCCAAACTACTCAAGGCCCTGAATTCAAATCTCAATATCACAAAATGTAGCTGAGGGTAATATATTAATGTATTTGTGAATGTGAAAATTAAAAACAATAAGTAACATATGACTGTTTTAATTTTTCCCAAAGTGCAAAGTTGTATGTGATCAGATGAAAAACTGAAAACATTTCACATAAATATTAACATGAATAGGTATGAAAGTTTTCTGCTGGTTAACTTTTAAATTTTATTTTATTTATTTATTTACTTTTATTTTATTTTAAAATCCTATTTAATGTCCCATGGTTTTGATTCTTGCATTCTTTGCTTCATTTATGATATGTGTGTATGTATGCATGTACACATATATATTTATAAACATAGACATGTACACACATATGCATATATATGCATACACAGATGTGTAACTTCCAATTTACTTTCCGTATAACCTGTTTTGCTTGGCTCAGTGCCCTAAAATTCGTAAGTCAATGCTTACTAAGTTCACTCAGAGAAACTCACAAAACAAGACCTATTATAGAATATGTGATTATCTGGATTTTAGTAGTGATTTGATTTTAGTAGATGCATAGATGTATTCTGTGTGAACCAACCAAATCTCTGACATGAATTACACAGAATAGGACACAGCATTCCTCAGAATCTGGTGATACTTTCTTGTTGAAAAATCATGTGAGCAAAGGCAACATATGGTAAGACAGAGCTAGCATGCAAGCTGGAGACTCTGATGAAATCTCCTATTGCCTTCATGGAATACTCAGCTTTAGGATCTCACCTCACCCTAATTTTCTCCCAGACTTCTCTGCATACTGTTACCATATACAACTAGAGATGAAATTTCCAGCAATTCAGTTTGGGGGCACACCTTGAATCATTTCTTCCAGATGAATGATAAGGGAAACAGTTTGCTTTGTTTCATGAGTAACTTTCAAGGCCCTTTACCTTCTGATTCATGACTTTCAGACTTTCAAGATGCCATTGCTTCCCTTTCCTTTTCCTACAGAGAATGAAAAATGAAGAAGAGAAGGCTTAGAGAAGACTTCAACTCCTTTCCTCAGGAACTTATTACCAGATATTCTTCAGCATGACCTTCAACATCCTGGTAGGACTGTGTCTAATCGTCTGGCTGGGTTTCTATAGAAGCTGCATTCTTGCTCCAGAGCATGAATTCCAGGAAACTTGTTATGTTACTTTCTGTCAGCTGACATGTTATTTGCCAATCTGTGTCCATCATCACTCAACGACAAGCAAAAATGCCCATCTGAGAGAGCATCCATTTTAAGGAACTGTTGTTTTCTATCACCTTGTTGTAATCATTTCTCTGCCTTAAGTATACCATATCTTGTTCCATTTCTCTATTGCATGAAAGCTTTGCTGAAGACATTATCAACCTCTAGTTTTACTTTTTCCCTCTTAGATTGCTTTAAAAATAAGTTTTGAACCAGTAAAATGCTTTATTAGATGGAGGAAGTGATACCATAACTGTGGAATCCTGTTTTTTAGTGAAACTGATGCATTGATCTCATTGATCTCATATGGGGAAAGGGCGAGATCTTTAAAATATTTGCCTTCTTTTCTCCCAAGCTCCTTGAAATTAAGTATATTTTCCACAGCACAAATTAAATTACCTCAAAGATCTCTGTCATGCTCTACCTATGAAATGCCAAATTAAAAACTGGATTTCTGAGAACTTGGTAATTTTTGACATTTTGTAGGCTAAGCTACTTTACCACGCATATTGCATATACTTGCTGATGAAAGGCAACTCCTTGTTTGTAATCCTGTTATCCTCAATAAGGAGAGAAAAAACAGGAAAATTCAAGTTTATATTTATTGTATCATGCTTTGTGTTTTGAATAGCAGCAAAGCAGACCTCCAAATTTCATTCAACTTGAACCAATTACAACCATATAAGCACTGGAATTGTGTTTTATCAAGAAGCTAAAAGTAGCTTCTTGGTAAAAGTAAAAGAACCTAATAGACTCAGAAGGCATTCAAATTTACAGGTAAATTTTTAGAAAACAGAACTGCTAAAATGCTAATTCAAGAACTGCTTTCATTTGCAGTATTTCTTTGCAACATACCACACCTGAATTGCGGCATGAGATGACAATGCAGTCCAGACCTAATGTCCAGAAGTGAAAAATCTTAACCAATCCTTAAACTTTCAGGGATTCTATATTTTGAACAAGCTTATAAACTGCACTTAAAGGCTTATGAATCTACACCACTGTGCTTTCATATGAGGGAGGGGAAAAGTAGGAGGGAGCATGTTGTATCTTGTATGTATGTTGTATGTCTGTGTTATGTGTGCATTTGGTGTGTATCTTTATGAGAAATTATACCATTAACTCTTAATTTTAGGTGATCTTAATGAGTTAAAAATACGGTTCATTTTTTGTTTTTTTTTCCTGCCAATGGGTAATATAATTACACTTATATACATGTAGTAAACTATCATAAAATGATATATTAGAGTTCTGATATAGTTCTGATAAAAATAGCAGCAGATTAAAAGCAAATATCTGTATGCAAAAGCCAAGGGCAGAAAACTAGGTACTGCTGTCACAGTAGTGGTCTGAGTCGATAACATCCTTTACTACAAAGGTCAAGTCTTGTCCTATCCAAGGGCAGGGCACCAAGGCAGGTTATTTAAAGACATTCTCATATACATACATATTATATTTACACAGATATATTTTACTCTGGCTTCTTCATTCAGAGAAAGGTTTGTTTTCTCTCCATTCTCATTGTGGGAGGGTGGAAGTGAAAGAGAGAGTGAGCAAGTGGGAGAAAATTTACATCTCAAATTGATTATATTTAAGATACAACTAAGTTACAATGTCAGTAATGAGCACTTTTCAAATTAAGAGTCAATTTTTCAAAAAGTTTATAGAAAATTGACATGGAAAATAAGGTTCTCCTATACCTGCAAGTACCACACAAATGTTATTTCCCATGTCACATTAATCTCTGGCAGTAGTGTTGCACACTCATTGTAGTTAATGAGATAATATCAATATGGTTATATTAATTAAATATATACAGTATCTATTAGGACTCTTTTATACAAGTTTGTGGGCTGAAATATGTATTAGGACATGTCACTGTAGTGCCATGTAGAGTAGCTTCCCCACCTTAAAAATCACTTGTGCTTTTCCCATTTATCAATCTCTCACAGAGTCATCCTACTCTGTTCATGGCTCCTCCTCTCTGTTAACAGTTCCTTCCTTTCTTCAGTCTCCAGTTAACCACTCATTTTTGTCTCAATGATTTTGCTTATCCTACAAACATCATAGGTATAGGGTTATTTAATTTGGATCTTTTTCATATCTGGTTTATTTCACTTAACATCATTCTTGCAAGGTTAATTTATGTTTTATGCATATCAAAATTTTATTCTATCATGAAGGCTGTAGAAAATTATTCTTTGTGTGGATCATAGGGCTGGCACTGTCCTTGAACTCTTTAGCTCAAGGCTATCACGCTAGCCCTGGGCCTGGGTATTGTCCCAGAGCTCTTCAACTCAAGGCTACCGCCCTACACTTGAGCCAAGCTCCTAAAGATTAACTGGAGATATGGGTTCAGGTCCTTTTGTGCCTGGACTGGCTTTGAACCTTTATCCTCAGATCTCAGTCTCCTGAGTAGCTACCACACACAGCTTGGATTAAACTGTTTTAGGTTTATCTATTCATTTGTAGATGGACTTCTCAGAATTTTCATCTATAATTTTGGCTATTGTAAGTAAGGATATCAAGTATCTGTCTGGATTCTCCTTTCAGTTCTTTTATTATATACTAAGAAGTATGATTTCTATGTTATATAGTAATTACGAATTAATATATGGTATATTCTTTTTAAAATAATGTTTTATTGCTTTCTGAATTATGCTGAATGTGTCCACTTAAATATTAAGCTAAATATTTTATTTAATTTCTTTTTTTTGCCAGTCTTGGGGCTTTAACTCAGGGCTTCGGTACTGTTCATGGAATTTCTCAAATTCCAATACTCTGCCACTTGAGTTACAGCACCACTTCCAGCATTTTTCTATGTATCTGGTATCAAGGAATCGAACCCAGATCTTTGTGCATGCTGGGCAAGCATTCTTATACTAGGCCAAACTCCCAGCCCCCATGCTATACTCTACAGAAATGAAAAAAAATTAATTTCTACCAGCAATGCACAAGGTTTCCAATCTGTGCCAACAATTATTTATGTATGTCTATGTGCATACTTTTAACATCAATCGTATGAACTGTTATAATACTATATTTTGGTTGGAATTTTCCAAGTACTTTGTTTTTTACATCAGTTTATTGGCAATCGATAACGTGTCAAGATAAGTATCACGTGTTTTTTATTTAAGATATTTCGAGAGTTTTGATTCTCGCCCTCATGTTTCATTATTCAAGGCATTTGAAACTACTCTTAGTATGTGGTATCAGCTAACTTCACTCTTTTATATGATTATCAAGCTTTCTGGGTGCATTTGGTGAACAAACTTTTATCTATTTATGCAATAATGGTACAATCAACAAAATTTATTTGACCATACATGTAAGGTTTTATTTTGCACTTCTTCTGTGCCATTGATCTGTGTCTCTGCATAAAAGTGGCATTGCATTGATTTGTGATGCTGTGTAGTAGGTTCTAGAATCAGGAAGTAAGAAGTCTCCAAATTTGTGCATCTTTTCAATTTTCTTGGCTGTTCCTTAAGATTACAGACACTTCAAGGATACATTTGGAAATATTTCAAGTACTTTGGGTGAGAGGACATGCTCCATATCTGCCTAAAAGATAAGATTTTTTTAATTTATTTTTTTGATTATTGAAAACCATTGTAAAATCACATTGAAATATCAAATGATTTGTTTTGTGTTGGAATGTCCAGATTTGAGGGAATGAGAAACAAATTGTTGATCCACAGGATGGAATTGCAAATGTGTATTTCAGTTTTACTATATTACAACACTATGATTGGAGACATTTTTCTTCCAGCAACAGATTCTTCTTAAGAGAATGCCTTTGACCAGCTGGGCAGATTTAAAAACATTTTAAAACAGGTAGTGTCTCATTTTGAACACTTAGGTCTTAGATTAACTTCAGTGTCTCTTTTTAGTAGAGAGATATATGTATGTATTCATTTAAACAGATGCATGTAACTGAACAGCTGCTAAACTTTAAAGCTATTTTCTATAGTTATTTATAAACAGTTGGGAACAAATTCTCCAATGCTATCACTGCATTGCTATAAAACTAAAGTTAAAAAGGGAGAAACCTTCCAGATCTTGCCAACTTTTTAAGAAGATCTATCATAGAAAGAAGGCACATAATTCCAGTATTGTGAGCATAAGATTCATATAATTTTGTAACACATACTCATTATCTGAAGATTAATTTAAATTAAATGAGAAAGCATGTTGTGAGTAATTTCACAAACCAAAATATGAGTCATTACTTTTTGTAAAGTAAAGAAATAAATAAATAAAAGCTGGCCGGGAGTTTGGCCTGGTGGTAGAGTACTTGCCTAGCTTTCATGAAGACCTCGGTTTAGTTCCTCAGCACTACATACATAGAAAAACAGGACGGGGTGCTGTGGCACAAGTGAAATAGCTCTAGTATTGAGAAAACCCATTGACAGTGCTCAGACCTTGAATTGAAGTCCTGGGACTGGGATAAAAATGAAGAATCCCAATTAGAAATTTAGTGATTAAAAAATTTCAAGTTTCTCTAAGTATCTTTTTGTCTTGATGCATTATCTCCATTTCAAAAGTAAGTGTCTGTAAAAGTGTTAAGTTTTGGTTCAGAGAAAAATCCAGCAGAATAATTTTGCCCAGTTTGAACTTCTTTACTCTACTTCAAAGATAACAATATCAGGGGCCAGGAGTTTGGCCTAGTGGTAGAGTGCTTGCCTAGCATGCACAAAGACCAGGGTTTGATTCCTTGGTTCCACATACATAGAAAAAAGCCAGTAATGGTGCTGAGGCTCAAGTGGTAGAGCTCTAGCCTTGAGAAAGTCCAAGGACAGTGCTCACGCCTTGAGCTCAAGCCCAGGACTGGCAAAAAAAAAAGATAACAATATCAGAGATAAAGCACATTTTATATTTGAGGAAATAATGAAAAGTTAACAAAGATAACATTTAAGTTACATTTTCCTTCATAAATTTACTTGCATGTTGCATATGATAAAATGAATTTGCTACTTTTGCATGCATTTTACATTGATGTATGACAATACATTCACATTTCAAAAGATAAGCTGACTCAAGGCTAAATAAACTCAAAACCCCTAACTATAAATTTACAGACATAGAGAAAAGTTTTAAATCCTATAATCTTTATATATTTTACTTTTAAATGAAGTTTAGATACAGCTTGTCTTCAGTATGGAGTTAGACACAAATTATTGAGTCATCCTTTCCCGAAAAAGGTCTTAGTAAGCAATCAGAGAAGGTAGACTCCATCTTTGTGTTCAATTACAAAAGAATATCAGGCAGCTAAAATCATTTCTTAATATCTACTATGCATAAGACACAGATACTATTTGTAGGAATATTTTTGGTTACTCTAAAAATAGGAGAGTAGGGCCTGGGAATGTGACCTAGTGGTAGAGTGCTTACTTAGCATGTACGAGGAACCAAGTTTGATTCCATAGTACCATATACACAGAAAAAAGCAGGAAGTGGTTCTGTAACTCAATTAGTAGAGCACTAGCCTGTAGAAAGCCCAAGGACAAATGCTCAAGTCCTGAGTTCAAGCCCCACAACTGGCAAAAAATAATAATATATAAAACCAGGAGAGTAATATGTAAAATTCCACCCACTATCATCCAAAACATTTATATTACATCATGAAAAGTTATTGCATTTGAGCATATTCCTTATATTGATATGATTATAGCATTGATACACTTATTAGAAAAGCAAGAGTATATTTTATGAAGCATGAAAAAAAAGTAGCTTTATTTCTTAAGTGGTGCTCTACCGCTTGAGCCGCAACTTTGCCCCCACCATTTTGCTTGTTAATTGGAGCTAAGGATATGAAAGAAATTTCTGCCTAGGTGGTCTTAACACAGCAATTATCAGACTAGTTTTGTGCATGTGTGTGGCTAGGATTATAGGTGTGAGTCACCAGTGACCAATTGCTGTACTTTCTTAATGAAGACAGTGTTCTTGTACTGAAAATTCCCAGTGAAACAAATGAGAATGCACTGGTGTAATTTATGTCCTCAATATTATGTTACAGATACATTCTGAAACATGTCACAAACTTGACTAAGTTAACTTTGCAGGAACAAAACTACAGACCAACTTGAAAGCAAGCTAGCTTTCCTTCCCTGGATTCCTGATAACACTGTGTGAGAAAATGTTATTCTTTGAAAGACCCCTTTTATAGTTTCCACAATACACTGTTTAATAAGAGAAGGATGACTAGATTGCAAATGCCCCTGCTCCTGGGACATTTTCAATGTCTCACACAACCTTCATACTCAATGTGTGTAAAGTCAATGAACATAGGACTTCAGTAGTCTGAACAGATATTCCATTATTTGCACTTGCCACTTCTACTGAGGTTGAGATTTCTAGGTGTTCCTCCAATCCAAATTTCTTTCCTCCTCTTTGCATATGACTATGTTACTGTATTCGGGCTGAGGCCAAATCTCCATTAAGGAGACTCTACAGCAGTTTTCTAAGTCTGTCTTAAACGATTTCTGGAGATTAATGTGTCTCACTTTCTCTGTGGATATTGTGTGAAGTGTCTAGTGATATAGAATGACATATCAGTAATTTATCCTCACATGTATACAAATAAGTTAATTTGCTATAACTTGTCCTTTCCTAAATAAGTTCTAGTGGATTTAAGAGATTAGGAAAAAATACAAAAATATATTCAGGGCTTTTGACATTTTTCATGCTTCAAGATTTACATAGAGGAAAATGAGAAATGTACCCTAATGATTAGAGAAATTATTCTACTAGATATATAAAGGAATTTCATGTAAAAAAGGAAAGACTAAGGAGGAGGAAATATGTAATATACAATAAAATGACACATTGATCTAGTCTTTTAAAGCCAAAATATACTTTGTACATTTGAAGCCTAATATATGGCATTATGGAATACATGCACATGATACAACAATTACTGCAGTAAACTTAGTTATTATGTCACAAAATTACTTTCCATGCTGTTTTTATGAATAATAAATCACAAATGCAATGTTATTAATTATTGTATATTAAGTCAAACATATGTTGGATATGATTCACCTTATAATCTTACATTTTATTGTTTGAAGTGCTGGGATTTGCATTAGATAAACACAATTGTACTAAATAGGTGTGCACTCAACTTCTTTTCCATTATTCCTGCATTTTTTATGCATTTATGTCATTTTTCAAATGGGTTCCGTTGCTTTCAGGGACCAGCCTTGGACTTCGGTCATCCAACCTGTCTCCCATAGAGCTGGGGTCACAAGATCACACCACTACACCTGGATTATTGATTGAGATGAGGTAATGACATATTCCTGAGACTGGTTTCAGATCATGTGTCCCAGGAAAAGAAGGAAGGAAGGAAGGAAGGAAGGAAGGAAGGAAGGAAGGAAGGAAGGAAGGAAGGAAGGAAGGAAGAAGGAAGGAAGGAAGGGAGAAAAATTAGAGATTAAGAGTATCCACATTCTATTACTTTACATAGTTACAAAAAGAAAAAAGAACAACGTGGGTTGTAAAGACAATCTGAATGATTTGGAAGACTGAAAGAATGAAGATCTATTTTCGTCACAGCAGTAAGGGTTCTAGTTCTGCTCAATTAGCCCTGATGCTCTGAGTCTGGGGAAAAGCAGGGTGCCATGGCCAGGCTGGCAGGTGAGCTAAATGATTAGAGGGTGTGGAGCCCCTCAGTCTTCAATGCAGTCTAGTGTTCTCAACTCCCTCTCTAATGTTTCCCTCTCACAAGTTCACTACTCCAATATGAAAAGCTACATACACAGGCTCTTAGATAGCATTCACATCCAAACTACAGCACCATGTGACATGAAATACTTAATGGGAACTTCATACCCACGGATCTATGATTATACTTCAACAAGCCTCTTAATATTTTATTAAATATGTGAAATAATTTAAGAAGTACATATCTCAGAACTCTTGAAAAAATAATTCAGGTAACCATATAAAGGCAGATCATGTAAAAGGTGAAATGGAAAATTAAAACCTTTTTTGAGAAAAATTGTCATAGGCAACTACACAAAACTAACTGCAAAGCAAAAATTAAGAACAATTTACAGTACATTTATGGGCAAATAAAAATGAGTACAAATGAAATTATTTTAAAAGTGGGGGCTTCTTGAAATTGCCAAAAAATAGGGATACAAATTAAAATAAATTTCAATATATCAAAATCAAGCTCAGTAAAATGATAATGTGATAGAAGTGGAAAAAAACCCTGAAATTCCAGATAAAATGAATTATTGGTGAATTCTTAATGCATTTCAAAATTCCAGTGAACCCAATGATGTTTAAGTTCCTAGAGAGAAAAATAAGATATTTCTGAATTATCATTAGTCAAGTATAATATTACTGATGGCAATTGATAATAATTGATCACACAAAAGTTAAACAAAAGTCCAAAATATCTTTAAGAAATCAATGCAGTGATTCTAATGTTATTAAAACAGATTCCAGATATATTAAAGGAAAATAACAATTTGTGTCTGATAGATATTAATTATAGAAATATAAATGGAGGACACTAATGAAATAATGTAATAATGGGCACATTATTTTTTTTTTGCCAGTCCTGGGCTTGAGCTCAGGGCCTGAGCACTGTCCTTGGACTTTCTCAAGGCTAGAGCTCTACCACTTGAGCCTCAGCACCACTTCCAGCTTTTTTCTATGTATGTGGTACCAAGGAATCGAACCCGGGTCTTCATGCATGCTAGGCAAGCACTTTAACCACTAGGCCAAACTCCCAGCCCTGGGCACATTATTCTTTGTAAGATTTTATGTCTTAGGTATTGAAGGCTTTAGGAAAAGATTGGCTACTATTAAGTGAAAATACTAATTATTCTGGTTGAAAGAAAATATTAACTATTCCTGTTACACTCACTCAAATAAGGGCTGATTGGCAGTATCCAATACGATGCTTCAAGTGCAGCACAATTTTAAATTAAGAAGTAGAAAATAGAAATTATTTTTAAGAAGATAGGGCCAAAGCTCTTCTGTATTGCTTTTAGCATTTTACTGAATCATAGTTAATGTTATTAGGACTGGGAAAAATATACACAGCAACTGGAAAATGCTCTAATGCTCAAATTACCTGTTCAAATTAGAAGAAAAACTACAAATAATTCTGAAGGTGAAATATACCTTTTTACTTTTTTTTGCGGCAGGGGAGGGGGCATGGGGCTTGAACTGGACATTGTCTCTGAGCTCTTTAGCTCAAGGCTACCACCGTATCCCTTGAGCCAAGCCCCACTGCCCATTTTCTAGAGGTTAATTGTAAATAAGAGTCTCTGGTCCTTTTGTGCCTGGGCTGGCTTTGAACCTTGATCTTCAGATCTCAGCCTCCTGAGTAGTTAGGATTACAGGCGTAAGCCACTGTGCCCAGCTCTATGTACTTTTTTTTAGGTGTGTGTGTGTGTGTGTGTGTGTGTGTGTATGTGTGTGTGTGTGTGTAAAAATCTGGGAATTTGGCTCTAATGCTCGTCTCTTCTACTTTATAAAGCATTATATTTATGGTGTAAATACTTCTATGCATACAAATTGTTACTACAGTCTTAGTTCTGTCACAAATTAAAAAGGATCTCCATTATAGCAGAAGCTGTCGAATCACAACTGCAACAGGCTTAAAAACAAAGTTCCAAATATTGCATATGGATGGAGTATCCATTAAGCAAATTTCATTTAGAGAACCCAGTTCTATGTAACACAGAAACCTCCCCTGTGGGGGAAAAATCAATACTTCCTATTTCTCTTTCACAACAGCAGAATGGAGTGGTTTCCATGAAGGTTACTACAGGGAAAGACTTCACAAAGTGAGGAATGGATGGCAGCTTTTATTCTATGGAGAGGAAGGTAGTGGGGACCGACGATTTCTATGGATGAAGATTAGGAAAATGGACCATTTCCCTTGCTATCTTCCTTCCTTCTTTCTTTCCTTCTTTCCTTTCTTCTTTCCTTTCTTCTTTCAGCTGAGGACCAAACGCAGGAGCCTTGCATTTGCCAGGAAAATGCTCTTTCACTGAGCTAAATCCCCAACACTGGACCAATTTTCATGAGTAAATTCATGAACACTGGTGAAACTGAAGATGTGTGAAACATTGGGAGAGGAAGGTATTAGCTTGTGCACCCACAAGGCTAATAACTGCAGAATTTCGTAAACCAAGAGTGCTGTATCTTTTTTTGTGTGTGCTTGAATTAATCCATTTAATATGTTCAAAATACTGATAATAGAATGAGTAAAAATTATGTTCTTTTTCTAGGCCAATGCATGGTAGTGTTTTCATAAGTTATTAGGAAAAAATATTGTATCATCTACAAGTTGAGAAATGATCACAGTACTGTAAAAAGGGCCATCTTATCTCTGAGCTGGATTCTTTTAAGGAACATTAGAAATGAGTGGATTTTGCCATGTGTGCAGAACTAATATAATACAATATGATTGTACATGATTTCCTTCAGATTTTCTGGGGAGGAAATTTCTTTAGGTACTTAAGTACAAGGGATTTAAAAATGGTAAATTTATACTGCAGAGGTTGTAAAGTAATACAAATCTGAGCATTATGCATAAGTAAGGAAGAACAAAAAGAAAAAAAGGATTAACTAAACTACAAAAAGGTTAATAAAAAATAAAACAACAAAAGTCTAATAATAAGGAATTATTAAATTCATGGGCACTGGTGGCTGGTGACTGTAATACTTGCCTCTCAGGAGGCTATGATCCTAGAATTATGGTTTGAGGACTGCCCAGCAGGAAAGTCCATGAGACTCTTATCTGCAGTTAAACACAAAACATGCCCAAATAAGAGCTGCAGCTCAAGTAGTACAGGGCTACCTTCGAGAACAAATGTTGAGGGATAGTTCAGGATAGGCCCTGAACTCAAGCCCCAGGATTGGCACTCATACACTTGCACACACACGTATATACATATACATATACATGCAGACACACAAATTACTTCAGTAAAGTTAGTCAATTGGACAATTTTCATTCATATTTACCTAATATTGTGAGTATAATGGTTGAACCATTGCTGAAAATTACAATGATAAACAAGAAAAATTAATATGAATCCAACTTCTCTTTTCAGAATAAATTCCATGCCTTCATAATTAAATATATTGCTGTGCTTGATTTGCTAAAGTTAAATTAAAATCCTGGCACTATCTGTAGCAATAAGATATATCTAGACTTTCCTGTTCATTCTGTCAGAGTTTGGTAACAAGTTTCTTCCGGAATTCTTTAATGAAGAAGGAAATTTTCCAACTTTTTCAATGATACACAGACACTCCTACTTATATATTGAAAATGTTATGGTAACTTAAATGATTTGACTTAAATAATGCTATGAACATTGCTTCCTTACATAAGAAAAGTTTTCAGAATTATGAAAATGAGAATTATTATAAGCCTACAAGTATATAGACAGTGAAATAATTTTAAAGGAAAATAAGGTGTTCATACTGATTCTCAAATATTATTTATATTGATATTGTTCTGTGCATTCTTATTAGCCATGTTTAATTATTTTATGACAAGAACCTTTTTCCATTAAATCCATGTAAGAATAGCATGCTACCCTGTTTCCCAAAGAGTTCTCTGTTCATGTTTGGGCAAGTTTTTATATTCTTTTTGTTAAAAAATTATCTTTATGTATTTATACAAAGGAATTGTCACTCACTGATGCAGTTTACAAATGCAGTCCGCTTGATCAATACCACCCCTTCCTACATTTTCACCCACCCCTCCCACCACTCTTCTTCCATTGCTTTTCTTAATTTTTAGGTGATGTATTGAATTTGATATTTTGGCCATTTTCCCAAGGAGAATAATCTATGTCATTTCTTGAACACCTTCACCCCCTCCCCAATTGATCTATCCCTTCTCTTTACTTATCAATTCTATGACATACACAATGAATGCTTGCCTGCATTCCCCCTACACCCCTTTACACTTTCATTCTTCTACCCATTCTTCTCACCCTCCCCTCTTTCAAGTGCTCATTTCCTGGTACTTAAAGTTAATTTGTGGCATTACACCATCAGATATATGATAACTGGAGGCAATGGACAGGCTCCTGCAGGCAGCCTACTAATACAATATCTTCCTAGTATGGAAAGGAAAATAAAGCTTATATTCATAATAGTGTGCTGATAAATAAATGCACATGTTATTTAGGATTTCTTTTGATGAACTGCTAAAATCTGCAGTGGAAAAACAAATCATTCTGTTTTCGAAATTCAACACAAATAAATCAAACCCATCTGTGAAGTGGCACTCGAATGAAATGTTCTGTTTCCTTCCAGAAGAGCAATGAAAATCTCCACAATTTCTTCCTGTTACTGCTTTGACTCAGCTGTAATTATTGTAAAACTTAAAGTCCTGATTACTCTATCATTGGGTTCTCTGTAAAAATCCATGTGTTTATTCTGTTTCTACTACTGAGAAGAAAGCAGAACTGAAAAAAAAATTGTGCCAAACCACAGGTGGCCCCAGAGCTTGCTGTAGAAACAGGAAATGGTCATAGCCATTTCCACTGCCTTATTTCACAATTCTACTGCCTTGTATTTTTAACTCTTTTCTGTTGGAACAATCATGTCCCAGATACAGTGTTGCATCATTGTGCTCAAGAAAATGATACCTACTTATGGAATGACATCCTAAATACTGATAAAATTACTACTTATTTAAAGCTTTGATCGACGGGACACTTGAATTTTCCCATATGGATTCCATTTGAATAATATTTATATGTTATATTTGGTTGAGAGTTAAACATACTTAATAATCACATTTCCAATCTTGTTTATAAAGAATATTTACCCTTCCATTGCTCTCTGTTTTTCTCTTCTATTTTCCTTCTATCATTCTATATCATTTTGTCCTTGATCTGTTTTTATGAATTCATGTTTGCATTTCCACTCTCATTTCAAGAAATGAAAAGAAATATGTTATACTTGTAATTTAACATGGGAATGGTAAAGCTTTTCCATTTTCCAGTAAAGAATATAATTTCATTATTTTTAGTGGCTGAACAAGATTACACACACACACACACACACACACACACACACACACACACACGTATATGCACATATATATTCCAAAATGGAAATGTATTTCAAGTGAGAGAGTGCCACCTGTGAGCCCCCATATATATATGTATATAATATTTAAATCAATATATTTGATGTTGAACACCTAGTCTGGTTCCATGGTTTGGTTGTTATGAATATCATATTGTGAATATGATAGTCCTTTAAGTCTATAATAGGTTGCAGTTTTTTCTTCTTTTGCTAATTAATATACTATGAATGATATAACAAGATCACATGATATCTTTACTCTTGTTTTTAAGGAACTTCAGTACTAATTTTCATAGTGGCTAGAATAATTTATATTGTCACCAACAGTGAATAAAATTTCTTCTTCCTTTTTCATTCTTGCCAGTGCTTGGAAATAATTGCTTCCTAGCATATTTGAATGCTAAGGATGCTAAACATTTTTAATATAATCATTATCCATTCATAATTCTTATTTGGAGAGTTTCTGTTCAGTTCGTTTTCCCACTTATTATTTGAATTATTTAATTTGAATTTTACTTCTGTGTTTATTATATTGCTGGATATTAATCCATTGTTGAATGTTTCTCTGGGAAAGATTTCTTTGTATTATATTGACTCTCCCTTTATTTCGTTGATTTTTTCTTTTATTATGCAGAATTTCTTATTTTGATGTAATTTCATGTGTCATTCTTTTTACTATTGTTTTGTTTTGTGGTAGTACTAGGACATGAACTAAAGGCCTGTGCTCTTACTTGGCTTTTGTATTTGTAGCTGTCACTCTGTCACTTAAGACACACCTTCATTTTGGCAGTATTTTTGGTTAACTAAAGATAGCATCTCACACAATTTTCTGTCAAGGCTGGCCATAAACCTTGATTCTCAAATGATCTCAGCCTCTCGAGTAGCAAGGATTGATTGACTACTGGCTTGAGAGCAACACTCATTTCCATTTGTCATTCTTATTTTCGGAGCTATATTCACAGAGAATGGACAGCTCAATCACTGTAATCCACTGCTCTTTATACTGACATCTTTGTCCTGAATGAGTCAAAAATCCTTTCTCTCACTTTTTGACTTTACTTCCCAGCTTCAGGGATATGCTTGAACACAGCTCTTGCCTGACCAAGGACCATCCATGATCTAAAGCTGAGCCCAGATCCAAGCTTACCTTTTTGAAAGACTTTAAAGAATGTTCACAATGTTATGCTAAACTAAAAATCCTTGGTCCTAACCAAAAAGGAAATACAGATCTAAAAATTATAGTTTTTTTGCACTCACCATATATACATTCAAATACCTCATTTATATGTCTAAATACATTCTTAAATATAGATTTTATGTTTGCTTATATATGCTTTATAAGTTCCAGTTTTCTGAAAGCAACTAAATGGCTTCAGTTACTCTAAAAGTTGATATCTAACAAAGCCAAAATATTTTATTTTCTAAATTAGCAGAGACAAATGTGAGTAGACTATCTCTTCCATGCTTAAGCACAACTGAAGTTGATTCTGAGGTTTCAAGAAGAAATAGTCACACATATTTAAACTTAGAATCTATTTTGTCATGAAACATGGTATCATGGATATATGTTGTTAATTAGAAATAGTTTCATGGAATTTTCTGCCCCAGCTGGCCTGCAATCACAAACTTTAGAGCTCAGCCTCTTGAGTAGCTAATATTACAGGCTTCGGCTCCTGGATTTTGTCTTTTGTTTTTCTTTTCTTGATGCCTTAGAGGCCTGGGTACTGTCTTTGAACTTTCACTAAAGGTTAGCACTCTACCATTTGACTCACACTTTTGGCTTTATGGCTGGTTAATTGGAGATAAGTCTCTCATGGACTTCCCTGCCTGGATTGGATTCAAACTACAATCCTAAAATCTTAGCCTCATGAATAACAGGGATTAAGGAGGTGAGTTACTGGCATTTAGCTAGGGCTCATTTGTAATACCTAAAATTGTGAAGATATCCCTATTTGTCTATGGTATACTTGTATATTTCTATGCCCTTGTTTATGTAGGAGATTTTAGTCTTAAGGATATTTAGTTTCTCAGCCACGTGGTAGAGCCTCATTGTTGAGAAAGCTTAAGGACAGTGATCAGGCCCTGAGTTCAAGCCCCAGGACTGGCAAAAAACAAACAAACAACCAAAAAAAAAACAAAGGAACTCAGTGAAATAACAGAGATCCCAATGAATTAAGTCTAAATTGGCAATCATTTTAGAAGACCGCTTGTGTTATTTCCATTACTTGACCACCTAAAAATTCTCCATGTTATCTGATACTAAAGAGCTATGAAATGTTAAACTCACACAATGTGTTTATATGAGCACACATACCCTTCCATGCGAATGGTGTATGCTGACACATCTCAAATGATCACTTGGGAGAAATAGAAATGTTGGGTATGTGTACTCATCCTCCCATCATCTTTCATAGTAACAGAGGGAAGTCAGTAAGAATGAATGAACCTGAGGTGTTCTGAAGTATTCTGGCTTAGAGACAGCAGGAGACATTGTTGAGGCTATTACATATTCCATTAGATTTTTCTCTCTGAAGACTGTTGAAATATACCTTTTTCTCACCAATCATCTTTAGGATAGCTCCCTCTGACTGTCCTGTTGAGAGGGTTCAAAATCTTGGTGTTCATGTGAGTCACATTTGCTATCCATGGCTGTGGATCCTGTGCCCATGGCTTTTGTCTGTGTCAAAGTAGTTATTTCAGTCAAGAAGCAACCATGAGTTACCCAGCAGGCAGAATTGCTGTGTGCCTCTCAGAGGGAAAGGGAGACATTGTTCAAGAAGAAATGTGCTCATTACCTAACTCTTGTAATTGTAATCCCTCTATATATCACCTCTAAAATAACATTAATATATTAATAAAATAACAATAAATAAGAAATCAAAGTATACACTAATATAACAAGGGACTGAGGAAAAGCTGTGTTTATCTCAAACTGTATACAATTTTCAAAGTCTTCTAGGGTTTTCCCTTCTAAAACCAATACTAGTTTGCTTCTTTGAAATTAATATTCAGATGAAATTGTGAACAATTATTGAGTATAATACATTTTGAAAATTTCTACAATACATATACGTATTTAGGGTCAAAAAAGAAAACAATAGCACATTTTACGCACTGAATGTTGAGAAATATTTCCATTTAACATGATACAGTTATACAGTTATATGTAGTCATTAGGACTACATATATATAAACACATAAATATATATGACAAATGTTATATATATGTATATTTACATACATTTTTATTTCAAACAATTTACCAAAGTAACTCCTATTCTAATCTATTTTCCTCTTGGAAATATATGGTTACATACATTAACTTCTTCCTTGCTGATAGATATGTGTTTTACACTTCTCACTCAAAGTTCCATTAAAATAGTTACATGGAAGCAGAATTATGATTCATAATTTTTTCTGTATTGATTATACTTTAAAGAGAAACAACTCATTCAATAGTAATATATTTTGGATAACTTTCTTTCAGTGAGTGTCTTCTACCTCCAGAAGATCAGCTCTTAACATTTGGGAAATAATTATTATTTACTGAGGATATTTGAAGCTAATTACTTCAATATGTCTATCATTTATTTTTGGATTTCAAATTAAGAGCATTGCCTGATTTTGTCCAAAACTGGAACATCAATATATTAACTGAAACTTAAGAGGAAAAAAAATATTCACTATGAATCTCTATTTAGTAAGAATGAATTGCTGTTTTGTATTTCTTCATGAAAATAAAATTTAAAACTTACTTGAAGAAAGTGAGACTATTGTAGAAAATTTACTACATTTAGAATTAAATGATATTATTGGATAATTTTACGTTTTGTAAGTAAACCTCTATCTTTTTCCATTAATGACAAGATGTGAATTTAATTAGATGAATGTATACTCAGAGACACTGGGCCAGTAGTTTCATTTAAAATAAATTAAGTAGCTGAGATTCAATATATTATCTGGGAATGCATGTGATATGGTATATCATTGAAATGAGAATAGAGAAGAAAAAGGAAATTTACAAAATGAACCTCAGAAAGAATAACAAATTCTAGGGCAGTAAAAATGTTTTTCATTCTTTAAGTTACAGTTTATGATACTGTAAAAGAAACATATTTTAAACTGTTATCTTAGAAATAATAGTCTAGGAAATAATAAATGTTTGTATTATAAAACTGACACACAGCTTAATTTGTTTCCTTTCCTTAATATCACTTTCTTCCATTTATCTCATACCTTTTTGTTTTTCTGGGTGACAAAGGAGAAGCATACAGAAACTAAGATTCAAGGCTTGTCCACTAAAAAATTGTAGTCCAGTCAGGATGCCTTGATAGATTCACCTGACTCCTGTTCCTTGAACTTCCACTCTCATAAATTTGGTGGATTATTCACTTAAAAAAAATCAAAACACTTCCAGCAAACTCTTGTGCTGTTACTTTCTTTGAAATATTTATTTTTAACCACTGTAAATGTTTCTGCTTCTTATTTAGTCTCTGTTATAATTCATGTCTTTATATCAGTAACAATCTTGGTGGAACTTGTGACTCTACAGCTCCACTCCAAGCTATTACCATTTAATTGATTGGTGTAAAAGTTTTACATACAGAAAGTGAACCCATAGTGCACTATTGATATCGGTTAGATAACTGTGTATTCATTCTTTTCTTTCTCTCAAGTTAATGACTCAGTGGAGCCCTGAAACAAAAATCCTTGGGCTTGCATTTTAGGTCATCATCTTTCCATTTAAATCCATGGGACTGTCTAGGATCCCTGTGTCATTTTTATTGTTATTGTTGTTTTTTATATATTTGTAGAATGGAACAGATACTCTCATTCCTAATTAATTATTTTCTTATTGATATATATTCTATAAAAATGACATATTTACCATGTTGTACTTTGGTTCCTGCTATATATGTGATTTAAATTTACCTGACCTAATGCTGAAGTTTTATTCTTCTATTTTGGAATACATTAATGAAATTTTCTTTGAATGTAAAATTTGCTTTAGATTTGCTAAGCTACAATCCATCACAAAGCCTTCAAGAAGGTTAAATCTCTTCACTTTGTGAATGGTGACTAAATAACAAACACTTCTTTTGGAAGTATACTAAACATTAAAATATATACACGTAGAAATAGAATTAAAGTTCTCCATAAAATAAATACATAGGGCTGGGTTGTAGCTTGTGGCAAAGCATTGCCTAGCAAGTGTAATGTCCTGGGTTTTGATCCGCAGTACCAAAAAAAGACACAAAAATTGAATATGTATATATATATATATAACTGTAACCATCTTCTACATATTTATGCATATACATGTATGTATTTGTATATAGTGTGTGTGTATATGTGTGTCTAGAAATGGAAAAAGGAAACCTTTCTTTCAACTTTATATCTGGAAAAACTGATTACAAAGGAGCAATGGAATTTATAGTGATTTAGTGTGTGTATGCATTTACCGACTTTAGGGCTTGAACGTAGGGCCTGGAACTTGAGCATTTTTGCCAAGGCTAGTGTGTACTCTACCATTTGAGTCACAGCTCCACTTCCTGGAGATACTTAAAGGAAGATTCTATGAAAAAGCATTCCAATTCAGAATTTAAAATGTGCTTTTTCAAAAACAAAAACTTGTCCATGAGTTTTGCCTACAAGTAGAGTGTTTGCCTATCATGCATGAAGACCCAGGTTAGATTCCTCGGTGTCATATACATAGAAAAAAAAATGGAAATGGTGTTGTGGCTCAAGTGGTAGAGAACTAGCCTTGAGAAAGCCTTGAGTTCAAGCCCCTGGACTGGCAAACAACAACAACAGCAAAGAATTTGTCAAGTTTATGACTGTAAGAGAAACTTTTATATGGAAGCAAAATAACACTCGTATAGTACTTATTTGCATTCAAAAATGATCACTAAAAATGATAGTGTCCTTATGCTTGGTTTCACCTATGGAGCATCTGTTGTGACCCCTTTCAGATCTATTTCATATTAAACACAGATAGACCCAGATGGACGCCCGAGTGTTAAAGAAAACAAAATGTTCAGGCAGAACTTAACCTATATCCATACTTCTCTTCAGAAGAAATACACAGACTTTTGTCTTTCAATTGAGAGAAAGAAAGAGAAACTCATCCCACATCAACATGAACAAGCAAAAACTGTATGAAGAAACAACATAATGACCTACAGCTAAAATCTAAAATTATCTCCACAATCAAATATAAGCCTAAAAAACTGGATGATCTGAAGTAAAAAATGAATCAAGGTCCACTTTTTAAAGATTGGTGTCCTTAAAGAGGACTGAAAAACAACAATAACAACAACAACAACAACAACAACAGGTAAGTGAAGTTAGGAAATCAATTCAAGACCTGGATAAGAAAGACAACATAAATAAATTTCAGCAAGGAGATGAAAAGTTTGTAAAAATAAACAAAAAGGACTGGAAAACACAGTGGTATCACCAGTAGGTAATATCAAGCATAAAGAAAAATAATCAGGGATGGAAGATGACACAATAGAAATTTGCACTCGTGGCATTACAGGGCACAAAAGAAATAATTGTGACTGCAATCTTTAGGAATCCAGAGATCTAATTAATAGTTCAAGCATAAATCTCCATGGGATGAAAGAAGGAAGAGAAATACAAACTAAAGGAATAGAAAATATATTTAATGAAATGGTCAGCAAAAATTTCCCTATCTTGGAAAAGATACAGACATAGAAAGAGATATAATAGGGTTTCAATTGAATAGACATGACTAAAGAAGAAAGTCTTCATGTCAGACCATAGTTAAATATATATATATGCATTGTATATATATATACATTGTATACATATATATATGCACAAAGCATATATGTATACATACACACACAGCCTGTAACTAATATCACAGACTTCTTAGCACAAATTCAAAAGTCTAAGAAAAAAAATAGAGCAATCTTTAATTCTGAAAACAAAAGAGCAACAACAAAAATCTTAACCAATAATGCTGTATCCCGAAATGCTGTCATTTAATTTTGATAGAGAAATAAAGATCTTCCTGCATAAGAAAAGGCTAAAGAAGTTCAAATCCATGGAGTCTGAATTGCAGAAGATACTTATGAGATGACTGCACTTATGGAAAGAAGAGTGATAGTTACAAACTGAAAAGCACAGTAAAAGAATAAAATTCAAAAGGAGAATCTGTAAATCATTGAAAATCAGAGCAACCTTAAGCATGTTTATCTAAAAAAACTGGCAATATATTGATAGAAATCCTTGTGATATTCTCCGCAAACATAAAATAATCAACCTTCAGGTTTGTATGGTAGTAAATACCACTTCAAAGTAGCCAGAAACATCATAAGCAAAAATGTATAATTCTGGGGAATGACAATATGTGATTCCAAATTGAACTACAGATTCAGAGTAACAAAGCTAATGCTTTCTTATATTGGCCTAAAACCCAATGCACAGATTGGCAACATCAGATAATAGATTCGGAAACAAACCTCGCAGTCAGCTTGTATTTTTACTTATTTTATATCACAAAAGAATTCTTTTATATCATTTTTATGGTCGGCATAGCAAAGTCAGATATAGTAAAAATATGAGATTTTTTAACTTTTCCTAATGATGACTACAGTATATTTTACAGAAGAGAATCTCTTCAACCAACTGTGATAGGAGAACTGGATATCTACAGCTATGATAGTGAAACTTGACAAATCCATTTCTTAATCTGTCCTAGCATATACTCTAAATTCATCAACTACTTCCAGGTAGGAACTGCAACTTTGAAACTAGAATAGGAAATAATTGGAAAATCCATGGGGTTTACAGAAATAGGTAACAACATTCTGAATAGATTTTTCAATAGCTTAGCAAATAAGAACAAGGATTGACAAATGGAATTGCCTGGAACTAAGAAGCTTTTGCACAACAAAGGAAACTAATCATTAGAATAAAGAGACAGACTACATGATTGGGTATGAAGAAGGATAATCAGATTGTACGAGTAAACAAGTGGCAAACTCCAAAGAATTCATAATAGAATTAACAAGTAGGCAAATGAATTGATCAGCCAACTTCCAGGAGAAGTAGATATAGCTAAGTGTTAAGTAGCAATCTAAAAATATCTAAAACAAAATAATTTTTGAGGGCTGGGAGTTTGGCCTACTAGTAGAGTGCTTGCATAGCATGCACAAAGACCCAGATTCAATTCCTCGATACCACATACATAGAAAAAAAAAGCCAGAAGTGGTGCTGAGGCTCAAGTGGTAGAGCTAAATAATACATTCAAATGGAAAAAAAAACATGCATTTAAAACTACTAAACACTTGGGAAACTGTAATACAAGAAATATGTCAGGAAATCAATGCACTGAATAAAATCAAATATAGGACTGGTCAAAAATACATGAGAATTTATTTAGAAATAAACCACATAAATTGAGCTTCCCTATGAGTATCAGAAAGATCAAAGATCTCATATTAGTTGAAGGAAAAAGATTCACAAAGTTTGTGCGGTTTTTTTTTTCCCAAGCCCTGTATGCCAGGATTTTGTTTTTAAATTGTATTTTATCGTCAGGTGATGTATAGGTTACAGTTACATTCATCAGGTAGTGGATAAATTGCATTTACTCTTTCCCATGTTTTACCTCCCACTTTCCCCCATCACTTTCTTATTCCCTTTCCCTTCCCTATTTCAAATAAACAAATTAGCATATACACAATATACCAGGTACCAAAGTCAGATACAGTAACCACATGAGGTAAAACATAAAGGGAAAAAAGATAAATAACTTCATAGGCAGGGAGTTTGGCCTAGTGGTAAAGTGCTTACCTAGCACTTCGATTCCTCAGTACCACATACATAGAAAAAGCTGGAAATGATGCTGTGGCTCAAGTGGTAGAGCTCTAGCCTTGAGAAAGCCCAAGGACAGTGCTCAGGCACTGAGTTCAAACCCCAGGACTGGAAAAAAAGAAAGATCTTCACATAGTACGTTAAGAACAATCATAAAGATAAACCTCTTGTTTCCCTATCCTGGAGTTCATTTAGCTTAGCCTCATCCTGTATGGCCATTTGTACATCGTTTTTGAGCTATTTTGATCTTCTGCTAGGAGAGTCCTAGATGTGTACTAATGATCACAAATGCGGGATTCCATGGAGCCTATGTTTCTATGGGTCTGGCTTTACTTCACTTATCTGTGCTCAGGATTTCTTGTGGAATACAGAAGGTTGCTTCCGGAGGAATCTAGTTCCTTTGCTGTGCGTGGGGAATGAAGGTGAAGACTTGCACCTTGGTTCCAAGCCATTGGTAGACTTCATTCTTTGACCAGTTCTAGAGGTTGTGAATGGTGGGTCCAGGGACAGTCGAGCGAATGGAATCTTCATGAAGTGGCTGAGGTCCGGCAGGTGTCCTGACCACGGTCCTGTGTGAGAGCACAGAACTCGGGCAGGTTTTGTTCACCATGAAGTGCGTTGAGTTCTGTAGACATTGGGGCATCCTAGAAAATAGTAAGGAAGCCATTTTTATCTTGCTGGCATATTGACATATCTTTGGAGTGTAGACTTTCTCCTGGTCCTCTTACAGTTCCCTTCGAACATTGTTTTGTTTTATTAAACAAAAGCTCCTCAGTGTGTTCCAAAGTATTGCCCATAGACTCCCAGGAGTTCATCTGGAGGGCTCCATCGCCCACTGGGTCATGGAGAACTCCAACAAGAGCCTGGATGCTGTCGTTTCTGTTGCTACACCATGTCCAGCTCGGAGCTGATCCAGGTGCTGCTTCTCCTCCCTTGTCTCCAGGGTTTGCTCACTCACAGGTTAACAGCTAAATGACAGCTTTTTACTGGTGATTTGGGGGAGGGGGATCTCACTGACTTTCTTTGGCCTGGTTTTGAAACACTATCCTCCAGATCATGGCCTCCCAAGGAGCTGGAACTCTTTTATTTGTCTGTCTGTCTCTCTTTCTTTATCTATTTTTATTGTCGGGGTAATATATAGAGGGGTTACAGTTACACTCGTCAAGTAGTGGATTTTATTTTTTTAATGGTGGGGGGTGAAGTAATTGCAGTTTAAAATAGGCAAATAAGAATTAAAACTATTGTACCTGAACTAATTTGTTGTATTAGAAAATGGAGAATTAAGCAAAAGAACAATAAATATGACAAGCGTCACTGGTACATTTCATTCCCAATGCAAAATCCCCAGTAAGTGAGTAATCAGATGACATGGAGCAAGCACTAAAAACTATTTAAAATAAGGACAAGCAGAATAAAATCAGAGGATACTACACTGGATAATAAAAGCATTGGAATACATGTCAGTTATCTAATGAGAAGGGCTAACAATTTGAAGAGCTATGGAATTTTGCTAGAAATTCCTCCAGACCACATTGGGGAAGGACTGTCACTTATGACCAAAGCAGGCTTCAAGAGTTGAGGCCCTTGTGTTAGTATAGAATTAAAAAAAAGGTTGTTTTTCCATCAACAAGTACTATAAATACAATAATCCAGAGATGAATGTCTGTGAATGCAAATCTAAAGAAGAGCATGAAGGAAATTTCTGCTAGGTTCCAGTGGCTCACACCTATCCTAGATATTCAGGAGGCTGAGATCTGAGACTCACAGCTTGAAGCCAGCCTGGGAAGGAAGTCTGTGAAACTCTGATGTCCAATAAACCTCCAAAAACAATATTGGAAGTGGAGCTGTGGCTGTGAGTTCATCCCAGCCCCAGGAACAGCACAGAAGAGAGAGAGAGAGAGAGAGAGAGAGAGAGAGAGAGAGAGAGAGAGAGAGAGAGAGAGAGAGAGAGAGAGAGAGAGAGAGAGAGAGAGAGAGAGAGAGACAGAGAGACAGAGAGACAGAGAGACAGAGACAGAGAGAGAGAGACAGAGACAGAGACAGAGGGAGGGAGGGAGGGAGAGAGAAACAGAGACAGAGGGAGGGAGGGAGGGAGAGAGAAACAGAGACAGAGGCAGAGACAGAGACAGAGAGACAGAGAGAGAGACAGAGACAGACAGAGACAAAGAGAGAGACAGAGAGAGTGAGACAGAGACAGAGACGGACAGACAGAGAAGGGAGGGAGGAAGTGGGGCAGGGATGAGAAGGAAGTGATGGAGGGAGGAAGGGAAAAAGACAGAAGAGAGAATGAAAAGGGTCAGCCATGAGTTAGAAGGGTTGAATGATTCATGTTTTTCTTTTATCTTTAGTTTATTCTTGAAAACATTTTGTTAAAATTAGAAATCCACAAGAAGAAATGCTCCTTAATAAAATTACATGAAGAATCAGTAGACAGGAATTTCCACCCATCATCACACACAGCTGCAATGAACTCCAGGACATTTTTGCAGACAAACCACCAGTGCTACCTGCACTTTCATCTCTTCAGAACTGTGGCAAAACTCCATAAGGTGTTGGCCTCTGATTCTCACCAGCTCCTAGGAACACAAACATGAGCACTTACACACCTCCATATTCACATGCATATGGAAGCATGGATTTTGAAGTCTTGGAAATCAGACAATTCTAGTTGTGTAAAAAAATATTTCAACATATGACTACAAACTATTTTTTTTTTAATCATGGGGCTTGAACCCTGGGCCTGAGAGCTGTCCCTGAGCTCTTCAGCTCAAAGCTACCTCTCTATCCCTTGCCATTTCTACAGCTCCACTTGCCATTTTCTACTGGTTAATTAGAGATTAGAGTTTCACGTTCTTTGGTGCCTGGGCTGGCTTTGAACCACGATTCTCATATCTCAGCCTCCTGAGTAAGCTAGGATTACAGGCATGAGCCAGTGTGCCTAGCCAAACTATTTTACTTTGAGTAAAATACCCCACTTTGGGGTCTAGTTAATTATATTCCTGTTAATTCTATTTCAATTGTATACCTATATGTATAAAGCACAAGTGTTTTATATGTATATACCTATATGTATATATATATTTATATGTGTATACCTATATTTACAAACATATGTATATATAAAACACTTGTGTTTTACACATATATAATTATATAGTATATATGATTGTATGTATGATTATATTTTTATTAATCCCAATATAGCTTCATTGCTATTTTTACTTCTTCATTTAACTTTTACTTATTAATTAGTTCATATATTAAGGATAGCTTTTTAGCTAAAGCTTTTTTACTAATACCAATAGAAATTATTCGGTCTAAGATTCCCCATTTTCTCTTTTGTTATTGCACTAGTCTTTTGTAGTATTGGCAATATCTATGCTCTAATTTAACAACCTGTTCTGTTCTACTATATACGTTGTGATCTTGGAAAAGCAAAACCTTAAGGAAAAACAGATGGAAAGAATGAGTTTCTGGATATTTAATAAATTAATTCTGCAATATTCTTTGAGTTTGAGGGTTTTTTTCTATGTAAGTGGTACTGAGGAATTGAACCTGGGTCTTTATGCATGCTAGACAAGCAATCTACCACTAGGATAAACTCCCCACCTGCAGTATTCTTTGAAACAGTTGTGATGCTATTGATGGTTTCTCATGTGCTCTCCTTGTCCTAGGAAATGCAATTCTAGCTGGGTGCTGGTGGCTCATGCCACTGCAATATGACTCTGTAGGTTCAAAGCTAGCCCAGGATGGAAAATCTATAAAACACTTTAGTCACTAAAACACAAAAGTGTCAGTATGTCCTAAGTAGTAGAATATTAGTCTTGAAGAGAAAACCTTAAGGACAGCACCCAATCTCTGAGTCAAGCCCTAGTACTGACACCAAAAAGAAAGAAAGAAAGAAAGAAAGAAAGAAAGAAAGAAAGAAAGAAAGAAAGAAAGAAAGAAAGAAAGGAGAGAGGAGAGAGGGGAGAGAGAGAGAGAGAGAGAGAGAGAGAGAGAGAGAGAGAGAGAGAGAGAGAGAGAGAGAGAGAGAGAGGGAGAGAACGTGCTATTATCCTAAATTCAGTTAAGTCTGGGGTGGTTTTACTAAATGTAACTAACCATCTAGTGCTCAGTTCATTTTTTGAAGTGCCTATTTCTTAATATATTACTATATAAACAAACAAGATGCTCTTTAATATTAGTGAAGAATATAACTACTTGCCTTTTCTTAATCACAAAGTCAAAGCCACCTGAGTAATTTTAAATTTTGTACAAACCACACTTAAAGTAATAATACAGAAAAGAATAAAATTGGTGATAACAATATATTTTACTTAACTATTACCTTAAACTTCTGTTGTTGTGATTTCTAAGACTTTGAAATCCAGAACATACTTGACACTTGCTCTATGGAGTTGGGTGTATGCAAACATCCAGTTAGTTCCATCTCATTGCATTTGTCTGAGGGGATGTAGAACTGACAATATTCTATCACACACTAGACTACATGCAAATTGGAAGCATAGCTTACTATGTGATAGAAGCATTTTGTTTTAAATATTAACTACTATTTTAATTTTAAAGATTAAGTTCTATTTTACTACATCCTATAAATAACGTGCTCAATGGAATTATGTTAAATTTGTAAGAAAGCATTGAAAAGATATATGGTTTCACAGAATTCTTTTTTTTCATATATTTTTATTGTAATTAATAGAAGGGTTACATTATATTCGCCAGATAGAAGGTGCATTAATTCGCATACATTGATACCCTTTTTCATGTCTTAGTCCCCATTTCCCTCCCCCCCACCCCTACCCCTTACTGACACACAGACACACACACACAGACACACACACACAGACACACACACACACACACAGAGGTATTTTTTTCTAGGACAATGGAATGCACAATTTAGTGCCTTGTATCTTACTTTAACCTGTTTTTTTAAATAGTTGAGTAAATACAAAATAGAATATTTCTGAATAGAATGCTTTCCTCTAGATGCTCCTTTACTATAAGAATCTAGGATGAGCCTAAATGAAAGGATCTGTAGGATGTGGAAACAAGAGCTTTATCTTGTGTGATTGTTGTTCTTAATGTACTGTTATTTCTCTTCTCTTTTTTTGCCCTTATGGTTAATCTCATATTGTTACTGTATCTGATTTTGTTACCTGGCATATTGTATATATGTTAATTTGTTTACTTGAAATAGGAAAGGGAAAGGGGGAAAACAAGATGGTTGGGAGGGGATGGGGGAAGGAAAATAAGGACATAAACATGAGAAGGGGTATCAATGTGAGAGAAGTAATGCACCTACTACCTGGTGAATGTAACTGTAACCCCTCTATACATTATCCCAACAATAAAAAAATAAAAAAAGAATTTAGTAACAATTGAAAAAGTAAGGAGGGAAAAGGGGTGGGAAAATGAAAGGGGAAGAAGGGAGAATGCAGGCAACAATTCATTGTATACACTACAGAATGGAGAAATATAGGGGAATGAGTGGGATCGAGGCCAGGTGAAGATGTTGAAGTGGTAACACGAATCAAGATTCATTGTACATACAAACTTAGTTATGTGGGAAATGTTAATATACAATCTAAAATTCAATAAGCGAAGGGTGGTCTAGGAAGGAGTAGGTAAGAATATTGAAAGAGGTGACCA
Source organism: Megascapheus bottae (assembly GCF_031878675.1). NCBI lineage: Eukaryota > Metazoa > Chordata > Mammalia > Rodentia > Geomyidae > Megascapheus > Megascapheus bottae. The sequence continues at coordinate 29,234,541 of NC_143513.1, read as the reverse complement.
TGATCAAGATGTACTACATGCACAAACTGCCTCAGTGAATGGCCACGTCTGTGTGGAACTACTTGGAGATAATAAAAATATTCAAAAAAAGCAATACTACCAGGTGAGCAGTACTACCAGGTGAGCAACTTCAAAAAGCAACCACTGTAAAATTAAGATAAACTAAAATAAAGCATTGCCACCAGCAACACGCCCTACAAGAAACTATTGAAAAATGGAATACCAAATCATTATCACTCACCTGAACTTGCAGGTATTTTGAGTGATAGATGATTAACACATTGCTGTGGTGAATACCAATCCTTGTTCTATTTGGAGCTCGTTACTAATTTTACTCTTATTAAATACCAATCCATAAAAAACTCCATAAAACAATAAAAACAGTTTACCAAAAAAGAATGATCTTTAAGTTGAAAAAGGCCAGTGCAATCATTTAAGGATAGTGATGTAACAAAAATATTTGGAAACATATGCTATTATTTTATATAATATAAGATTATGCTATTTTATTATTCTGTTACTTTTGCAGAAATGTTGAAATTTTGCTGAGGTTGACAAAGATTTTGGCCACTGCTGCATATTGCTGCACAGTCATTCTCCACTCGATCAATGCTTTCATCAGTCTCTGAGATTGATTTTGTGCACAGCCAATTGGGCAGATCAAGCAGCTAATGAAATTTAGTCTGTGCAATAGATACAAGAGTCAGAGCCATATTCCACCATCCAAAATGATATTTTGATTGAAGATAGAAATATGGTTCTTCTGAGAAATTGCAAAGCCCTTTACTCTCTTAGAAATGTGTCATATTAAAAGACTTTTTATATTTGATCCTCTGAAACATTTCAATATTGGCATGGTTTATTTACATCTTGCTTATCTTTACAATGGCATTATATACTTCATGACTCAAGATTTCTTCAGATTTTGTCCGTTTAAAAATTACCACCATTCATCTCATCTGTACACTAGCTTTGAATATAGATGTTGCTAAATTTCCATTTCATTTTTTTTGTTTGTGTTGATTGTAGATCTTGAACTCAGGATGTCTCTAAGCCTCTTTATGCACAAGGCTAGAGCTCTAAAACTTGAGCCATAGCACCACTTCCAGTGATTGGGTGATTAATTAACAGGACTTTTCTGTCCAGATTGGCTTTGAACCATGATCCTCAGATCTCAGCCTCAGAAGTAGCTAGGATTACAGGAGTGAACATAAAAAGTAATAAAGAATCAGTCATACCAAGGAGCTTTGTTGAAAAGTAATGACATACTTCAATTAAGAATAAGGAAATGGTTTAATATAGAACTATCATAATTTAGAACAAAATTTCTCTAAAGTTATCTTTCAAAGTGGTTCTGCTGACCAACTCTCTAATAAAAAGCCTGCCACTTCACTGGTGGATTGCCATCTTGTCCTCATGCAAGGTAAATCCTTTCACTGTTCTTTCTTAATAGCTGATTGATACTTCTTCCCCACCTTCTGTGGTGCCTGATAACTTTTAAAGTTTAAAAAAAGGTGTTTCTAGGGTTGTAATGCAGTGCTGAGCGCAGGAGACAGCACACAGTCCACAGAACCCTTGCCTACTTCTTTGCCCCATTAGCTGTGAGTCCAAGACAAATTTCTGCCTATCGAGCTGCCCCATTTGTTTAGAAGACTTCCCTCGAGGAATTCCTTTCTTCTGCTTCTCTAACAAAACTGGCAGCTGTGTTCTTGTGAGTGCCCATTGTCAAATTGAATAGCCCTGTTTCCTTTCTGATTAAGTGCATTGGTAATATGTTTTTCAGGAAAGAGGTAATTCAATGTAACTTTGTTAAAATATTGCAAGCCACATGCAATGGCAAAAAAGTGGAATTACTATCATCATTCTTTTGAAACACAGACATTGAATGTTCATTTTGTATATGGAAAAATGGCAGAGGCCTGGTGATACCAAGGAAATTATTTTTTTTTTCCAATGGAAAAGAGCTGGGAGGGAGTAGAGAAGATTATGAACAGATTTCCCAACAAGTGCACAAGTTACCTTGTGAACACAAAGACAGAAAGGAAAGAAGAAAGGAAGGAAGGAAAAGAAAGAAAGAAAGAAAGAAAGAAAGAAAGAAAGAAAGAAAGAAAGAAAGAAAGGAAAGAAAAGAAAGAAAGAAAGAAAGAAAGAAAGAAAGAAAGAAAGAAAGAAAGGGAACATCATACAAGATAACGTACTAGCCCAAAGAGGCCTTAGAAGGAATTTTGAAAGACAGGAAGTTAGGCCTAATGTATTAGACATTTAGTCAAATTTTTGTGTTTGTGTTTTTTCCTAGGGTATTTAGAGGAATAAAAGAAAAATGATTGCTTTTTAATATGAATAACATTAAATGAACTGACTGTGGTTTTCTGATATTTGGTATATTTACCTTTCTATTTGTTTGCTTTTGTATTTCTTTTCAGAAAGTAGCAAGTTTTTCGTCCTGATATTTTCTTCAACTTGAATTTAAATATATCTGTGTATGTGTTCAATAAATGGAACCCTGTAAACTCTATTGCTTTCCCAATTTGTATATAATTAAAATTATTCTTGCTATTCAAAAATCAAAGTATTAGGATAAATATTATGCCCAGAGATGCTTTTGATTTTAAAAGTAGTATTATATACTTACACACACACACACACACACACACACACACACACACGTATATCTGTCAGTTTCCTAACATTAAATGAGATTAATGTAATAGTAAAGAAATGAAATACATTTTTTTAGTTATCAATAAAAATAAAGAGGACTTAGTACTGAATTGGTTTGCCTTACTTGACTAATTCATAGGTTAGACATGTGGTATCAATATTCTCAGTAGAAAATAAAATGATGTTATGTAAATCAGGCTCAGAGAAGCACAGGAGGAACATTTTCTTTCACATGTGAAAGTTGGATTTAAATTGTGAATACATATTTAAACCTCTACAGGATCATGTGTTTATATGCACAAACATATTGACTGAAATTGGGTATGCCAAAAAGATGATTCCAATGATGTAACTGTTATGAACAAATAACTTAAAGTTGAATTAAATGAATACCAGGAAGCTGGAAACTGTGCTGCCTATGGGGAGGAGTTGAGGGCAAGAGGAGTGGATCAAATGAGAAAAGGAAAGAGTGGGGGAATTCAGTCACTATATTTGATGAGCTAATGTGAAAAATGGCAAAATGACGGAGATCTACAAATGGAATGATATTAATCCTGATGCATGAAATCCATTTGTACAAGTACGTAATGATAATCTTAATAACTACTATCATTATATTGAATGTAACCTCATTACCCAAAAGCCTTGGATTGCAAAGAGCAGGTCAAGGACCTGCATCATTCAGTAAAACATCTCAACTGATGAATGGCCCTGAGAAGAGAAACAAAGATCCAAACCCCTCCTTCATTCGCTGAGATGTAAATCTAATATCTTCATTTGATTCCATTTGATAAAATGTCACATAGGAAAATGAAATTGTAACCTTATTCACCTTCATCATAGATTGAACAGATGTTTCAACTTTTTACCATCCTGGCATAAATATATGGAGAGTCACGCCATTTGAAATCTAATTAGTGTTTAATAAGCCATTTGAAAATGATGTCATTCAACACTACAAATTAATCCTGCTCTTTCAACACCTGCTGGTATTTTGCAACAGTAATTATTTCATGACAAAAAGAGGTCTGAACTGGTCCACATTAACATAAGCAGCTCTTGTAACTACTCCACAAAATTCTTCCTCTGAAAAAAAAAATGTTAATAGACTCCTTGTGGCTTAGTGGCAAAGAAATTTCTCCCAAACATAATGAGTCTTGCTCTGAATGGAAGAGAGTTCATGGCTAGAAAATGCAATTTTGATTTGTCAATTGAAGCCAAAGACTTTCCTCTTGCTCTTCACAAGAACTTTTCAAAATCTGGTGCTAGTGGCCAGGCTTATAATCATAACTAATCAAGATGCTGAGATTTGAGGAACACAGTTCAAAGCCAGTAAGAGCAGGAATAACCATGAGACCCTTACCTCCAATAAACTACTGAAACTGCCAAAAGTAGAGTTGTGGCTCAAGTGGTAAAGTTTTAACCTTGAGCATAAAAGCTCATGAACAGCACCCAGCTCAACGTGCAAGCCACCAGACTAGAACACACACACAAGCACACACACACACACACACACACACACACACATATACACACACAATTAACCAGAGATCTCCTAAAGAAATACCAATTGAGAAAGCACTTGGAAAAACAGATTTCAATGGATGGCCCAATAAGACAGAAAAGTTTACCAGCCAGGCACACTTTCACTAGACAAGTACATTTCAAAATGAATAATATGGAAGAATACCTTCTTTAAATTAAGCACTCACACTCATATAACACAAAATGTCACATTATTGTCAAATCTTTCTTAAACCAGTGATTAATTTCTTGAAGTGATTGATTGCTTTGAATGTAAGTTCAACTCTGATGTTCCTATTTCAATACAGTTAATTTTACCTATAATAAAAAATAATTTCACAAACTTCCAGGAAGTGTTTAGCAAAGTTTTAAATGTGAGAATTCCTGCTACATTCTACAATTCAAGTGTATGTTTCTGTTGATTGTCCAGCCATATAAAACAACTGCAGAAATCACCATAAAATCCAGAAGTTTGGGAATTGTATCAGGTACTTTTTAAGTTTTCAAGGTATGAATACTCTATGGTCATATTATGCAACTATAGTTATTGTTATGATGAAAATCAATTGCCATTGGTCAATAATGAAAAATAATGTTAGGTTGAAGTCTTTATTTCAAAAATTGTTTTCCTGAGATTTTTTTCCTTTTATTTTCACAGCAGAAACATCCTGTCTATGTTTTATGTAATTAGACTCTTTGCAAAAGAGTAAAAAGATAAAAAGAGAACTAGTATTTCAAGAGACTTTTTTTACTATGAAGATGCTTTGGCACTGTTGAGCTCAACTAGATGGTGGTAGATAAAACTCAGTTTTTCCAGAAAACAAAGAAGAAATTAACTTGTGTATGTGGGTATGTGTGTTTACTTAAAATATTTAGCGACTAATCCATTTTGAGTTAAAAGTTAGTGTAAATTTTTATATGACTCATTCATATTTAATGTGGCTTTGCTTCCAAACATTTGGTAAATACAGCAAAAACTCCTACACATTTCCATCATTGACTGGAATTAGAATATTTATTAAATATATAAGCTATAAGTTTGTTTCTAGACTTACAACTCATTTCATTGAACAGACTCCTTAAGTTTATACCAGTACTACATTAGACAGACAAACAGACATGCATACACACACACACACACACACACACACACACACAGAGTATATTTTGAAGTTGCTAATGTGTGCATCCTACAATGTTGCTGTGTGAAGTTTGTCTTCTATATTATGAGAAATTGTTTGTAGTTATTCGGTGGGGTTTCTGTGATGGTTTAATATTGCCTTATACAAAATATGCATTTACCATAAATGATCATAATTTGGGATGTAATTTTTCCGGTGGAAGCATAGAATTCTATTGTGTACATATACCACATTTTCTCTCTCCATTCATTTACTCAGGCACATCAGTGTTGGTTCCATATCTTAACTATGGTAAATAATACTATAGTGAACATGGTTGTGCTAGTAGCTTTAGTATGGCCTTGTTTCTGATCATTTGGGTAAATGCCCAAAAGTGGGATTGCTGGGTCATAGGGGAGCTCTATGTTTAGTCTTTTGCGGAATTGCCACACTACTTTCCAGACTAGTTGAACAACTTTACACATCCATCAACAAAGTATTAGCTTTCCCTTTTGGCCACATCTCCACCAGCTTGTTGTCATTAGATTTCTTGATATTGTCCATTCTAACTGGAGTGAGGTGGAATCTCAAAGTTGTTTTAATATGCATTTCTCTTATGGTCAGAGATGGTGAACATTTCTCCATATGTCTATTGGCCATTCTTATTTCCTCTCCAGAGAAGTCTCTCTTTAAGTCTTTAACCCACTCTTTAATAGGTTGGCTTTCCTTTGTTTTTTTTTTTAATTACAATGTTATTTCTTTCTTTTTTTTGTCTTTTGGTTTATCCCTACATGTCACTGAATTTGATTTTGCTTCCCTGTTTCTTGTATATGTATTTATCTCAATTGGGGAAGAGACTGGGAACAATAAAATGGTGAGAGAAAGGACAAAGGTCAAAACAATGTAACTGCAATACTAGACAATAAGTTAGATATGAACTTTACAACATTGCCGGATTAAGGGAGGGGAAGAAAAGTTAGAGGAAAACGAGGCAGGGGTAACAATATTTGACAAGGAAAGTCCTCATTACCTTATGTATGTAACTGTAACTCCTCTATATATCTCCTTGACAATAAAATTAAATTTTAAAAAAGGAAGAATTTTTTTTTCTTTTTTTGCCAGTCCTGGGCTTGAGCTCAGGGCCTGAACACTGTCCTCAGACTTTCTCAAGGCTAAAGCTCTACCACTTGAGCCTCAGCACCACTTCTGGCTTTTTTCTATGTATGTGGTACGGAGCAATTGAACCCGGGTCTTCGTGCATGATAGGCAAGCACTCTACCACTAGGCCAAACTCCCAGGCCCAGGAAGAAGGAATTTTTATGGCTTTGTTTCAGAGCTAAGATATCAATGCCATTAGAGATGCATAAAAATTAGACAGTGATATCATATATAAACTAAGCACTTGATTAGTTTTTTTCTTAAGCTTTTGAACTTGAAAGTAGTGTCATGAGTGATAATTTGATACATAAGCCATTTCTCAGGTCCATGATTATGTCTGTAAGATAAATTACACTGAAATTAAATTGTGTTGATGTTGCACAACTACCTTTCTTTGGTCTGGTGGGAACTTCTTTCTCGTCTACATGTACAACATACCATCCATCACACAGTGTCAAGAGTGTGCTCTCACACTTTAATTCTTCTTACTCTGATAGTGAAGAAATTTCACTATTTGAAGTTTAAATGTACTTGTTTGGATATCAGTTGAGTTGTGCATTGCATCTTAAAATCTTGTGGATAACATCTCAGTGTGTATATGCATCCGATTTTTATATGGAGTTTTTCCTTGATTATTGACTCCTATTATTTACTTATAATTTTAGCTATTTAAATGCATGAAAGAAGTTACAATTTTACACTATTCTTTCATTCAGATATCGGTTCTAGTTGCAAAGATGATGAGTAAGCAGTTCATTTCATCCTTGTCCTTTGTCCCTCTGCACTCCTCTGCCATTGTCCCAACTTCTCTGTCTGCTGGTCCATCTAACTTTGTCACAGGAAATTGTCTTTCTGCCTTAAAGATCTGTATCACAAGTTGCCTCAGGGTATGTTCTGTCATTGGAATGAGATCTGAAATGGAATGAAAGGACACTCTGTAATCCTTGCTTCTCCTTCTTGTCTTAAATCTATCATAAGCAAGGGCTACATAGAGAATGACAAACCAGTCTCCTTTTATGCTAGTGTATTATTGTTAAGAAAGATGCTGCCATTCTGGCACCAGGGCCTAATCAATGTGGTCCTAGCTACTCAGGAAGGTGTTATTTGAGGTCTGTGGTTTGAAGCCAGGCTGGGATAGGAAAGTATCTGAGGTTCTTAGCTCCAAGAAATTATCAGAAAACACAAAATGGCTCAGTGGCCCAAAGTGGTAGAGCACTAATGTTGAGGAAGAAAGCTCAAGGGTAGCACATGGAAATATTAGTTTAAATTTGTTTTGGGGGAATTATGTCTTTACTTAAAAAGAACAGCTCATCACTTGTTTGTGCTTCATAAATTAAGTAAGAGATTCTCCTTACATCTCATTGTGTAAATGTTTTGAGTATTGTTTAATCCACAGTCAAGTGTATTTTTTTTGCCTTTTACTATTCATCAAGTATACTTGTAGATTTATGAGCACATTCTAATCATGCCAAAGGAAGAAACCATGCAACCTGTTAGGTCTGCCTGGGAGAAATGATTCCTTCCCTTGGCGTTCTGTACACCCTGGAAATCCCCGCCCAGCCTGCCCTCTCTCTCTCTCTCTCTCTCTCTCTCTCTCTCTCTCTCTCTCTCTCTCTCTCTCTCTCTCTCTCTCTCTCTCTCTCTCTCTCTCTCTCTTTCTTTCTTGAAATCTGGGCCTGAGCACCATTCCTGAGCTCTTTAGCTAAAGGCTATTTCTCTATCCCTTGGGGTCATAGCACTATTTCCAGTTTTCTGGTGGTTGACTGGAGATAAGAGTCTCATGGACTTTCGCGTGTGGGCTGGCTCTGAACTGTTATCCCCATATCTCAACTTCCTGAGTAGCTAGAATTACAGACATGAGCCACTGGTGTCAGGCTTAGTTTTTTTGGTAATGGCCATTCTAACTGGAATGATTTACAATCTCAATATTGTTTTGATTTTACGTTTTTATGGCCAGAGATATTGGGCAATTCTTCATGGGTCCATTGTCCATTTTTCTTTCTTCTTCAGAGAAATTTCTCTCTTTTTTGCCATGGAGCTTGAACTCAGGGCCTGAGCACTGCCCTTGGACTTTTATCAAGGCCAGTGCTCTACCACTTGAGCCACAGCACCACTTCCAGCTGGAAACAAGAGGTTTATTATTGTACTGTTGGTGCTTCTTTTTTTCCCCTCTAGTTCTTTTAATTTCTGTACTTCTTGTCTTTTACATTAGTTTATCTGATTTACAGAAATGGGACAAAGGGTGTGAGAAATTATGTTGACCTATAGTACTTGGGGGAAGAAAGAGGGAGGGAAAAGTGGAAGAAAATGAAATGTAGTCAGTACCTGATTTATGTAACTCTAATCCCTTTGTACATCACCCATACAATACAAAAATTAAAAAATAAGTAAAAATAAAATATAGCAAAATTTTGTTAGTTTTAGTCTTTATATTCTGCATTTGTCCCCTCCATTCTTTTCTGTGTGATTGTAAATGGCATCTTTTGCTCATTGGCACCCTGAAGTGATGGGTGTTGTTGATGGAGGGGTCACGTGCTCAGCAGAAGGATCTACTGGCTCCAGTCCTGCTCCTTGGGCCTCACAAATTCTCAGAAGAGAGGTAGGATCTTGCTCTTCATTAAAATATAAAATTATTTAAGAGAGTTCAAATGTGGTTTTTTTTTTTTTTTTTTTTTTTTTTTTGCCAGTCCTGGGCTTGAGGTCAGGGCCTGAGCACTGTCCTTGGACTTTCTCAAGGCTAGAGCTCAGCACCACTTCCGGCTTTTTTCTATGTATGTGGTACCGAGGAATCGAACCCGGGTCTTCGTGCATGCTAGGCAAGCACTTTAACCACTAGGCCAAACTCCCGGCCCGAGAGTTCAAATGTTTTGAAGTGCTTGTGATTCCAAAAGAAAAAAAAAAGATCTTTGAACATATATGCAGATGTGTGCTATCTGTGTGCATATATGTATGCAAGTGTGTGTGCATGAATGTCAGAGAAATGGAAAAGTTGTGAGTGACACAAAGTTCAGTGTGAAAGCAATATTTTTCTTTTTAAAGTTTATAGCTTGTAGTCTGCTTTTGTTTACAAAGTTGTTAAACAGTTTATAAAATAAGTGTTTAACAATTTCATGGACAGTAAATTATAGACTCCTTTCTCAGTCTACAAGCAAAGCTGTCCTCATGGGAAGCTTATTTTGAAGTATCCGTAGATCATTTTGGATTTAATTCTTTCATGAAATTTACAGTTATTCATTTAATTTATCAATTTGGACACTCCATTACACTTTTAGAAAATGGATTACATTCATAAAACACAAATTATAGCTAAAAATCATGTGTGAAGAAGGAGCTTTACTTTTTTATGTTCTCACTACAGAAGGATAGATACACAGCAAACTGCATATCAACTCAGACAAGCATCTTCTCTCCAGTTTTTGTGACTGGTTTGGATATATGCTTCCAACAAAAGTAAGAGCTGTCTATCATACTTGATTTCCAGAAATGGATTTCATCTTGATTTTAGAAATGTTCTCTCTCAGCTTTATCATACTGAACATGCGCTATCACTTGGCACAGATGACAGAAAAGTGCTTAAATCAATTTCAAAATACTTCTCCTAGGATTCATTTTTGTAATATATGGAAGCCTATGGAGCTCCAAATATCATTTTTTAAATCTATAATCACATAAGATTTGTAAAAGTCTCTCACTGTCAGGAGCATGGTCTAGTGGTAGAGTGCTTGCCTAACATGCAAGAAGATATTGATTGGATTCCTAAATACTGCACACACAGAAAATGCCAGAAGTGTTCTCGTGGCTTAAGTGGTAGAGCACTAGACTTGGGGAAAACACAAGGACAGTGCTCACTCATTCCCTGAGTTTGAGTCCCAGGACTGGCAAAAAAAAAAAAAAAAGATTTTCAATGTTTCATGTCCTATTTCTCATCTAAGAATAACCAAACTTTTGTGTGTTACTTGACTTTCAAATTATATTAAGTGGTGTGCATAAAGACATTAGGAATGGATCAGAAATACTGTAGAAACAATTACATTCAAGAATGTATGTTTGCCTCATACCAGGGGCCAGAGATGTGCAACTTAGCACGAACACTATCTAAATGGTGATTGGTCAAATTGTATGGTTTGTTCTAAAATTATTGGCTGCCTGCGTGCAGACCTTGTTGTAATGCTTTAAACTTATTGGCTAAAGAAGCGCGGGCTCTGCTGTAACGGAGTGTGTGGACCTATTAAAAAACCAGCCCCAGGACAGTTCGGGGCTCTCAGCCACTGACCCGAACCTTGCGGATCTCGAGGTGACATGTACCTGGGAGCCCGAACATGCCCGAATAAAACCCTCTTGCTCATTGCAAAAAAAAAAAAATGTATGTTTGTCTGCCAATTTAAAAAAAAAAAAATTTGTTTTCCTAAATTTTTGTTTAAACCTGATACTTGACATCTGATGCTTTTGCTCAATACCTGTCTACCACCTGAGCCATGCTTCTAACCCCCCACTTTCATTTTATTGAGTGAAAAATTTTTAATTAAAGATTCACGCCTGTAACTCTAATGACTCAGGAAGTGGAGATGTCAGAATTGCAGTGGAAACTAGTTCAGACAGGAAATTCCATGAGATTTGTGTCTCCAACTATGCATTATAAACACGAGACGGTAACTTTGAGCAAAGAGGTTAAGGGACATGTCCCATACTCTAAGCTCAAGTCCCAGGAGTAGAATAAAAATAGAGAAACATACAAAGCATTAAAATGATGTTTTGCCTTAATTGTCTGAAAACTAAAATTCTCTTTATCAAAATTCTGTAAATAATGTTCTAATGTAACATGGACCCCAGTTTCCAATCATTATATTTGTGCGGTGTGTTACTCTGTTTGTAATTTAGTTCCTAGTGAACAAATGATATGGAGTCAGAAACAAGAAACAAGTCAAAAATAAATTTACAAGAATTTTCCCATTACATGTTTAGAAATTTTCTCTGGGCAATGTCAGGCGAAGATGGCTGTCTGGATGCTTTATTTCTGATTAATGGTATATTAAGCCATGTGAGAGCTTAGACATTTTAATGAGCTGATATATGTCTAAATCATTACATGTGTGAGACAGCTGATGGGTAAACATCAGCTTGAATCAAAATAGTGTTATATGCCTTGAGAATAATAATTATTCTGAAGATAGGATATATTTCTTTACTAAGAAGACCTGGTCATTAAAGTATCTGAATCTCTAAGCTTCATTTCTGTGCAGGAGTTTTCCCACATTGAGCTTTCATAAGGTTAATCTGTGATATCAGGTATCCAACATGAAGGACAATGAATTGGAGGTTGTCTGAGACTATCGGACAAGGAGAAAGGAATTTCTTTCTTCCATGTAATGGACAGCTCTGGTTAGGCTTCTCTGGGAGAAGTTTATCAGCTTGGTGAAGTTCTGGGTATATTCCATGTGATTTTTCTTACCTTTGTCCTTTTGGAAGCCGAGAGGAAATTCCTCAGCAGTTAACCAGGACAATGTGGACATAAAACCCATGAATAAATGTTGCCTCCTCTAAGATGATAACCCTTGGGAGTTTCAAACATTCACAGGAACCCTACTCAGCCTCCAGCAGTGTGTTAGAATTGCCCTCTAAATTTTTCTTCCTGCCAATGGCCCTATTTGTTAAACCAGGTAAGCAGCCCAGGTCTTGACTCTGGATTTGTTGGCTTCCTTAGCTTTCAGAATGATTGCTGGCCCTGACAATCTGGGTGTGTGAAAGATTCAAGGAAAAAAAAGATATTGGCCTTTTCTTCTTTGGCGTTCATTTTACAAAGAGGATTGTATACTTCTGAGCTATTTATAGTCACTGAAATGTTAAATTTCCTGAGTTATTATTTATAAATGTTAAATGGTACCATTTTCCAAGTTACTTGGAAACCAGCAATCATTTGAGTTAGTACACTAGTACTAACTAGTACACTAGTACTACTGGTGTACTAACTCATCCTTACATTGATTCCTAAGTAGATAAAATATTTCAAATTATATATATCAATTTAGAAATATACATGACTGTATTATGCTTCTTTTTGAAATAGTAATGAACTATCATTGATAAATACAAAAACGATACATATAAAGGTAACTGTAACAAAATTTATAAAGCAACCTAAGTACTATAACATCAAAATGTAACTTAAAGTGGTTAAAATATAGTAAACATTTTATGCTATATTTTGGTGTTGCTTTTCTGAATAGCTTTTGTTTAAGGACATAAAAGGTTACTCACACACACTGGAGACTTATCTTTCCTTTACCTCACAATTTTTTAATTAATGGCATTTTATTGTGAATAAAATTAGCAGGTGTAGTAGAGGGCTCCAATTCAACATGTCAGTTTTTGTGTACGATGCATTTTGGTCAGTGACACCTCTTTCATCATTCTCTCCCACCTCTCCCAATCCCACTTTCCCCAACACTTCCCTGATGTCATTGTCAAATTTGTACATTAAAACTATGACTGTTTTCACTCACTCTTCCTTTCTCTGTTCCCCTAATTCCCTTCCTCTTGGTATTACCCCTCCCTTGACAATACATGTTCCAACTTCCCAAAATTCAGTTTCTGTGGTGTGCCAAAGGTGTAACTCCTTTTCACAACCAAATTACAGTGCAGTTTACCTAACTTTTTTTTCCATTTGTAAAAAAATCAGACTTTATTGGATAAATGTTACACAATATTCTTCAACATTTAACTCTGAGCATACGTAGATGAGAAACAATTTGTCATTCAAGTCTACAAAATGAAATAGGCTTGTGAAGACGTGAAGCACAGACAGAAGGTAGCATGACGCAAAGCTTAAATATTAAGCAACAAACGCAATGGAAGTGAAATTGCATCATGGTAGGTCTGGATTTTAAATACCACTAAGTTGCATTTTAAAAAAGTGAAAATCTGGTTTTATAACAAAACACCTTTGAGAATTTGTCATGAGAAAAAAATACTTGACCTTCCAACTCTTTTGCCCTTTAATTACTTCCTGGTCATGTCCACCACGCTACAAAAGCATTGTAAAGCTTAAAAATGTCCGTCACACAACCCTGTGCAATCCAAGTTGGGCTTCCAGGAGGGCCTGGTTCCTGAAGGGACCCCGCCCGTGGTCTGCACTGCTGCTGGTCACGGGTGGAAAGGTGCAGGCTGAGACCTTGCCAGCCTCCATTCCCGAGCTAGCCCTGTGGAGTGCACCAGAACCATGATGGCGGGGGCTCACCAGACTCAAGACTGGCGGCCTTTTTCTTCTTGAGTTAGGTAACAAAGGACAGGTAGGTACGGGCTCTACCCCAGGCAGCCCAGGCCCCGGGCACAGAGACAGGAGAGATCTGACAACTCAGTGTGAACACTTCGTGCATGGAACATACATTCTTAACAGAAATCCCAAGTTTCTTTCTTATCTTTTTGCTAAACATATACTTTGGAAAAAAATAAAAAAACACCTTACTTTTTAATGAGTGGAGACAACATGAGAAAACTGGATGGACCTGTTAGTACTACATTTCTATGGCATTTTATATTTGATGGTGCCGAACTTTTAATAATAAAACAATTTTTTTAGTGGTAATACATATTTTTTAAACCAGAAAGATAAAAACCATGGTAATACCATATTACTTACTACAAAAAAAGGGAAAAAATGCCAAAAAAAAATAGGACAACAAAAAGTTCATTCTCAGCATAGCACGGGCTGTCGAATCCTTCCATGATGTCATTGGTCACCTGATAATGCAGGCTCAGGAGCAGTTTACCTAACTTTGTCCCAGTTGTTGAACTAGTGCACTTCATACAGCAGCCAGAGACACTGCCTTTGTAACTAGGTTCACCTCAAGGGAAAGTATTCCACCATTGGAAGTCCAGAGGGTCAATAAATTCTCCTTCCTTTCATCCCTCCCACCCACCCCCCATTAGGTTTTCAAAATACCCGTATTGAAGTCTTGTTGATCATACTGTAGAACCAAAATCCAGTGGTGCTTTCCTTGGGGTTCATTCCAGAAGGGTTCTCCCTCATTTTATAATGCATCCTCATCTGCTTTCCTGCTCCTTGGGAAAACAGATGTCAGTAACAGCTTTATCCAGCATTCTGAGAAACCAAAGCTATGTTCCCTGAACCCATGTTGTCCTTTACAAAGTTGAAATGATTCTTTTTCCTAGTCCTGTGTCACTTGCTCCACCAGAAAGCCAGTTAAATATTAGAATCTAGGGGCTGATAATGGCCTGAGAACCTTTTCTTCTTTTGGCTTTAACATTTCCGAGAAACTCATCTGCCTTGTGCTCTTTAATTTGTGAAATATGTCTCTTTATCTTTTCAACACATTCCTAATGAATGCAGTAAACGATACCAATTTCCAGTGTAAGTAATTTTCAATATTTAGCACCTAGTGTGTAAATATATCATCAAAGAAATAGTTCATGAAATTGTTTATTTCCTGGGAAAGCCTGTTTGGATTGATATTACTTCCTTCCTCAATAGGTGGGGTCTTAATAAACTAAGGACAAAAGTGACCTTAAACTTAACATATATCCTTATTCATCTTTTGACTTGTGTGTGTGTGTGCGTGTGTATGTGTGCGTGTGTGTGTGTGTGTGTGTGTGTGTGTCTGTGTCTGTGTCTGTGTTTCAGTCCAGGGTCTAGGCCCTATCCCTGAGCTTTTTTGATCAAGGCTAGAATTCTAAAACTTAAGCTGTATCTCCACTTCTGGATTATTGGTGATTAATTGGAGATCAGAGTTTCATGGACTTTCCTGTCCTTCCTGGTTTTGAACTTCAGTCCTCAGATATCAGCCTCCTAAACATCTAAGATTACAGATGTGAACCATGGACTTTTGCTGATCTTTTGATTTCAGACAGAAATTTTACAATTTCCTTATCATCAAGAGAATACACATCATTTGATGATCATTTCAATCTTGATAAATACATGGTTGGTGAAATATCAATTATCCACAGGTAGCAGAAAGATGTAGGCATAAGTCTTTATAGATCAGCCAGGTTTCCATATCACTTTCAATGGTGAAGTTGAAGATTAAACATTTAAAGTTTAGCCTTGTGGACATGGAATAAGCAGAAATATAGAAAATCTGCACAATCTCTCTATTGTTTTGATTTCTTTCTGCTAGTACTGGGGCTTGAACTCAAGGCCGTGGAATTGTCTTTTGGCCATTGCTTGTATACTGGTGTTCTACCACTTGAACCATAGTTCCATTTCCAGATTTTTGCCGGTTAATTGGAGATGTCTCACAGACTTTCCTGCCCAGGTTGACTTTGAACCACAATCCTCAGATCTCAATTTCTGGAGTAGCTGGAATTATCGACAAAGCAATGAGCTTCGTACGTTTTCACTGTTATAAAGGAATTTTGTGTTAATCTTTAGAAAATGCTTGTCTTAAGAATAAGAATTAACAGCCTCAAAGTATACGTGTTAATAATTTAGCATAATTCATTGCAACCTACTTTATAATTCTTCACATTTGATGACTTAAATTTACCTTACTTACATAAATTCAGTTTGGAATGCATTTAATAAACCCTTTTTGCTATTAGGTAGGGAATTACATAGTTTTTTTCCTGAGTGTTAAGTATAAAGGTTTAATTTTCATATTGTAAAAAGGGACTCAACTGACAATTATGTCTGCAGCTTTTAATTGCAGAAAAGGAAGGCACTCTGTCATAGAAATTTAAAACATAGTATTATTTTGGCAGATGTCATCCAATATTAAGCTGGCTTTTTTCCAACCACTGCATAAAATATATCAAATCCCTTAGTTATCTGGGACTAACTGTATTTAATTACTCACCTGGTGGTTCACTATAAAGTCAAATTACCTTGCAGCAATCTCAAGATGTTTAATTTATCTTACGTACAAGCAAATACATGCAATGTTGAATTTTAATCTAAAGTTATCAATAATGCCAGATGTTCCTGGCTCATCTGTAAGCCACAGATTCTCAAGAAGCTGAGATCTGAGGATGAAATTTCAAAGCCATATTCTTGCAAGACAGAAAATGGCTGGCTTCAAGTCTTCATCTCCAATTAACTAGTAAAATCCTGGGGTGGAGGTATGGCCTAATTGCTACAGTACTGAGAAAGTTGAGCTAGGATATATGCCCTGACTTCAAGTCTGATATCAAAATGAATGTACGTATGAACATATGCACAGAGACACACACACAGACACACACACACACTCATACACACAAGACACAGCACAAAATTTATCAATAGTAATACTGAAGTTTCAATAATATAAAATTCTCATTCTTCAAATATCATTTTCAAAGTACTGGTGATATTTTATTACTCTTTTCTTAAAATAAAATAATATTCCATGTGCAAGCCAGCATTCCATCCTTTAGGAAGCCAAAATGGCTATTCAGAAAATTATTACTTTTTTTTTTCCATTGCAGAACATTGTTGCACTTTTGTTTTCCTTTTTTTTATGAGCTTCTGGTTTCTATACTAAAACCAGGCCCATTTTCAGTCTTTCTTTTTTTTCATATAATTTTAATTGTAATTAATAGAAGGGTTACATTATATTCATCAGATAGAAGGGGCATTACTTCCCAAACATTGATACCCTTTCTCATGTTTTGGTCCCCATTTCCCTTCCTCACTGGTTCTGGTACTTGAAATCAAGGTCTGGGGCACTTGCTCTTTGCTGGATCTACCACTTGAACATTTAATTGAATAATTGGTGATATGATAGTTTAGACTTTTCTGCTCAAGCAGTCTTTGAATCACTATTCTCAGATCGTAGTTTTCTGAGTCACTAGACATGTTTCTTAATTCTTACATGGAAGTATAAATCCTTTTGATAATCAATAGATATTCCACACAAACCTAAATAAAGCAAACTCTTTACTGTTATTATTAGTGTTGCTATGTAGTTGTACAAAGAGGTTACAATTCCATAATTCAGATTATGAGTATACTATATCTTGATTGATACTAACCCTTTCTTGCTCACTCTTTCCCCCTCCAATCTCAACCCTTAAGTTCATCTTTTACATACCATAAACAGAATATAATGACTGCATCTGTTCACTGTTTCTTTCTTTATTCCTGTTGCATTCCCTAAAGCAACTTCTTTAGAGAAAATATTATCCCAACTTTTATCTTCTTATTTGTTACTATTAACAATGATTTTAGACAGGTGACATTTACTGATAATTTTTCTCACTTAAAGCCTTACCTCATATATCCTAATTTTAGACTTAGAATAAGTTGTAGAATTAAAGATTTATTTATTCTGAACATAATTCAATACTTTCTAGGAAGCATGCTATTAGGGTTAGCTTGATCTCCATCTCTGACCTACACTAAGGGGCATTTTAGTGAATAGCTCTAGAAACTTTTACAGATTTTAAACCTGTCAAAAAAATTTCAGTGTGCAGCTATTTTCACCATCTTCTCTGTATAAGGATAATGCTGCAGCATTTTGTTTTACTTTTGATTCAAGGTGGATTCCTCATCAGCATCAGGAAAAATTTGTCAACTCTCTCCTTGAGGGAAAACACCCCTGAAACTCAATGCCTACTTTACGGTTCATTTGTTCACTCAAGCTGGTCTGAGCTGTTTGTTTGAATTTATACACTTAGAATATGAGACTTTGTAACTTTCCCATGTATCCTTCTTTTCTGTGAGTGGCATTGTGCATATAATTGTGCAATGCAGAGATTCGAAGCAGCAACAGGCATTCTGGTAGCTCAAAAGATTCATTCAGTTTATGACGCTCTCTGTTACTCTTTGGTGCTGGAAGTTTCCAATAGTCAGAGGCAGTAGAAAAGTCAATTCCTCACCAACACAATCTAGAAAACATGATTTACCTCTGGCTGGTGGAAAGGAAAGCTGAAGAATAAATGCTAAGAAGCTGCAGATGAAGCAATAATCAGAGATGGAGAATTCAGAAAAAAATACTTCCCCTGACAGATTCTTTATAGAGTCTTCAGAAAAAACTTGAGTACCTAAGGACCAGCCTTAGCACTGGGACAAGATCAGCATAAACTCAGATCTTGTGTTTACCCAATGTGAAACGGCTTCTATTGGCCCTGCAAGGATATAGTCACACTCTCCCTCTCCCAGGTTTCAAAGCTGGACTCCAAAGTATACAGGGGGGGGGGGAACACTAATTTTATATCACTGAGATTATTTCAGCTATAATAATATGTTCTTGTATCAGAAATTATTTGCACGGGCATTTTTCCCCTTGAATTCATTTATATTCATCCCAACTTTTGTTCTTCCAACAAATTCTTTTGGATGCAATCCAAGTACAAGCATTGTCTCATGACCTGCATGTTCTTAATTGTCTTCTGAAAAAGAGATCTAAATCATTAGACATCCATATGCAGTAGAGTCTATATTTTTAAAATGTAGCCAGAAAACAGGAGGAGTCAGGAACGTTTTCTCTTTTAGCTTTCATTTCTTCATTTGTAGAAAAATGACTGAAGGGAAACTGGGTCAACAGAAATGTTTACCTCACCACCAGGTTATAGAAACAAGAGCCATATAATATGTGATTGTTGTTCTTAATGTACTATGTTATTTCTCTTCTCTTTTGTTGTCTCTTTGTTATCTCATATTGTTACAGTATCTTACCTTATTATCTGATATATTGATTATATATGTTTATTTGAAATAGCATAGGGAAGAGGGAAAAACAAGATGAGGGGAGGGGTGGGGGAAGGGAAATGGGAACAAAAACATGAGAAAGGGTAGCAATATTTGTGAGGTAATGTACCTTCTATCTAGCAAATATAATGTAACCCTTCTATTAATTACATATATATTAAAAAATAATTCTGAACACACCTTCTGACTTAGACTAAACAGGTTACTGATGAATTTGAAGAAATCCAAACTGGAGTATCTAAGGAGGAAAAAGCATATATTTATCTCTCTTTTTTTGTATAGCTATGAATAATCTAAGATGAAAAATTGGGTTGATATTAAAAAAGGCATTTAATATTTGACAAGTGAAATTTTCATTGCAATTCAGAATTCCTAAGCTAAGAATGATCTGGAAGCTATGCTAAACATATGAGGGTAGATGATAAAAATCTAAAAATTAAAAAAATATATAATGTATTCAGGTTTTCTGGGAGTACTTACTAACTAGTAGAGTACCCAAATTTTGTTTTGCTTGCATATTTTGGCTAAAATCCACGTGTTCTTTTCTAAGTTAATTATCTTTTAATTTATTATAGTAGTTCTAGAAACATCTGTTGCTTCATCCATTTCAGTTCATGACATTTTTGTGAATATTTGGTATCTGTCTTATTCTACCTACAGAATATGTAGATTGTATTCTGCTGTGCTTTCCCCCCATTTATTATTCAATGTTTCTGCCACTGAAATGGTATATGGTGATTCTTAGTTGTTCATGTTTGTATACCTTCCTGTTCAGTTTATCAGGATCAGAGACATATATTGAATCCTTAGAATACTGCAAAGGTAGTAAAGTAACATATGTCATTGTAGCTTTTCAAATATGCATTGTATCTGAGCCAGAAGGATAGACTTTCTTCCTAAGAAAGAAACAGCTAGAGCATAAACTCTCTGTGGAGATCCTGTATATATGAATGTCTCTAGCTAGGAGCCACTAAGAAGTCAGGGCCTTTCACTACTCAGTCCTATGTCAATGTATTTGGAAGAAAGAGATCAAAAAGCACACTATGCTCAAAATCTTGATTTAAGTCTTGTAGAATCCTCAATTGTAGTAATTTTCCTGACAAAGAAAACTGGGATGAATATGCATGGTTTCAAGACATTAAATATACTCACTTATTATGCAAGGTCAAACGAATAGAAAAGAAATTGTGAAACATTATTTATATTGTATATATTCTGAGATTTTCAGATAAAATAATCTTCATGATTCTGAATTGTCTTCATATGTAGTTTTATAAAAATGCTATTTTATGTATTAATGATTATATACATACAGAAGAATCTGGAATTCGGTAATTTTATTGGCACCTGTACTTCAGGATTTTTTAAAAAATATTTTTGTAAGAGTCTAAAAACATTAATATGCCATAGCATTTTTGTGTGTAAATAAGTGTATATTTGAATTTTCATTACACTTTCAAACTACTTCAGTAGACATTACATGCAATTTTGCTTTCATTTTTAATTTATTTATTTAATTACATTTTCTGTAGGTACTAGGGCTTGAACTCAGTGCCTGGGTGCTGTCCCTGATGATTCTATGATTCTCTCTCTCTCTCTCTCTCTCTCTCTCTCTCTCTCTCTCTCTCTCTCTCTCTCTCTCTCTCTCTCTCTCCCTCCCTCCCTCCCTCCCTCCCTCCCTCTCTCCCTCCCTCTCTCTCTCTCTCTCTCTCTCTCTGTCTCTCTCCCTCTCTCTCCCTCTCTGTCTGTGTCTCTCTCTCTCTTTCTCTCTCTCTCTCTGTCTCTCTCTCTCTCTCTCTGCCCTTCCTCTGTCCCTCTCTAATTACCTCCTCCCCCCCTTTTCTCCCATCTCTCTCTTTCTCTCACACTCTTTCTCCCTCCTGCCCTTCCTCCCTCCCTCCATCCCTCCTTCCCCCCTCCCTCCCTCCCTCCCTCCCTTCCTTCCTTCCTTCCTTCCTTCCTTCCTTCCTTCCTTCCTTCCTTCCTTCCTTCCTTCCTTCCTTCCTTCCCTCCTTTCTTTTGCTTTTTATTATCCTGTCTTTCTTTCTTTTTGGCTAATTGGAGACAAGAGTATCACAGACTTTCCTGCTCAGGCTGGATTTGAACTGCCATCCTCAGATCTCAGCCTCCTGAGTAACAAGGATTACAAACATGAGACATCAGATACTGCTTTTAGCATATAGTATTTCATGTAGTGCTCACATATTTTTTTTGTCGGTATGCCTTACATATTGATTTATGATTCTTTTCATATGTGGTGTCATAGAAAACAGAACAATTTAACAATTTAACTAGAAGAAATATAAGGTTTTTTTTTTCTAAGATGATTGGAAGGGGGTAGGGGAGGGAAATGGAGAGAAGAAAACATGAGAAAGGGTATCAGTATGTGAGAAGTAATGCGCCTACTACCTGGTGAATGTAACTGTAATCCCTCAATACATTACCCTGACATTTCTAAAAAAAAAAAAAAAGGTTTTTTTTTTCTTATAATGGTATGGAGATTCTGTAAAATGAGCCACAATAATAACTAGGATATTAATAATTTAAAATTCTCAAAAATTTGCAGGCTTTATATTTTACAAATATTAGATGTGTTGCAAAAATCCAATGCATATGCTACAGAATGAAGAATATGAGGGAAAGGGTAGATTGGGAGGGATAGATGAGAATGGGAAGTAGTCAAATTTTTCAGGACACATTGTAATCATAAACTGCTTTTTTGAATGTCAGCCTCTTTATACACTATTTAAAAATAAAACAAAATATATAAAATAAAAAGCCAACACAATGAAAACAAACATAATCAAGAATAAAATGTAATTTCAAGTTGTTGAAAAGCTACACTGCATGCTACGAATTTTCTGAGGAAGAGGAAATGATTTCTGCCAAGAAATTTGTTTGTGCAAAGATTAAATGTGTGTTTTGAGTGGCAAAAAATTAGATACAGAGATGTCTCATTCACCTCTTGTTTCCATACATGCATAGCCTTCATTATACTGCCATCTCCTCATACCTTTACATGGTTTACAAAGTACAATTCACTTGATTGTTGTCAGTCACCAAAGAGTCCATAGCTTACAGGTAGCTTCATTTTTGATGGACATTCCAGTCACTTCGGGCAAATACGTAATGACCTGGATGTACTACTATGCTATTGTACTGAGTATTTTCTCTACTGGAAATATTACCTACACTCTGCTAACACACCTTTCCTTCCTCAATCCTAATATCATTGACCTTCTATTTTCTCCCCTTACAGAAAATCATATTGTTTTCCTGAAATAGGATGTAGCATTTTTTTTTACCAGAATGTTGCCCAGTCACTGTTCAACGTCTTTCACAGAGTAGAATTTTTCAAAATGGTTTTCCTTCCATGGATTGTACCATTTCTGATATACTTAAAATCCAACAGACACAAGATCTGCTAGAATTGCCTATCATCTTGTAGGAATTTTATAGTCTTTCATTTGGTTTCCTTAATGCATTTCAAGGTGTCTTCTATTTGGTTTTGGAAGGTTTCAAGTCCTGTATTTCATTTCTGTGTTCTCCCCACCCCTCTCCTGCACACACAAACTGGCCTGCAGATTTCTAGTTGCACCAACACTATTTACTGAATAGGTTATCTTTTCCTCACTGCACTGCCTTGCTCTTTGTTAAAGATTAGCTGAATATACCTGCATGGATCTCTTTCTCAGCTATCTACTATTTTCTCTTGATTGGTTTGTTTATCCTTTTGGCAGAATCATACCACCTCAATTACTTTATTTTTTTTTTATTTTTATTTTTTGCCAGTCCTGGGCTTGAGCTCAGGGCCTGAGCACTGTCCTTGGACTTTCTCAAGGCTAGAGCTCTACCACTTGAGCCTCAGCACCACTTCCGGCTTTTTTTCTATGTATGTGGTACCGAGGAATCGAACCCGGGTCTTCGTGCATGCTAGGCAAGCACTTTAACCACTAGGCCAAACTCCCGGCCCTCAATTACTTTATTTTATAGAAAATGCCAGCCTAATTCTTTTCTCCAACACCATATTGACAATAACTAATTTTTAAATTCTCATACATACTTCTGAATGCGTTTGTTAATGCGCACTAAGTAATTTGGTAGAATATTGACTGAGGAAGCATTGAACCTAAAGATCATGGTGAGGGAATTAATGTTTTGACAAAATTAAGTATTCCTATACATAAATATGGAAATCTTTCTTAACTTAGCTAGTTCTTTACTGGTATATTGTTTTTGAACTCTTAGAAAGTATTCAGAACTTAAAAAGTATACAGAATTTCAGTTGTTTTGATTTGTCAAATATAAGTACATTTCTATGGTGCTATAACCATCAATATCACCAAACTTTAGAACTTTCATCAACCCTAACTAAATCTCTTATTCATAAAGAGTGACTACCTTTTCTCTCCAGTTACCTGATGGATATCCATCTGTGTATCTGATTTTTTTCCTGTGGCATTAGCCTTTTTGAGTTCTTTTTATATGTGGAAATATGTCATGATGTTGATTTTGTGTCTGGCTCTTTCATGAAACATAAAGTCTCTATTGTAGCCTGCACCAGAATCTCTTCCTATACAAAGCTGAAAAATATTCCATTGTCTGTGCAACACATTCTGTCCATCCACACTTCATTTTTAAATTATTATGAATAGCTTCTGTGAACATTAATGGAAAAATATAATTGGAGACATGATCTACATTAATTTGAGAGTATATTTGAAAGTGAAATTGTTGGATATAGTAAACCTATAGATGATTGTTTTGAGGGACCTTCACACTGATTTCCACAGCATTTTACATTTCTACCAACAATGCAAATTTGTTCACATCCTTCCCAGGTTTCTTTATTTATTTCACCCTTGTGTGTTTAATTTTAGTCAGCCTAAGGTGCAAAAGAGACTTGGATGTGAAAAAGAAATTTTATGGAAGTTTTTAACTCATCATAAAATTCCAATCTTTTTGAAATATTTTCTTGTTATCCCAAGTTTTAAACTGATGAAAAAAGATTCTCAAGCAGTAGGAAAAGTACTATAGTTTCGGTTGTTTGGTCTGAAATAATGGTGTTTTCTCCACTCTTTCTATTTTGTGGGTTTCCTACCTCTGCATATCACAAAGAAATGCTTCAACAACCTCAGTTATTTGGTTTTGTATCCGTATTGTGATTTTGAATGATACGAAAGGCAAAAATTTCAACATAAGCAGAGAAATTCCATCTTGAACCAGAATTTTAAAAGCAGCCAGTCAGTTGTTTTCAATTGCTTTTTAAAGAAAATGTAGCAGGAAGCAAACCTACATCTTTAGTGCTCAGAGTATTAACTTGACACACTGTTTTAAAAGAAGCCCAGCTGTGTGGTTTCATAACTTCTATGTTTGAAAGCTTCTGCTGATTTTTCTACATGTGGAGAATGGCTTTGCCTTATTTGCCTCTCCAGTATGCATGATTTCAAATATTCTCCTCCAAGAAAATTTCAAGCACTCAGCTCTTTTTAGTTGCAAGGATGCTTGCTCTGCAGTGAATAGATTGTCGCTGACCTGCCAGAGTTTTCCTTGGAAAAATTTCACATTTAGAGGAAGAAGGCCTAACCATTTTAGTCTCTACTGATGCCAGTTCCTTATCACCATTCAATTCTGCGATCCCTGCAGTACATTCAAAGAAGTAGGGGTGTAGCCAACAGGAGTGTGTCCTACCCCAAACCACCTGCACTGGGGTCAGCATCAGTTCTCACCATTCCATGGAGCAATAAAGACCAATAGACCCAGTGTCCGTGTCTCAGGGCCTCCAGTACTAGGTACTGTTCAATCTTGACTGACAGCTATATATAGATTGAAGTTCAGAAATGTAAGCCTTTGGTTAAAAAAAACTTTAAGGTTTATAATTTTCTATTTTATGTAAATGAATGCTATATCAACAAACTTAAAATTATCCATGCCACAATCCCAAGTCTACCATATTTTCTTACTTTCTTTTTCTTGCTTCCAGCTGAGCACATGAATAATTTTTGTCTAGATCTAATAGGAGAATGCATTACATGCTAGCTTAACCTATATCTTCAGACTTGCAGTACTGAAATTCTCTAACCAAAGCTAAATCTCTATGAAAGTCCTCACAGGATGCTTAATTTTCATTGACAGAGTTATGACTGAAAAGAATGGTATGTTATGTCAAAAGTCAACTTATCATGGCTACCTTAGCTTTCCCAATAGGCATTTTCTTTATATTTTGTTCCAGATCTTAACATCCTAGTATCCTTATGACTAATTTGGTAAGACTTTTGGTAGCCATCTGAACCTTAACACAATTTTAGCCTTTGCCTATCCTGAAGACAGGCCTTCTGCAAAATTACACATGAAATCTACTCATATCTCCTTTCTTGGATGAAGTTAGACTACCTGATTTCACTATCAATTGAGCAAATGGATTGACTTACGTCTTTCCTTGTCCTGTAGTTTTAAAAAGTTCATGTCTCCCATCCAAGTACTAACCAGGCCCGACCCTGCTTAGCTTGAGAGATCAGACAAGATCAGGCGCGTTCAGGGTGGTATGGCCATAGACATTTTTTTTCATATATTTTTTATTGTAATTAATATTTTTTATTGTAATTAATGTAAGGATTACATGATATTTGCCAGATAGATGGTGCATTAATTTCCATACATTGATACACTTTCACATGTCTTATTACCTGATATGTTGGATATATTTGTATTTGGTTATTTGAAATTGGATAGGGAAGGGGGGAAAACAAGATGAGGGGTGGGGGTGGGGGGGAGGGAAATGGGGACCAAGACATGTTAAAGGGTATCAATGTATGTGAATTAATGCACCTTCTATCTGGCAAATATCATGTAACCCTTCTATTAATTACAATAAAAATATATGAAAAAAATTTTAAAAAATAATAAAAAGTAAAAAGTTCATGTCATCGCTTCCACAGCAAGACTTGTAAGTCAGGGTATGCAAGATCTTACTAGGTTGTGGTCATTTACCTTTCACTCAGAGTAAACTATTTTTTAATGTCTTCATTTAACTTGGTAATGTGAACATATACTACATAATAGAAAGAAAAATGTGTAGTTTTAATTAGAAAACTATTTTGAAGGGATTAGAATGTGACAGTAAACATTCACACTCAAATTAATGATGAGCTTAGGTTATACATAGGCAAAAACTGTCATTTGAAAATACTAAATAGCACACATGCTTATGTTATTATGAAATGATCTCACTATTGGTCAATTGAAGTATGTTTTTGAATACAAATGTTAGAAAATAAGCTAAAGTCAACAAGAAGAATATGTCTTCCTCTACCACTCATTTATACCTTCCTGTATTTTGCTTTGCAACAAGTTGATGTTCAGATATGATTATGCTTTTGCTTCCGCAATATTTTCCCCTCTTTCTATTTGAAGATTCTTGCTAAGAAATATGTACTGACTGTAGACTACATATTTCCATCTCACACCATCCTTAAGAGCTGTACTCAGCTATTTATTGAAAAGTAGTACAGTGGCTAACCATTTCACTTGAAATCAGATGCCCTGTGAAACATCACTTCTCTGTCATCTGACAGAGTTTTCCAAGGAGCTTGGCTGTCTATAGTTACCTTTTCTTCCCTATTATGTAGAACATGGGCAGATATGCGTCATCCGAATGATTTATTACTGGGTGATGCTTCTATAAGGAACCTCCCTTTAAAAGACATCCCCAAGGCTTATTCTTTTACCATCTTTAACTCTTTAAATCAAAGACACCTGTCTGTGAGAATTTTCCTAACCACTGCAATGTTTCAGTGGGTTTTTCAGTCTTCTCTAGTGTCCTAAACTTATACTTTAGTTACCCTGATATTTGTATCATTCAAATATATTATGTAATCCTAACTCTAACTTTGTTTTGTTCTCTCTCTCTCTCTCTCTCTCTCTCTCTCTCTCTCTCTCTCTCTCTCTCTCTCTCTCATAACTAACACACAGTTCAGAGATGTCATTTTATATCACCTGAACATAAAGTAGTGATTATCCAATAGTACTAACCGTGTGTCCTATGCCAGCGACTATCAAATAAATGAAAAATGAAACAAAACAACCAGGATGGAGCCTGTAGTTTGGCCTAATGGTAGAGTGCTTGCCTAGCATGCATGAAAATCCGGGTTGATTCCTTGGTACCACATACGAAGAGAAAGCCAGAAGTGGTGCCGTGGCTCAAGTGGTAGAGCTCTAGCTTTGAGAAAGCCCAAGGACAGTGCTCAGGTCCTGAATTCAAGCTCCAGGACTGGCCAAAACAAACAAACAAAAAAATCAATCAGGCTTAATAAATAAAAGAAAATGAAAGAAAACAACCAGGCTTAGTAAACTCAGAAATAAAATTTCATAGCCTCCCTTCAAAGTAGACAACTTAAAAATATCTGCATATGGGGAAGATTAAATGGTTTGTTTGAGCCAATGAAACTTAGATTTGAGCTTAATGGTGTACAAATCTAGAAATACAGATCAAAAGGTTAAAATAGTGTTCATTCTTCCAAGGATCTTTCTGAAAGCCTTACCAAAGGCAGAAACATTGCCATTTCTAAGACTAGTAGCTGTCATTTTGCAGGTTTTCTCTTCTCTTTCCCAAACGCCTTTAAAAAAATAAGTGAGATAAAAAAGAAATGTAGTAACAGTATTCATTTTTGGACTATAATTTACTGCTCTCAGCCAGAGTCAAAGCTAGGGGAAAAAACTATCTTTAGCTTAAATCACATAGAAATCTTGAAGGAATAATAGAACTGTATGTGAATAGTTTCTTTCTTCTCAAATAGCTTTTGCAAGAAGTTTTTAGCATAAAAAACCACGTGGCCTTGGCATGGCCTGTTTGAGTAGCAGTTCGTTGGCATTGTCAGGAAAGAGGTGTGGTGGCCAAGATTCTTCCCTCTCTCATTGTACCACCTGTGATCCTATCTTTAAAAAAAAGGTGACTAAAATAAGTCACAGTTCTGGTTAACATCCCATTTTAATAAGAAGTTTACATAGACTTTTCGCAGAATAGAACCTCTCAGTAAGACCAAGTTCTCCACATTGCCTAGGGTAAGTGCTTTTGTCAGCATGACTGAGCTGCAGCCATATTCCCAGGAGAAACATAAGAAATCATTTCATAAAATATTCATGCCCGAAGTTAATTCAGATACCTTGCAAATATCCAGCCTATTAAAAATGTAAGTTCATTAAGATCAGACATTTCATTTTCATGTCTTTTTATTTTTTATTTATTTTGTTTTAATGCATAGATGGGTTATAGTTATATTTGCCAGATAGAGGTGCATTATTTCTCACACACTGATACCCCTTCTCATGTTTTTGTCCCCATTTCCCTTCTCCTACCTCCTCCCCTAAACTTTTCCTTCTATTTCAAATAAACATATATATATATATATATATATATAAAATACACCAGGTAGCAAAGTCAGATACTATAACAATATGAAATTAATTCAGATACCTTGCAAATATCTAGCTTATTGGAAAGTAACTTCATTAATATTTGAGCATTTCATTTTCATTTCTGTCAAAATATGTCAATTTAAAGCTGGAATAAAGAAAGTCAATAGTGTGTTTTTACTTAGTCTTTCTATCTTCTACCTTGAAACATTTTTTCTCTCTCATCTATCTACTTATCTATCTATCTATCCTTCCTTTTATTATATGTGAATGAAAGAGACATTTTATAATAGACTTTAACTTTAATATTTGTCCAACTGCCTTGACTTCACTTGGATATAATAATTATCTAAGAGAATAACATTTTAAACAAAGACCTTAACACAAAGAAATGAAGATATTTTAACTCCTTATCAGATTGTCAATAGTAGGTGAGATTAAAAGAAATCTAAAGGAGAGTAAGATACATTATTCAGTGCTGCAATTAGATGCTATTGATTATATTGACCCTGTCAACGAAAATAATTTCAAGATCATTTATAAAGTAGCAAGCAGACCATTTTTTTAAGTTAGTAACTCATGACAATGAGAGGCAGGAAAAGAAGGAAATGCACTCCAAAGGCTTGAAGTACAAATTAAGAGATATGATAGTTGGCTCTAGCCTTGGGGCTATTAATGCAAGCTTTTCTTCTTTATTTTTTTACAGATAAATGTGTTTCCAGATAAGTATTTTTTTAATTTTAAGCAAGTAGTAGCATTCAAACAATTTTGACATTATTATTCAAGTATGAGACATTAAAGTTGAGAAAATCTTACAGAAAAAGATTCTTGGGACATGGAGGCCTGTTTTTTTCTTTTTTTGTGTGTGTGTGTGTGTTGTTTGGCTTTTTTTAAGTTGTTGTTGTTTTGTTTGTTTTTTTTAACTTTTAGTGTAACACTTTTCTTATTGTCTTTTATTGTCTGGATAATGTATAGAAGAGTTACAGTTACATTCATCAGGTAACTGGTATATTATTTCTCAAACCTTGATACTACATCTCCTATTTCTGTGCCCCTTTCCCTTCCTTACCTCTTCCCAATCCTCTGGCTTTCCTCCTGCCGTCCTATTTCAAATAAACAAACCAGGTAACAAAGACAGATACCGTAACCACATGAAATTAAGGGGGAAAAAAAGAGTAAAGAAATAAATTTTCCTAGTACATTAAGAACAACAATCGCAAAGGTAAATCCCTTGTTTCCATATCCTAGAGTTCATTTCGTTTACTCTCAAACTGCGTGACAATATGTACATAGCTTTTGAGCTAATATAATCCTCTGCTAGGAGAATCCTGGATGTGTACTAATTACTAAAATGAGGAAAATCATGGAGCCTCTGTTACTTTGTGTCTGGCTCACTTCACTTAATATGTTTTTTTTTTTTCCCAAGTATTTCCATTTCCTTATGAATGGGGCAATGTCTTTCTGTCTGATGGAGCATAGAATTCCATTGTGAACTCTTTTGATCAAGAAATTTGCCATTCCAAAGTTTTTATTTGGAGTACATTATTTATAGAGAAACAAGATGAGAGAAATTATCTTTTTCTATATATATATATACTACTTTACAGGGAAATGGGAATGGCCTGCGAAGGGCTGTTGGTAACAGAATGCTTCTTAATACTTCATTTTGGACAATGTTGAAGCCTGTCATGCTGGCATAGTAAAGTATTTCTCCTCTCTCTAGCTTATTGTGGTTTTCAAGTTACTGGTCTGTCTGCTATTCTACCTCAAGATGAGAAGTTAGCATGTACAAATGTGAATGTGATCCTAAGACCTGAAATGGGTGTTATGCTTGAAAAGATGCATCACTTCCTCTCTGTGACCTTCTGTCCTCTTTGAATTTTACACTTTCAATAATTGGATTATCCATATTCTAGATTGTACTCACTTCTTCAGGAAATTTTGCATTCCTCTTGGGTTTGTTTATACCTCTTCTCAAAGTACTCTAATGAAAGACAAATAAACAAACAATACAGGGGATTTCTTTTTTTCTTTCTTTCTTTATTTCAGGCAAATAAGGGGTCAGCCTTAGTCTTAAGCCTAAAAAAACTCTTCCATGTCATTATATGAAAATGTTCTCCTGTGTTCCAGCTTTCTTCTTTATCAAGCATGAAGCGTAAAGCCACTAATCTACTTTTGAGGATAAGATTTTGATAGGGAAAAAATCATGATTTTCTAGCTTTCTTCATACTCAGGACTACTTTATTACCTTTACCTAAGATCAAACAAAGAATAGCCAGAAATTATTATAGATTCATTGTTTGTAAATGTTTCACTGACTTATACACCAGAGAGCCAACTGTTCTGAAGAAAAACAAACAAACTGTAGAGATGATGCACCCTACTTGTTAGAACTCTGCATGAGAAGTTTATTTTCCCCAATTTTGTGAATATACCTGCAGCGTAAAAAAAATTAGCTAAAATTACTTGAGGACAGGTGTTATTAAAGACATCAGATTCAACTATGGCAAGAAAAATGAAAAACAAGATAATAGGTCTCTTTCTCATGACAATAATTGTCCAGCTCAAGCAACAGGCATAAAGGATTTTAAACGTATTTTTTTAATAACAATTTGTGTCAAGTACATATGCTGTTGCTAGGAAAGACAGGAAATCTTTTACCTGTTCTGAAAGATAGGAAAATTTCTCTAAAGGAAACCACTGAAATGAAAATTTAAGAATAAGTAGTCATGCTTTTCAGAATCATGTTCTTGAAAGACTTATTTTAGATGAAAAAAAATAAAAACACAGCACTCTCTGTTGCTTGCAGCTGGGAGTGCTTGAAAGAACAGGATAGATTCTTCCCCAGGACACTGCTTTTACACATGCAGATTTATGCTCTCAATTTTAAACACAAGTGCTCTCCCAGGGAAAAAGAATCTGAAAAAGAAAAAGGTACGTTTAAGAAAAAGAATAAATAAAATGAACCTTTCTTTGTGAGCATTACGTTTAATTACTTCCTTTGCCTTTTATCCTCCATTTAGAATTAAGTTTGTCTTTGGCTCCTTTTTAATTTTTAATTTATTTAATTGTGTTGTTTTCATGTAGTTATGGGGTTTCCATTCAACATGTCAATATGTGAGTACAATGAATCTTCTTCATTGGCACTAATTCCAATGTTTTCTCTCATCGCTTCCAACACTGCCTTTCCCCTCAACTTGACTTGGTTCGATTCTCACATCATACAATAAATATTGCAACTGTTTGCACTGCCCTTCCTTGGTCCATTAATTTACCCTCCTTCTCAGACAGACAACTAACTGCTTCCTAGTATTAATTTTGTTAAACTGTAAGTTAGTTGTGCAACTTGGTAGGTGAATTAAGTTAGGTTCAGGGAGACAAGAGACATATTTTCTCAATTTTTGCTTAATTTTTATCTCTTGTTTGGATATGAGTAAGGAAGAATTCTTGAGAAGACAGGTTTCCAAGAAAACCAACAGAGATATAAATATAAATTCAAGTAAGTCATCAGCCTTAAATTTCATAAAACAGAGTATAAAAAAGAAAATCAACAGTTTAAAGATAGACTATAAATGCAATATTTTATGCTTCTCTGTTTACATAAAAGACTCATTGATTTTATAAATAAAGTCAGTTCTTGACTATTTTCAACATAGTCCTTTAATGACCCTAAATGGAAAATTACCAGTAGTTGCTTAGATTGTAACTTGTGGACATTACAAAGTTCAGGCATCAGAAAGCCCATAGATAATTAGGACTAATTAGAAGATAACCTGGATGATTAGCAAAGGAAAGAATGGACTGCAATAAAATGAAAAATGGGTAGAAACTTTGTATGTGCCAGAAAGCACAAATGACATTACACTGCAAAAGAACAAAGGAGCTGGAGACAGCCAAAGTTCCATTTTGAAAATTCAAGCATCCTCAAGAGATGGATGGATCCCAGTTATGCAGTAGAAAGTAATGTAACAGACACAAAGGAATAAGATACACTTATTACTTGAACTGTTGGAGAATTCAAATAAGAAACCTTTACTTCTTGGACTGCTGAAGAATTAAGGGGAGGAATCTCAACCAGTACAAATTTGCTTACTGTAGCCTCAGAGAGTGTGCTTGCCATAATACAAACACCTGGCCTTTCAAGACTGCCATTCCAGTGTCACTTTTAGTGTGGTTCTCATCTCGGAGTCCACCTTTTGAACTTGGACAGGCGAATATGTTTTTCACAAGGAGCTGTGTACCAAAAGATCTCCGGGGAGTCCTTGAGAGTAAACAGCCAGTAGTCTCATTCCTATGCCGCAAATGCAGAAACATTGTCATTTCTCTTCATAATAAGAGCTCCACCATTGCACATCCTCAGAAGTAGATATTAAACAAATGAGTTTGAATGGATTGTCTGTGGTTGGGAACTTGATATACTCTGTGAATGTTTGGGAGATCACTTTTCAGAGGTGATTAGGCCAGTATGAAAGATCCACAATTCCGGGACTGCATTAAACTGCAGAGCTTTTGTATGGCAAAGGACATAGCTAGTAAACTAATCAGGAAGCCTACAGAGTGGGAGAAGATCTTCACCAACCAAACAACGGACAAAGGCCTCATATCTAAAAATACATCAACAACTCAAAAAATTGAATCACTCCAAAACTAACCTCTAAAGTAACAACCATCCCATTAAAAGATGGGGCAAAGACTTAAAGAGAGTCTTCTCTGAAGAAGAAACAAAAATGGCCTATAGACACATGAAGAAATGCTCAACATCTCTGGTCATAAAAGAAATGCAAATCAAAACAACTCTAAGATTCCACCTCACTCCAGTTAGAATGGCCAGGATCAGGAAAACGAATGACAACAGATGCTGGAGGGGATGTGGCCAGGAGGGATCACTACTACACTGTTGGTGGGAGTGCAAACTCCACTATGGAAAGCAGTGTGGCAGTGCCTCAAAAGGATAAACATAGAACTCCCCTATGACCCAGCAATTCCACTACTTGGCATTTACTCACGCATCCAGAAACAAGGACATACTAAACCCACTAGCGCAACAATGTTCATTGCAGCACTATTCACCATAGCAAACCTAGATGTCCCTCAGTTGATGAGTGGATCAACAAGTGTGGTATTTGTACACAATGGAATTCTATGCTGCTGTCAGAAAGAATGACATCGCCCATTTGTTAGGAAATGGAAAGACTTAGAAAAAATCATATTAAGTGAAGTAAGCCAGACTCAAAGGAACTTAGGCTCAATGGTTTCCCTCATTCGTCATAATCAGTAGAAACCTTGGGCTCTACTAGCAGAGATTTGCAATAGAGCAAAATCTTGATACATAAGGCCGTATAATGTGAAGCTAATTGAAAGGACCTCCAGGATATTGAAACAAAAGCCATATAATGAATGATTGTTGTCCTTAATGTACTATGTTGTCTCTCATCTCCTTTGCTGTTCCTTGGTTATCTCATATTGGTATAGTATCTCACTTTGTTATCTGATATATTGAATTTATTTGTATTTGGATATTTGATAGGGAAGGGGGGAAAACCAAGACGGGTGGGGGGTGTGGGGGGAGAGGGAAATGGGTACCAAGACATGTGAAAGAGTATCAATGTATGTGAATTAATGCACCTTCTATCTGGCAAATATCATGTAACCCTTTTACTAATTACAATAAATAAAATAAAATAAAATAAAATGATGTATCTAATGAGGAAAAAAAAAGAAAAAAAAAAGAAAGATCCACAATTCCAATAAAAGGGCATAAAGGAAAGATTTTGGACCTTTTGGGTAATTACACTGTGTAAGAACACAGAATTCCCTCTTGTCATGTAAAGAAGTAACAGGGAAGGGATCTCTGTAAGGCACAGAAGAATTGCTCTTGTTTTGCACCTCCCAGACTCCCAAACGTGAGCCGTCAGTTTTGTAAGTCACTCAGTCTAAAGTATTCTTATTACAGCACCATGAATCAAGGGAATAGTCACACACACACACACACACACACACACACACACATATATGTAAATATATATATATATATATAATAAGAAATTCATTGAGCCTGTGTTCATACTTGGAGGACTGTAGTTCTAGTTCTTTAAGAGGCTATGTTTTGATGACCGTAGTTTAACTGAACTTGAGCAGAATAGTGCATATTTGACCTTCAAATAACCAGCATAAAAAGTTAGACTAGAGATCTGGCTCAAGTGAACGTGTTTGGTCCTGATCTAAATCTAGGTACTGATAGGTAGAAGTTAGCTAGGCTAATGGAAAATACATAGAATTGGAATAATGATCTACCAGGCTATACTCATGACTGAGACAAACTATATCTACTTTTATCCCCTGCTCCTAATTATTTTACTTAAAACTAATGTCCAGGTTTGTATCCTGAAGAAGGCTAAAGCTGAATTAAAAATATCACCTTATGTATCGGTGCCATACAATCATATTTTTTGGCCATATTTCTTTCCTCATAAAATTTTCCTATAATTTTCACCGTTTGTGTCTGGCCTGAATTTTTCTCATGTCAAGGACCTAAATTAATTAGTTGTATTAAATTTCTAATAATTACACACAAACACACACACACACACACACACACACACACACACACACACGAGTTGACCAAAGTGTGTAAAGTGTTGCTGTAAAATAAGGAACAACATTAAGAGCTATACAGCTATTCATTGACCAACATGAAAATTTATTTCAAAGCTATTCACATGACACAAAGGATTCCTAGTAGAGTGGTACTGAACTCTTTGAGAATATCAAGAAGGTTTCAGCTGCCACTGGAGAAGGGGCACTTGGATAATGAGAGATAAACACTGTATTATTTACATACCCTACTTTCTTTTCAACCCTGAAATATATCATATGTGACCTCCCTCTTCTGCTCAACCAAAAACTTGAATGATTTTAATGTAAAAATGAAGAAAGAGAAAACAGTTAATTAAATTTAAATAAATTTTGTTGAATGTGAAGTATTAGTCTTTAAGACTGGATCTGAGGCAAAAAAAATCCACCTTGGAGAAAATGAAGCTGCCTGATATCTTATGAAAAATGAAAACTATGTTTCCAAAATTGGACATAAACTAGAAACAAGCTAATGAAAGAAGATTCTGAAATGGTGAGAATACTTTCTGTTCCTGATCATTTATTCTTGGATGGAGCTGAACTGATAGCATCAATGATTTCCAAAATGTTTCTAAGAAAATCCAAGTAAGCACTGCCTGTGGTTGTTTGAAGCTAAAAACATGTATATGACTTAATTGAATTGGAGACTAATGAACAAGTCAATTCATGATAAACACTTGTTTTAGCAAGTATAAGACATGGTAAGTTTCCCCTCATATGTAGCAGAAGAAAAGAAGTCAGAGAGAAAAATGTAACAATGAAAAATGAAAATAAGCCATAGATCTCAAGAAAGGATGATAACCACAGTACTGAAAATATATCTATTACTGAATTAGAAGTCGTTACATGCCTACAAATATAAATTTGAGTTATATGAAAATAGAGATATAGGCATATAACAGAGAGGAAATTTAATGAAGTTATTTAAAAAGGGAGAAAAGTTAAAGTATTTACATACTTACATATGCATATATGACATAAATAAAATAGAAATAAATATATAAAACAAATAATAAACATAATATAAGACATAGAGGTAGACCTGGTTTACCCATGAAAGAGAAAACTGAAATTTGAGGCTATTTTTATATGACTATTGAGAATCATTGACTAAAATATCTCATCCTAATCCCTATGGCTACAAATATGAAATAGAATATAACATAATTACCTCTGTACTGAATTCATGCAAATCAAGAGTGAACAAAAAAAATCCCCAGAGAAGCACAAACAAAAATGAAAAGGCTGGAAGAAAATACTAAATCTTTTTTAAAAGACGAAATTGCCACCAAACATGACTAAATGTGCAAAGGTCTAAAACTGTCATTAGATGAATTGAAATCTCACACTTATTAAAATCACATTACGAATTGCAACATAAGTTTCGTAACAATATGTCCATATTTTACAAAAACAATGATTATTAAAGGTTGAAAACATTCTTCGTGTTCACACATACATGCACACACACACACACACACACACACACACACACACACACACACACAAAATAGAACTGGAAAGTGAATACTTCAAAAGGGCACGTGAGGGCCAGATTTTGGCCTAGTGGTAGAGTACTTGCCTAGCATGCATGAAGAGCCAGGTTCTATTCCTTGGTACCACATACATAGAAAAGCCAGGAATGATTCTGTGGCTCAAGTGGCAGAGCACTAGCCTAGAGGAAAAATATCAAGGAAGACTAAGGACTGTGCTTAAGCCCTGAGTTCAAGCCCCAGGACTAGCATGGCCTAGCACTAGCGTATGTGGCTAGCCTGCATAAGCCCTTGGTTAGATTCTTCAGTATCACATACACAGAAATGCTGGAAGTGGACCTGTGTCTCAAGTGGTAGAGCCCTAGCTTTAAATATGCCTCAGCATAGTGCCCAGGCCCTGAGTTCAAACCCCAGGACTGGCATAAATAAATAAATTAATAAATTAATAAATAAATAAATAAATAAAGGGCATATAGGGGCAATAGAAAAGAAGTAGAGGAATCAAAAGTAGAAAAAGGAAAATGCACTCGAGTGCACTGCATATTCTACAAAGTAAAGAAGAGTGAGGGAAAGGGTAGGAAGGGATGGGTAGGGGAGGATCTGTGAAAGAATTGAAAGGGGTGACACAGATTAAGATACACTGTATTCATGAACTGCTTTGTTAAATAGCAACTTCTGTGTACAACTATTTATTAATAATAAAAGTAGGAAGATTCCTGCTGTCTCCATGCAGCAGTCAAGCCCCAATGTTTTTGCACTCCCAGTAGTGCGTCTCAGAAATCCAAAAGCTCAAGGATTATTTCCAGGATCTTTTTTTAATTAACTGCATGGTGAAAAATAAAAATTAATTACTCTATAATCAAGGATAGGCAATGGGATTGAAAAGCATCAATGAATCAATAATGTATTTGTCCATAGGTACTGACTTACTTTTGATATCCCGGGTAAAGCAAATGAAGTTTAAGTGTATAACCAAAAGAGATATTTATAAAGATAGTTTCAAATGAAAATAAAGAAGCCACAACTAGATTATTAAATAAGTAAAATAAGCAAGACCTTTGGGGATAAAAGAAGCAAGCTATAAATGTGATAAAAATTTAGAACAAGTATAAGAATTGCTCATTAATATAGTTTAAAACAAAATATGCATGCATTTTATTTAG
The DNA here is from genome assembly GCF_031878675.1 of Megascapheus bottae. Lineage (NCBI taxonomy): Eukaryota > Metazoa > Chordata > Mammalia > Rodentia > Geomyidae > Megascapheus > Megascapheus bottae. The sequence goes on along the minus strand of NC_143513.1, from coordinate 29,196,731 downwards.
ACATTCCACATTGTATTCAAAATCATGACATAATTTTGTACTCCATAAATATGTCTGGCTAAATTTGTAATATTTAATAAAATGAGGCAAAAAGAAACAAGAAGAAATCTCCTACAAGGAAAACTAATTGTATTGAATTGTTCTTTTAGATTTTTCTGGGAATAGTATGAAACTCAGAAGTTTCTAATGTAGATAAAAAGCAATTATATATGAATGTGGATGTAGATATGCATATATATCCAGAGACTATGTATCTATCCATCTATCTATCATCTATCTATTATTTATGTATATATATGCATGTATAAATGTGTGTGTGTGTGTGTGTATGTGTGTGTATGTGTGTGTATCCTGAGATTCTGATTAGAAGAAATGCAGGACTTGAAATAAAGTTTATAGTTTTATTGATTCCTGTTCCTGTTGTTTAGCAGTTCTTTGACTAGGATGAAATGTTTAACTTTTATCACTTAGTTTGTTATTCTGGGAGATAATATCAAAGCAATAGAGTGGACAAATTTAGTAAAATTAATTTAACAAAGCAACTGTTCAAAAATGTAAAATCATTACTACTATTGCTTTTCTCTCTCTTCCGTCAGAGAAACTAAGAATTTTCATTATAATGATTATGCCTGTTGAAGAGCCCTCAAGCTTCAAATCTGGAGTATGAATTTTAGCAAAAATCTGAGGTCAAGAACCTTTTTGAAATATTCAGAAATGTCCCATAAATAATGTAAGTAAAATGAAATTGACTTGGACTTTTAAGTTATCCACACTAAGTATCTAAAGTATGTATGTCTTCCCCCCTTTAATGCCAACAGAAAACAATTTGTAATGTGAATTACTTAACTTATAGAACTAAAAATAGAAATGTAATGGAAACCTATCATTTTATTACAATTATGCAGAAATATTGAATTTCAGTATATGTAAATCAAAATTAGTACTGAATTTAAATATATGCCCTACATTAGAATATACAGCACTAAATGCTTCTATCTAGTAGATAATTCAAAATTTGATTTAGCATTATGTATTCTGGTAAAGTATTTTACCACATTTTAAATTGCTCTGAGACGAGGCAACTTAAAAACCAGATATCTCCCTTGGTGTATAATAACAATTTAATAAGATTTGATCAAAAAGTGACCCAAACCAAAATGATCTATGGGTATCATAATGAAGATTTTGTGAAGTTAAAATAAAATTATGTGTCTGAGTTTATCAACATAATTAGCTGGGTGTATAATTCTTTTTTATTTTGCCTGTCTTGGAGCTTGAACTTGGGGCCTGAGTACTCTTCATGGGCTTTCTTTTTTTATTGTAATTAATAGAAGGGTTACATTCAGTTTACCAAATAAAAGGTGCATTACTTCAAAACATTGAAACCCTTTCTCATGTCTTGGTCCCCATTTCCCTCCTCCCACCTCCACCCCTAGTCCTGTCTCCCCCCCTTCCCTATCCTATTTCAAATAACCAAACAAACATATATACAATATATCATATAACATGGTAAAATACTGTAACCATATGAGATAACCAAGGTACAGCAAAAGAGATGAGAGATAACATAGTACATTAAGGACAACAATCACTCATTATATGGCTTTGCCCCTCAGATGATCAACAAAATGTGGTGTTTTTACACAATGGAATTCTATGCTGCTGTCATAAAGAATGACATCACCCCATTTCTAAGGAAATGGAAAGACTTAGAAAAAAATCATATTAAGTGAAGTAAGCCAGACTCAAAGGAACATAGGCTCAATGGTTTCCCTCATTTGTCATAATCCGTAGAAACCTTGGGCTCTCCTAGCAGAGATTTACAATAGAGAAAAACCTAGATAAATAAGGCCATATAGTATGACGCTAAATGAAAGGATCTTCTTGGGCTTTCTTAATGCTAGCGCTCTACCACTTGAGCCACTTCTGGCTTTTTCTCTGTATGTGATACCAAGGAATAGAACTCAGGTCTTCGTATATGCTAGCAAGCAGTCTACTACTAGGCCAAACTCCTGACCCCTGTGTATATAATTTTTAAAAAGGAATTCTTACTGTTTATATTAAACTACAAATGAGTCTTTTCTAAATTACAAATATTTGGTTAAGATGAAATAGAAACATTTATAAGTTTGTTATACATTTTTGCATGGAATCTAGGCTACTAAATTCTATTTATCAAATCTAATAGTGATATTTCTTGAGGATTTCTAAGTAAATCTTAATATGTTTCAGGCCATTTTTAGTAGTAATAAATTATTAAAATTAATTTAAAAAAAATAATGGAGGAAATATATTCATTTAGGTCTACTACATAACAAAAAGCTATGAAAAGTTGAAGACCCTGACACAACTTTATTTACATATAACCTTTACTTTAAGAATGGAGATTTGGGGCCAAAGTGCTTGCCTAGCATGGACAAAGGCCAGTGTTCCATTCCTTGGTACCACAGACTTAGAAAAAAGCTGGAAGTGGTGCTGTGGCTCAAGGTGCAGAGCACTAGCCTTGAGAAAGTCCAAAGATAGTGTTCAGGTCCTGAGCTCAAGCCCAGGACTGGCAAAAAAAAGAAAAAAAGAATGGAGATTTAAATTCCAAATATATAGATAAACATAAGATTGTTTTAAGACATTCAAAACAGAAGTCATTAATAAATTACAGATGGTATATTAATAATCTACAAAAATCAAAAGACTCAATTATCAAAATACAAAAATGAGTTTTAGTGGAATATAGTAAAGTAGCTATGGAAAGAGAAAAGAATATTGTGTGAATATTAATATTAAGTCATAGAAAAATCTGTCATGAAGCAATCCAGAAAGCTATGGAAGCAATAAGAAACTGGACAGATAAAGCATATAAATAAAATGGGAGCAGATGATAATGAATGGAAAATAATTCTCCTACAAGAGAGTATCAAATTCCAGAAATTGATTCTTTCATAATGCCAATAGATATATTTACTTATTTACTTACTTAAGTCATTTGTGTGGTTTGAACGCAGGGCCCAGGCACTGTCCCTGGGCTATTGTACTCAAGACTTGCACTATACCATTTCATCCACAATTCCACATCTGGACTTCTGGTATATAATTCTGTATAATCATTTCTAGATTTTCCCTGGGCTAGCTTTGAGCTCAAATGCTCACATCTCAAATTCCTGAGTAGCTAGTATTACAGTGTGAACCATCAACTTCTGGTCCAACAGACATATTTTCAAATAAAGCAGTAAGAATTTTCAATGTTAATTTTTGAAAAGAAAAAATTGAAAATAAGCCCAAAAGAACTAAATTAAGAATGAAAATACAGAATAAAGGATAAAATAGAAATTTTGAAGTCAAAATTGCAATAACAATGAAAAATTCATATAACAAGTCATTTCTAGAATATGAACCGCATAATCTTCACCCCACCACAATATTTCATAAATAGTTGAAGATTTCTACTCCATTAGCAAATCTCAGTAAGTAATTAAAATATTTGGAACCAAAAAAATCAAATAAAATTGTTAACTTCCATTGCAGTTCCCCACGAAACTAATGTGATAAAGTGTAATATAACAAAACTGGTTATAGAGCCAGTTGCTGGTAGCTCACAGTTATAATCCTAGAAACTTAAAATTGTGAGATTTGAGGATCACATTTCAAAGCCAGTCTGGACAGAAAAATCCCTGAAGCTCTTATCTCCAGTTAACCAGCACAAAGCAAAAATTGGAGCTGTGGCTCAAATGGGAGAGCATCAGCTTTGTGTAACAAAGATAAAAAGGGGAAGGAGAAGAGGCAGGAGTTTGGCCTAGTGATAGAGTGCTTGCCTAGCATGCCAAAGACCAGGTTTGACTCCTTGGCACCACATACATAGAAGAAGCCACAAGGGTTACTGTGGCTCCAGTGGTAGAGCTCTAGCCTTGAGAAAGTCCAAAGACACTGCTCAGGCCCTGAGATCAAGCACCAGAACTGACAACCAAACAAACAAACAAAAACAAACAAACAAAAAAAGGTAAGGAACAGAGCACAGGCCTGTTGGCATGTGCATGTGCTCATGAAACCCCCCCCACACACACACATAATGAATTATGTTTGACTGGTGATGCAGCTTGAGTGAGAGATCAAGTACTGCTCTAATGTTGCCTATCAAAGTATTTAAAACAAGTATGTCCTAGCAAGCATGTCAATCTCTGTACAGCTCAAAGAACATATGTGAAATTTACATATCTATACAAGTGGGAAATTCTTAAGCACAGTATTATCAAATCCAGTATATGTACTTATACTCACTTGTATGTGATAGCATGTGATGAACAAACGTGTAATAAAAGTTAAGCTTTACAGCCAGGCATAGTGGCTGTAATCCTAGGTACTCAGGAGACTGAGATCTAAGGATCAAGGTTGAAAGCCAGCCTTGGCACAAAAGGACCTGAGACTCTTATCTCCAATTAACCTATAGAAAATGGGAAGTGGAGTTTAGCTCAAGAGTAGAGCAGTAGAATGGTAGCTTTGAGCTGAAGAGCTGAAGAGCTCAGGGACAGTTGCCCAGGCCGAGTTCAAGCCCCATGACTCACAAAGAAAAAAATTAAGCTTTATTAAAACTGTCTTTTTGAAATTTTATGTTTGTGATATGTGTGGATTTATTAAATAAAATTTACAATATAGTCAATATTAAATGTGACAATAATGATGTGATTAAAGTAAACCTTTTTAATTTAATTTAATTATTTTATTATCAGGGTGATACATAGAGGGGTTACAGTTATATTTGTAAGGTGGTGAGTACATTACTTCTTGAACATGGTTACCTCTTCCCATGTTTTTCTCTCACTTTCCCACTCCATACCCCCCAAACCTTCTTGACCAGAAATATATAAATCAAGCTTTTAAAAGGCCCTAAAAGTTCATCCCCATTCACTTGCCTTGCAAATTATAGACTCATCAAAGGCCACATAGAATGATAAAGTTAGAGATCTTCTGACCTCGCGAAGCACTCCCTCCCCCAATGCCAATGAGTGAACACTTGGTGTAGAAAATGCTTAGATACAAACCATGACAGGTGTTAATATTTTATTTAAGTAATGTGCTGCTGATTTTGCACATTGTTTGTTTGATAAACTAAACTACAATATAGATAAGTCATTTAGGAACTTAAAGACTAGCATAAAGTTAACAGAACAACAAATCAGAGAAAGGCTGGATAAATGGGACTGCATTAAACTGCAGAACTTTTGTATGGCAAAGAACATAGCTAGTAAATTAATTAGGAAGCCTACAGAGTGAGAGAAGATCTTCACCAACCATACAGCGGACAAAGGCCTCATATCTAAAATATATCTACAGCTCAAAAAATTGAACCACTCCAAAACTAATCTCCAAAGTAACAACCATCCCATTGAAAAATGGGCCAAAGACTTAAATAGAGTCTTCTCTGAAGAAGAAACAAAAATGGCCTATAGACACATGAAGAAATGCTCAACATCTCTGGTCATAAAAGAAATGCAAACCAAAACAAGCTAAGATTTCACCTCACTCCAGTTAGAATGGCCAGAATCAGGAAAACTAATAACAACAGATGCTGGAGGGGATGTGGCCAGGAGGGATCACTACTACACTGTTGGTGGGAGTGCAAACTCCTTAAACCACTATGGAAAGCAGTATGGCAGTGCCTCAAAAGGCTAAACATAGAACTCCCCTATGACCCAGCAATTCCACTACTTGGCATTTACCCAACCATCCAGAAACTAGGGAATACTAAATCCACTAGCACAACAATGTTCATTGCAGCATTATTCACCATAGCAAAGATATAGAACCAACCTAGATGTCCCTCAGTTGATGAGTGGATCAACAAGATGTGGTATTTGTACACAATGGAATTCTATGCTGCTGTCAGAAAGAATGACATTGCCCCATTTGTTAGGAAATGGAAAGTCTTAGAAAAAATCCTATTAAGTGAAGTAAGCCAGACTCAAAGGAACTTAGGCTCAATGGTTTCCCTCATTTGTCATAATCAGTAGAAACCTTTGGCGCTACTAGCAGAGATTTGCAATAGAGCAAAACCTTGATACAAAAGGCCATATAGTATGAAGCTAATTGAAAGGACCTCCAGGATATTGAAACAAAAGCCATATAATGAATGATTGCTGTCCTTAATGTACTATGTTATCTCTCATCTCTTTTGCTGTCCCTTGGTTATATCATATTGTTACAGTATCTCACTTTGTTATCTGAAATATTGGGTATATTTGTATTTGGTTATTTGAAATTGGATAGGAAAGGGGGGAAAACTTAGATGAGGGGGTGGGGAGGAGGGTAATGGGGACCAAGACATGTGAAAGGGTATCAATGTATGTGAATTAATGCACCTTCTATCTGGCAAATATCATGTAACCCTTTTATTAATTACAATAAAAAATATTTTTAAAAAATAAAAAAAAGTTAACAGAATATATTTAAATTGTAGTTCTTAAAAAGCTGAATGTAGACTGAAATGATTAATTAAGCAGAAGATCACAGACAAGGAAACAGAAGAGAACAGAAATAAAACATGGCAGGAAATTTTCTTTTTTCCTAGAGACTGCAAGCACCTGTAAAGTTGGTATGATGCTCATGTTCTATATACTTCTAGTAATATACACTAAATTAAGAGCAGAAATGCCGAGTAATCATATGTGTGCACCCATATGCATACATGTATGCATATACATACACACATATGTTTTTTCTCCATGGATTTTGTGTCTATATTATGTTGCTCTTGTCTCAGAAATTTACTCTTTTCATATAATATTTATAGTATTACAGTATTTTAAGTAACTACACTTAGAATTTTTTATTTCCCCTAATTTAAAGAAACATTTTCTATGTACAAGGAAACAGAAGAGAACAGATATGTAACTTTTGGAAGGACAACTTCCTTTTGCCTAGAAAATACAAGCATTTGTAAAATTGGCGTGGCCCTCAAGTTCTATATAATATTAGTAATATGCATTACATTGTGAACACAAGTTTTTAGTGAGCATATGTGTTTTTATGTGTGGTAGTTTTTTTTAAGAATTAGTATGCTGCAATTATTCCATATGAAATTTTGGATTGCCTCTTCTAGTTCTTTAAAGAATGACATTGGGATATTGATGGGTATTGCGTTGAATTTGTAGATAGCCCTTGGCAAGATTGTCATTTTCACGATGTTGATTCTTCCAATCCAGGAACATGGGAGGTTTTTCCATGTCCTCAGTTCTGCTTTAATTTCCTTTTTCAGGGTTTTAAAGTTTTCATCAAAAAGGTCCTTTACATTCTTAGTTAAGTTAATTCCTAGGTACTTTATTTTCTTTGAGGCTATTGCAAAAGGAGTTGCTTTCCTGATTGTTGCCTCGTTCCTCTCACTGTTGGCATAGAGGAAGGCAGTTTATTTTTGAGGGTTAATTTTATACCCTGCTACCCTTCCAAAGTTTTGAATCAGGAGTGGTGTCTATAGGGCTCTTAAATACAGAATCATGTCATCTGCAAAGAGTGAAAGTTTCACTTCCTCGTTCCCTATTTTGATCCCCTTTATGCTTGCTTCTTGCCTTATTGCTCTGGCTAATACAGGCATATTTGGTTATTTGAAATTGGTTAGGAAAGGGAGGAAAACAAGATGAGGGTGGGGGTGAAGGGGAGGAAATGGGGACCAAGACATGAGAAAGGGTATCAATGTATGTGAAGTAATGCACCTTCTATCTGGTGAATGTAATATAACCCTTCTATTAATTAAAATAAAAATATATGAAAAAAATAAAATTTTAGGAAAAAAAGAATTAGCATGCTGACTTTAAGCAAATTAAACTGGAATTTTTGGTGAACGACTCAGTTTCTGGAAGTCCCAATCCAATTATTCTTGGCTCCATCCTTACATGCCAATTAATGTGGCAACTATTGATGAACAGCAATGGCCAATGTGGGGAAGACAGAGGATATAAGGGATACTGAGATTGTCTTCATTGCAGGCGCTGGCAACACTTTAAGTTTAAATACAGAGGAAGGGAGAATATTGATGAGAAAGACTACACAGGTAGTTCCAGGTACAAGCACGTTGTTTCCAAGTCACCAGTGGCAAACAGCAGCCACAGATGATTGGGCAGCTCCATGTCTCAGGGCTGTTCAGGTAAGTATGGCAGGTGCTTTGACCTTTCCTATGTTCCTGGTATCTGCAAAAGCGACATGTACACTGATCTGTAGAAACAGATTGTTACCACCTGTAAGACATTTACTTGACTTACTCCAGGATATTCAAGTAATGCTCTGTTGACATCAGAAAGCATCCTTCTCAGAGTTGATTTTGACTTTCTTACTAGGTCTTTCTTCATTTGATGTGTCTCTCTTAACGTCCTGCAGTAACTGGGGGACAGAAGTTCAGATGAAAAATAAAGCCAAAGTGGAAGTGAGACAAAATTGCATTTTGTAAGGGACACACAAGAGCAAAATACTATCTTCTTTACTTGTTGTTGCCAGCATTTCAACACTGTTAATCAGCCTTGATTTTTGTAACCACATGAGAAGAATTTAAGGAACGATGGGGCAGATAGTAATAGTGAGAGGAAAGGGTTTTTAGAAAACAAGAATGTCTGAGGTTATGTGACTACAAACTGGAGTGTTAGACTTAAAAAGAGGAACAATTAAGAAGTGATGACAAAGTTGTGTAGAGTTTAAGAGTCTGAGTTATAGATTGTCTGCTGGCCATTTTGTCAGTGTCATTCTGGGTTCTGGAAGAGTTGCTGCCACTGTCATCCTGTGAGGGGAGTGGTCTAGGTGTATGAAATGACTTTTCCAGCTGCAGGGCACAGCCTGATCATTGCAGGAAATTTTCTTCATTTGGGGTGACCTGGCCTATATAACTCTGCTGGTTCCTTTGGGGGTACTATTAATCCTTGTCATAAAGATATTATGAAGCAAGCCTTTCTTTCCTGGCACCTAAGTAGATTGCAAAGTAACTGTGGAGAGTATAGATTAGAACAATGGCAAGCATAAAACAGAGGTACAGATATCACGTTTTACTTCTGTTTTTAGCTAACTACTGGCAGCAAAGACAGCTTAAGTACTCATTACAGAACACTTTCAAAAGACTCATTGTGGGTCATCTGTATTGTAAGAACAAGACCATTAGGCTTTATGGTGGGATTACTTGTTTGTTTGTTTTTGACATTGACTCTGAGAAATTCTCAAACATAGATCTAATCTACAAAGCTGAGATCATCTGTGAGCTGAGCTATACAGGTTTTCTCAGAGATATTGTGATCTCATATACCTCTTAGATGTCTCTTTTCATTTTCCTAATTATCTTGGCTACTTTCATTGTATCTAAATAGATCTCAGAAGTGCTTTTGCTGTTGCTATTACTCAAAAAATTTGCGGCTTTCTATTGTTATCTCTTTTTTAACACATAAATCATTAAATTCTTCTTTGTTTCCTTTTTATTTACTTGAGCAATCCTATTCACTAATTTAAATTATAAATGACTTCAATTAATATATATTTGATATAAATTTGTAGGCAGTCTTGATATTCCTCGAGACTTTTCTTTTCTGTATAAGTGATTTAGGGACATTCATTATTATTTTGTAGATTGATGAATTATATACTTACTTAAATCTTCATATCTGAAAAGCACATTTTACCAGTGAAGAAAGTTAGAAAACTACAACTAAATATTTCATAGTCTCTGTATTTTAAAGAAGCATTCATCTTTGATGTAGATGATAAGATAAAGATATTTCTAGAAATTATAAGAAATCACAAGAAATACAAATGGTCTACATTTTTTATTACTTTATAAAAAGGCTTTGGTTTAGTTCATGCCTTCTGAATTTCAGAATTCAAAACATCGAAGAATCCATGATCACTCATTGTCTTTACATTCTATCTTGCGAGAATTAGGAAACTGCTTCATTTTGCATTCTATTGTCCAAATAGCTTTATCCTTCTTGTATATTTTTTTTATAATTCTGACTCTCATTCTACGTAATTTGGTCATCTGTGACATATAATTTATTGCAGTTCTACATGATCTAAGACTTTAGATTAGTTTTGAACAGTCTATGATTTATTCCTACTAGGTTATTTTCTAAATATGCCTACATTATGATTAATTTTTCATTTTTAATCACCTATGATAGTTTAAATCATTTAATAAGATATTTTTATAATTCTCACTTGTAATTCAACTATCTCTATTTATTGTGGTCATTTCTCTTCTGACATTTATCTCTGTGTTTTCTCATGTTTGAATGGATATATAATTTATACACCGTAAAAAGGAACACAAATTATAAAGCTGAATAAGTTTTGATAAATTGATAGCAATGTGCTTAAAGATTGTATAGATCATTAAACTTACTTTCCTCCTAGAAGTATCTTTCCTGTTTTTCCATAAGTTAGTTTGGTCTATATGTGTAATGGATAAAAAAGTTGTAGCAAATATTCTTTAATTTCTTTATTGTGTCTGGACACAATATGTATTTGGATTCATTCCTTTTGCAATATTCTTTAGCATTTGGTTTCTACTTAAAATATTTGATGTGAAATAAGTTAATTCTATCATAATAATAACCAATAAAGTTAACTACATAAATGTTTCTCAGATTGCCTCCATGGGACTTAACAGATTGATTTAATGTGCATTTTGAGGTATTGTCATCACATTTTCACCAATGTGAATAAAGTTGTTGTCTGTATATGAATAGAATTCTTCCTGTAGACATGTGATGTGGTCTTCCAGTTTTGTGTGTAAACACTGATTAAGTAGACAGGTCTTTGCATAGGTCTATTTTAATTATCAGAGAATACCTCCACACTTTTTTTCCAAATATTTTTACTATGTTGTTGTTTTATAAACAATAGCTCTGAGTTTTTTGCTGCTCATGATTTAACACCAACATTTGGCATTAATCTATTCACTCTGATGAATGTGCTGTTATGTGAGATAACCTTTGTGAGGAGAGCACTCTGTTGTCCTGGTTCTCAGGCATTACCTTGAATGGATCCCCTAAAATGTTCCTGAGTACTGTGTTCTACTGGCACTTTTTCTGCGAAGCTGTATCTAGCAGTAATGTCAAAAATGTACATAGAAATAGTTCACAAATAAGGCTGACAAGTTGGTTCTAAGGCTTCAGTCTAAGGATCATCTACATAGCTAAATTTTACCTGTCTCTGGGAGTGAGGTCATTATTTCTGAGAACATTTCTAGGTTATCTACAAAAGAAAAATACAAAAAACAAACAATATGGGACAATAAGTAGACATCTTTCAAAAAGGTTGAAAATCTGAATTGAATGAAAATACCAAACTTCGCCTGAATAATAAAATTTCCTTTTGCCTGACAGATTTGAAGCTGCCTACAGCATATCTAGTGGGCACACACATTTTCAAGTTCCTTCTATAAAATGCTGTAGCACTCAAATCTCACCTGTGTATATCATCCTATATATTATAAAATAAGTTCAATTTACATAAATAGCTAACACAATAAGAATGTTATGTAAATAATTACACTCTATTATTTAGAATGACAAATCTTTGACCTAAATTTTAAATGTTTTTCATTTTTTATCAGTCCTGGGGCTTGAACTCAGGGCTAAACACTGTCCTTGGACTATCTCAAGGCTAGAACTCTACCTCTTGAGCCACAGCACCACTTCCAGCTTTTTCTGTGTATGGAATCAAACCCAGGGCTGTGTGCATCCTAGGCAAACCCTCTACCACTAGGCCACACTTCAGTCCCAGTTCTGAAATTTTATTTTTTCATCAACTCTTTGAATTTACAGATGCAAAGATACACACACACACACACACACACACACACACACACACACACACATTTAAGGATGATGTTCAAAATTAGAATCATCACCAGCTATCAAAATAATATTGAAACCAAGTATGCAACTGAGCCACATTTGAAAGTTCATAGACTTTCAGAATCTGTGGAAATATTATTTTTTTTCCTTCTTAGCTCTTGGTAAAGGAACCCAAAGTGATCATTCATAAAATGCATTTATCAACCCAGCTGTGTTTAAGGATTTTTTTTTCTGTTTTGCCAAAGAATGGCTCATTTTCTTTCCATAGGCTTTTTCCAAGCTCCAGTCCTGGTGTGTTTGAAAAGCATACTGATTTTACAGCACACAGTTGTAAGCAGGCACTTCACTCCTCAACTTCTGAGGCTGCTGCTCTACTCAAGAGGCCTTGTACCTCTACCCTCCTCACTCCTTACCGTGATCCTGATGGCACAGTTTCCTGTTGTTAGTTTGGGGTCTAGGCCATTGATTTGGAAGCACTTATGCAAAGAGTCTGATTATATATATATATATAACTGATATATATATATATATATATATATATATATATATATATATGAACTCTCTGCTTCTTCACTTGCCAATTACTCCTGGCAGATTGGCCTATTCTGTAGATGTAACTGAAAGATGGAATGACTTGTGAGGAACACACCAGAAGTGCTATGCATGCCTGAGCATTCTAAATTTAGGGAACAACTCAAATGGAGATGAATGAATCATTTAGTGGAAAAACTAGAAGCAGGAAAGTATTACTATTTAAATTAGAATTTCTAGGAATTATCTTAAAGTGGTTGTACAAAGGAGTTGCCATTCAACAAAGCAGTTTGTGAATTCAATGTGTCTTGGTGAAAGTTAAGCAAAAGAAGATTGAGATTACTGATTATAACGATGCACTGTAGAAGAAGTAGAAAAATAAAATGTAATCACTTTCTCACTGTTTCCTGTTCTTGAATGTAAAATTAGCTATCACTTTCCTCATAAAATCTTGTAAGTCAGAAGTAAGATCTCCACCTGCATATATTTCCCTATAAATGAAGTAATTTCATTTTCTTTTATGAATGGGTAATATTCCACAGGGTGAATAATATCTATCATATACACATTATGTTATACATTACATTATATAATATAGTGTTCTATAGCTATTTATATTTATAGTACATATATTTATATTTACATATGATATATAATGAAAAGCCTCCATGCTGAATTCCATACAGTTGTGCTACTTTACATTTTTATCATTAGTGAATGAAGCTTTCCCCACATCCTGCATCCTAGCCTGTATTTATGATTATTTTCTTGACAATTGCTAAGACTACAAGCTTAAAGGATAAATTTAATTTAGTTTTGATTTGCTTTTCCTTTATGACTAAAAATGGTGAACCTTTCTTCATAAATCCATTAGTGAGACATTAGTAGAATTGGAGATGAAAATATTTAGCAAGTTAGATCAAACTCAAACAGTTTAAAATCATGTTTTCTCTCACATGCGGAATTTGGATTTAGAAAATGGACACAGATGTAGATACACATACACCAAACATAAATATGTGTACATATACACATATCTTCACACATATATGCACACATGCATACAAAGCTTGATTGTAAATATGGTCCTATTTGGAAGGAAGCAGGGAAAGAGAGAAAGAATGATAGAAAACAAATAATAATAAGATACATTGTATATCTGCATGCATATAGCAATAAGCAAACTAGGGGTTTAGTTGAGAATGGGAAAAGAAAGAGCAAAAAAGAATGATCTGATTAAAATATTACATAATATATATGCTATATATGTATATTATACACATATATTCATATACATATATATATAAATGATATGGTAGGAGATGAAACATGAGGGATAAGAAGATAATATAGTCTGTGTTGGGCATAGGTGTCCATTTTCTCACAATTAAGATAGAAAATGAAGATGGGTATAGTTGAAGAAGTTTATAAGCATGTTTGAAACTAGGAAAATGAAGCCTGTTAAAATTGTTTTAAGGAGAGAGCTGGAGGAAATGCAACAGAGTAATAGGGAGGATGAGTTTGCATTCATGGGAATATTTTAATTAGACCACTTGTAAAGTTAGCATACTCTAAGGGATGTTTAATTTAAAAGGAGAGGTGTGAGGTATAAATCTCTGAAGTCAGACTCTATATAATATTTAAACAGTACTACACGATGGTTGGGAGGGAGGAGAGCAGGGAAAGGGGGACAAAAACATGAGAAAGGATATCAAGTTTTGAGAAGTAATGTACCCATTACATGGCGAATGTAACTGTAACCCCTCTATACATTTTCCAGACAATAAAATACATTAAAAAAAAAGAACAGCAGCCGGCACTAACTTGTCACTGTGTTCATTTTTCTATAAACTGTAAATTACTATATGGGCTCCATGTGAAATTCCAACATTCCTTCTTGCACTGATCTTGGATGGGGTTAGTAGGTAAAAGTGGCAAAGTCAAAGGTCAGTCCACCCTACTGAGTGGTGACTATCTTTACACATCTTGGCTGAGTCTAGGCTTTGAAATCATTTAACATATACCCTGGAAACATCATTAATTAATTTATAAGATGTCCTCTTCTTGATCAATAAATGTGTCCATTCTGAGGGAAGGTATGACATGCAGGGATCATTGGGATGTCATTTGAATATCAGTGACCAATCTATGCTGTAGATGAATTAATACATTGTGGAGTTCCTCTAGAGATGGAAGGCCTCTGCGTCTCACAGGAATGGGCACATGCTTTAGAAAATCTCCTCTAACAGCTCACATCTTTAAGTCACTGTATGTGCCATAGAACTGTGGCCTTTGAAAGCCTACAACCTCATCTTCTCTGAATCTTAATTTGCAGCTGGTTGATTAGGAGACATCTAATTAATTTCAACCTTCCCATGTGGCTCTGTACTTGCCAAGGAGATGCTTCATGATGGAGAATTTCTAATGACCATCCCAGTACCTCTTAGAAACCCAGATATATCTTTTGAATCTGTTAGCCATGCATTAATGATTCCTTTGCATCATTAAGGATGCTTAAGATGCTATTTTTCATTCTGTGAAACAAACAAAGATTTGATACATCAGAAACAATTTCTCAGAAGGCAAAGGTAATCACCAGGTTTGAATATTAAGTTTGCTACCTAGGGATAGGCTTTAGGCATTTGATGATAGAATATGACTCTTGAGTCAGATAATGAGGTTTTTATGTAATTGTATGATGCTCGCTAATTTTTTAGTTCCTCATCTGGGCATTGAGAAGATTCAAAGCAACTTTGTAAGTGCCTTTAACTCAGGTTCTACCCTAAGTGCTATAACGTCAAGCCCCTAAGGCCTGCTCTAAACTAAGAGTCTAAATGGAATGTAAATATTGAGAGATAAACATTTTATGTCTTGCCCAAAACAAATAGACACAAATTAAAAGTAATGAAACGGTTCACTATAATGTGTCCACTAGTGATAACAGGATTTCAATAGCTACCCAAGGTGAAAATCCATTGATCCCCTGGGTGATCTTCTGGCTCTGAAAGTCAGCATGTGTCACAGTCTTCTGCTGGAGCCATTGGTGATGCTCTCCACCCTAGTACTGGTGTGCTCAATCCAAGGTTTCTCAGCTCTCAGAAACCACTATTAGATTTTTTAAAAATTCTAGGTATCTTTGTAAGCTATCTTCCATTTTTTCCTGCATCTTGGTGTTCTTATCTCTCTGTTGCACTCATTTTTTTAAAAAATCTACAAACTATACTGGAAGCAGGTGAAGTCATTACTTATGTTTTGGTCACTGTTACAGTACCAAATTAAGCAATATGCTTTTCAAATTGCAAGTTTTTCAATAAAGTACTGATGGAGTGGTTAACTAAATGTTTAATAATTATTTCAGAGAATTTATGTTGTGCAGGTTGAGCTTTCCTTGCTCAAAAGATCAATATCTAATGGGTGCTGATGGTTCATACCTTTATTCCCAATCAGTCAGTAGGCTGAGATTGAGGATCACAGTTCAAAGCCAGCCCAGGCTGAAAACTAACCAGTAAATTACAGGAATTAAAAGTGTGATTTAAGTGGAAGAGAACAAACTGGATAGAATGTCACTGGGATGTGTATGTCGCCTTGATGGAGTCAAATGAAGGCTTCTTCATTCACATGTCTGGTTCATGGGCTTTGGTAGCTAGCTGCTGAAGTGAAACAGTGTTAAACTTAGTGATTGCTCACAGCAAGTCACTCTCAGAGTGGTTACTCTTCTTACTGGCATCTGATTTCCAGGCTGTCATGCCCATTAAGTACTATGCCTGGTACTGGTAGAGTGCCATTTCTGCCATATTTTATTACGTAAATATGTCACAGAGGTTGCTCAATTTCAAGAGAATGTGTAAGTATGTTCCTGTTTTTGGTGGAAGAGTGGCATATGATACTTCAGAAAAGCGAAATAGAAGGGAGTTAGTGTAACCTTTTTGGATATACTATTGTCACAATTAGGTTAAATGATTGAATGATTTATCATAACCTAAAACTGATTGATAGATTTTAACCTTTATAGACTTACATATGAAAGGTAATCAAAAACTACACAACAGGAATTTGTATGTTCCTACCATTTAGGAAATTTTGATAGATTATTACAAATGAAATATATCATACTATCATGAATCTTAGAATCTACTGAAAAATTTGTAGTAATATATTCGTTTGATATAGTCACATACTATTTTATTATTAAAAATAAAGCAATTTTGTATGAACAGAAAGCAATTTTGTATGAACAGATCTGCTTATTGTATTTATTCTTTAAAATATTTATTTATTTATTCATTTTAATTTATTAATTTTTTAATGCCATTCCTGGGCTTGAGCTCAGAGCCTGAGCACTGTTTTTGGACTTTCTCAAGGCTAGAGCTCTACAACTTCAGCCTCAGCACCACTTCTTGCTTTTTTTTCTATGTATGTGATACCAAGGAGTCGAACCTGGGTCTTCATGCATGCTAGGCAAGCACTCTACCACTAGGAAACCTATATTCTTTTTTTTAATATTTTTTATTGTAATTAATAAAAGGGTTACATGATATTTGCCAGATAGAAGGTGCATTAATTCACATACATTGATACCCTTTCACATGTCTTGGTACCCATTACCCTCCCCCCACCCCCCAACCCATCTTAGTTTTCCCCCCTTCCCTATCAAATTTCAAATGACCAAATACAAATAAATTCAATATATCAGATAACAAAGTGAGATACTGTAACAATGTGAGATACCCAAGGGACAGCAAAGGAGATGAGAGACAACATAGTACATAAAGGACAACAATCATTTGTTATATGGCTTTTGGGAAACCTATATTCTTTATTGACTGTTAATAGAGCTTGAACTCAGAGGCTCCAGTTCTCACTTTCCCTTTCAAGGCTGTCCTTGATAATTTGAGCCATTTGTTGCTTTTTGTTGGTTAATTGGAGGTAATAATCTTATGAACTTTTCTGCCTTTGCTGTTTTTGAACCTTGATCCTAAGACTTCAGTCACCTGAATATCTGCAGGCTATTCAGATCAATAGTCTTGACTCACTAATGTCTGTGTCAATGGTTCTATATCAAAGCACTAACAAAGCATTAAGCCAAGGAAGAAGAGCAAAACTGGAACTAAATTCAAGCTACAACTTAGTAAAGCAAGATATAGAAGGAGATTATATAAGCTCTCAATACTGTTTAACAATAAAGAGTTATAGACAAAGTCTACAAATACCTTATGATGAAAATGACAAATTAGTTATTGGGACAATTCCTAGAAAGAAATCGACTCATGAGCTATTTAGACTGTTTTTTTGTTTTTTGTTTTTTTTTTTTTGTCAGTCCTGGGCTTGGGCTCAGGGCCTGAGCACTGTCCCTGGATTTTCTCAAGGCTAGGGCTCTACCACTTGAGCCACAGCACCACTTCTGGCTTTTTGCTATGTATGTAGTACTGAGGAATCGAACCGGGTCTTCATGCATGCTAGGAAAGCACTTTAACCACTAGGCCAAACTCCCGGCCCCACAGACTGTTAAACAAGATCTTTAGAATAAGATTGGATTTATCCTTTAAAATGCAAGCCTCAGTTTCAAATTTCATTGGTGATTTCTACCAAACATTTGAAGAATAAACATAAATTTCTAATAACATATTATTTATATAAAAATTAAAATATCCTGAGGCCAGGATGCTGAGATCTGAAGACTGGAGTTTGAAGCCATCCCTGACTATAAACTCCAAGAGATTCTTATCTCCAATTGAACACCAGAAATGTTGAAAGTGGTGGTATGGCTCAAAGTGGTAGAACATTATCCTTTAGCAAAAAAACTCAGGGTCAGTGCCTTGGCCCTGAGTTCAAGCTCTGTGACCCATTAAATAAAAGAAGAAAAAAAAAGAATGTAATATTTCTAGCTTAGTTTGAGGCCAGTATTAGACTGCAAACAATGCTGTAAAATTTCCATAATAAACAAAAACTTGTGACCTATTTCACATATAAATGCCAAAATATGAGCAATCTGAGTTTAAAATTCACAGAAAGAGATCATATGAAATGATCAGGTACATTTTTCTTTTCTTTTTTTTTTTTTTTTGCCAGTCCTGGACTTGAGCTCAGGGCCTGAGTACTATCTTTAGAATTTCTCAAAAATAGAGCTCTACACTTGGACCTCAACATCATTTCCAGCTTTTTGCTATGCATGTGGTACCAAGGAATCAAATTCAGGTCTTCGTGCATGCTAGGCAAGCGCTCTATCACTAGGCCAAACTCCCAGCCCCTGATCAGGTACATTTATTCTATGGATGTAAATTTCAAAGCTTCTTGGTACAGACAGCAGAAAAATGAAAGGCTACCTTGTATTCTCAATCAACTAAAATTCGTGTGACAAAATAGACATCTTAATTGTGTAAGTTGTGTAAAATCTTTGGAATGAATAAATCTATATAGAGAATTTTCATCAGTACCTTTCTATAGCTAAGTGGGAAGGGTGGCTGAAAAATGAAAAACTGCTATCAGCATGGAGTTGCATTTAAACTTAGATGTGGTAATCAAAATTCCATGAAGGGCTTTTTGTTGTTGTTGTTTTGTTTGTTTGTTTGTTTGCCAGCCTTGCAGCTCAGGGCTGAGTGCTGTCCTTGGGCTTTCTCCAGGCTAGAGCTCTACCATTTGAACCATAGCACTATTCTGGCTATCTATATGTGGTACCGAGGAATCAAACCTGGGTCTTCATGCATACTAGACAAGCACTCTACCACGAGGCCAAACTCCCAGTACTCATGAATGTTTTTAAGAAAAATAATGTAAACATAATGTGCAAGTAATAACCCAAGGTATGTGATGATTATAAAAGGGAAAAGCATAAAATTATTTTAACGGGATCTATTAATGAAATGGACAGATTTAAATATTTTATTTCAGTTGCTATAGTACAGAAAACATCCAAGAGACCTAATTAATCTTCATTTCTACTTGGAAGATAATAAAACCCCCAAATGAGATGTTCTGCATGTACCAGTTTTAAATGTTTATTGGCTCAGTAGGATTCAAGGATATTTTTGTCTCATTAGTTTTTAAGAAGAAAAATCATTTAATTAACATCATAACTTGCTGTATCCAAATAGCTCTAAATTAAATTATATAAATTGACCACATTAATATTTGAATAATATTCCTATTTTAACACTATTCTCTCCAAGGAAATAGAGGCAATTACAATATTTTAAACTTGGGGTTCATGATAAAAAATCTGAATATGTTAATCAAAAATTATAGTTCAGAAAAAAAACATGACAAAGTCCTACTTTTACTTTTTTGCCAGTTCTGGGGCTTGAACTCAGGGCCTGAACACTGTCCTTGGGCTTTCTCAAGGCTAAAGCTCTACCACTTGAGCCACAGCACCACTTCTGGCTTTTTCCATGTATCTGGTACCAGGAATTGAACCCAAGTCTTAATGCATCAATCTACTACTAGGCCAAATTTCTGGTCCCAGCGCCTACCTTTTAATTTATATCTTGTTTCTGCTCTGGCTTTTTAAAATTGCTAATAGAATAATAAAATGTTATAAAATTTGTTAGTAATCCTATAAAAGTTTCCCTGCTTACCTTTACTTTTTTATAAAAATTCACAAGAAGAAAAATAGTTTATAACCACATTTGAAGATAATAACACCCTTTATGGATTTTCATCTCATGTACAATCATATTTTTGGTTTTATATATTTATACTCCATCACAATAACTACTTGGGACTAAATAAATGCAGTTTATTCAGTAAAAATTAACCTCAACATAATTAAATTTGCAGTAATAAAATAGGCTTGGGTTTTGTAAATTAAAATAAAATGATTTTATTATGTGATGCACTGTAGCAATTAGGTTTATTTGGATGTTTATTGTACTTTTAAAATTGGGTCGTTTCTATAATTCTGCACAGGCAAAGCAAAACACAATTCCTCCTTTATTTCTTGAAAGGATAAAATTAAAGTGTCAGAACTAAAGCAATTCAGCTTTTTAAAAGATCTAGTTTTTAAATCTTCTAAAAAATCACCATATCATTTTATAATTTTCTTGATTAAAATATTTTGTAGAATGCCTGGATCTCTATATGCTGAGCATGGATTTCTAAGTACCGTCAATCTACTGGAAGGATGAATGCTTTGCATAATGGAATAGTTTATCTCACTTTCTCTCTGTGAATTTGTCTCTAATTCTAATAAAAACTAACACGTTTTCAGTGTTAATGTTTAGCAATTTTAACTAATACTAAAGACCTTGAATTTCTTTCAAATTCTTACGATTTTTACATCAAGCCAAAGAGAAATTGGTGCTGAGTAATGAAAGACAGGTATTATAATTATTGCCAAGCAAAGATGCTTAATTCAAGGAAAGATTAACAAGCTTACTTTACTTCTAAGTTCCTATTTAAGTGAATGAGACTTACATTCTTTTAGCTTAAAACTCTCTTTACTGATCTCATAAAATTTCTTATGTATCTCAAAGGTTTCAAATTACAGATTGCTTTATTATCTTCCTTTCTAACCCAATAGATACTTCCCTAAGCCCCTTTAGCCAATTAAACCCCACTTGCCTTAAATTACTGAAGTATTTTGATTTCCATTAATAACATTTCTTTTAAAAATAAGCAATGAATGTGTCAACATATTGGCATCTTTTTAATTTCTGAGACTTCCATAATTGCCCACCATGTCACTATACATTTTTTTCTCCGTGAATTTTTATCTCTATGAATGATATTTATCTGCATTTTTAAATAATTTTCTTAATCTTTAATAACTAAAGACCACATTTCATAGAATATGATATTGACCTATATCTAGGTCAATTCACTAGTACTATGGAGAAAAGTTAGTTTAATTTTTGAGAGTATTTTCCTAATTGCTTCTTCATAAAGTTCAAGAATATTTCCCAACTCCAATAATCATATAAACGTGTCACCATTTACTCTTAATTTATTCTCCACAAAATTTAATCAATATTGTTTTATCAAATTTTGTGAGAAAGACATTTTTTGTAGTTGTGACTATATGTAACCTTCAGACATCTCATTCTCTTTCAAATAATTAATATATATGTTGGACTAATTTATTTCCATTTCTTAGGAAAATAAAGTTCTCAAAGATGGTGATGAGGTATAAAATCATAGAACTCTCAAGATCCAGAACTACCAGCTGGTAACCTAGTCTGAACCCAAGCAATAACAATTCTGGGATAGAAGGAGATTGAACACATATAGTAATAAAATTAAATATACACACATGAGAATGGATCCAGGTAAATTGGGATGAATGGGGTTAAGACACAAGGGGAGACTCAAGTAAAGGGTGACATTAAGCAAGACATATTAGATTCACAAACTCTGAGGTTGAATTGAAACCCTTTTGTACAACTTCTTAAGGACAATTTATTTTTTGAGAGAGGGTAGCATGGGGCTTGAACTCTGGGCCTGGACGCTATCCCGGAGCACTTCAGCTCAAGACTACCACGCCTACCCCATTTTCTAGTGGTTAATTGGAAATAAGAGTCTCAGGTTCTTTTGTGCCCGGGCTGGCTTTGAACCTTGATCCTTGAGCCTTCTGAGTAGCTAGGATTACAGGCGTGAGCCTAAAAATGAGTTTTTTTTTTAAGAAATGCTTAAATCTTCCGTCACCCACTGTCAATATTCTTAAAAGTTGAGAGCATAAAATTTCATCTATTCGCATAACTGAGCAACTTCCAGATTTGACTCATCTAGGATTGAATGATAATCTAAACCTGGATAAGATAGATTTGGGATATATTGTACTATTATAAGATGAAAAATAGTTTTTGTAGTTGTTGAGTTAGATATTGTTTGTCCACTTTGGAAATCCTGTGATTGAAATGTAAACTATTGACAGGATATAAATCTTACCAGTAGTTTGCTATCAGTAGACACAAAACTAATATCCAACTAATTCTTGTCTTTTTCCTTTTCTAATTTTTTAACTGTCAGAGTAATGTATAGAGGGGTTACAATTAAATTTGACAGGTAGCAGGTGCATTACTTCTCACATATTTGATACCCCTTCTCTTGTTTTTGTTCCCATTTCCCTCCCCCACCCCATCCCAATCACTTGTTTTCCCCCATTCCCTTTCCTATTTCAAATAAACAAACGAACGTATATACAATATACCGGGTAACAAAGTCAGAAACAGTAACAATATGAGATTGACCAAAGGGCAAAAAAAGAAGAAAAATTTTAATTTTTTAAAAAATTTACTAGTCTGCTGATTTTTGTGACAAGGTCTCCCTCTGAGTCTAGGTTGTCTTTCAACTTAATAGATCTGTAAGTTTGGCATGACATGCAATTCCATGTAAAACTGCTGAGATCAAAAACAAATAAATACATAATTTTTTCTTCATCCCTGAAAAAAAAATGTTTAACCCTAAGACCATATGCTCACTAAAATGCTCGCTCCTTGTTTAGCCAACTAAGATAAAGGTGTGAATATTCAGGGTCTCCTTTAACACTTGTGACCTGTATTTCTACAGGAAAATTTGGGGTTTTGAATATCTGACAAATAAATATATTTATATTTCTCTAGGATGAGAGGGTGATGTTGTGAAATACTAGAATTTGTGAGGCTACTAAAATATATATGAAAATCTAAAAAAAATTCAACAGAAATTTCTGGAATTATAAGGATTCTGATTATTTTATCTACTAAGGAAATACTGAAGTCCTTTTAAAATAATAAATTTCATGATAATATAAGCTATATTATAAAGTTCATGTTTTCACCTAATACAATACAGAAATCAATTTAAGTCATTCTGATGTTTACATTTAAATAAAACTGACTTGGTATTTTCATACTTTCATGAGGTTCATCATATTTCCAAGAATTCTTCAGATAGATTTTCCATTGGGGTGATTTTTGCTAAAACAGATTTTCTGTGCCCATTTGCACCCATGTACCTAATATCCACCCACAGTTATCAGGCTTTCAAAATTTGCCAGTCCTGGACTTGAGCTGAGGGCCTGAGCACTGTTCTTGGACTTTCTCAAGGCTAGAGCTCTACCACTTGAGCCTCAGCACCACTCCCAGGTTTTTTCTATGTATGTGGTACCAAGGAATCGAACCTGGATCTTGAGCATGCTAGGCAAGCATTCTACCACTAGGCCAAACTCTGGCCCCTGATTTTATTTTTGATATAGGATTTTTCAGGAATGTGATTTGTTCCATTGATTAATCATTTTTGAGTGTGCCCTTTGTTTCAATATGTTCTGTTTGCTTATGTGTTTGTGTGCAAGTCCTAGGACATGTACTCCAGGCCTGGTTTTAGTCTCTGAACTTCTTCACACTGTACCACTTGAGCTACACTCCTGGCTTTTTGGTAGCTAATTGGGAGAGAAGTGTGTCATGCACTTTCCTCCACTGCTTGCTCTGAACTGCATTCTTTGGATCTCAGACTCCTGAGTACCTAGGTTTGCAGGCATGAACCATCAGTGCCTAGTTTTAAAAAAATAATTTTAAATGCTCATTGCAAGTAAAAGAATATGAGATTCTTTATTTGCCTGGCTGGGCACAAATGTCAAGGGTCCTTAGACATTTCAATTTCTAGCATCTCATTAACTCTCCTGTATGTCTATTATGGGGACCTGAAAGAATGTGTACATGTGTGGGACCACAGGCAATATATACAACTCTGTAACGTGTCTCTGTAACATCATAACATATGTTTGCTTGTCCAAAGGGGACTATTTGGGGACCTGCACGGGGGAAAACAAGATGAGGGGTGTGGGTGGGGGGAGGGAAATGGGGACCAAGACATGTGAAAGGGTATCAATGTATGGGAATTAATGCACCATCTATCTGGCAAATATCATGTAACCCTTCTATTAATTACAATAAAAAATATATGAAAAGAAAGAAGCAAGAAAAAAATTGTGACTATTGAACTACACTCTCTCCAGTACTTAAGCTACCCTAATATATTACAATTAGTATTTTTCCTCATTTAAACTATCATAAATTCCAAAGATTTTTGCAAATTGATTTTCACCTATATGCCAAAATAAAGTCTTTGATTAGTCTCACTGGCAGTTCCTTTAGGAGTCCCTAAATAGTACCACATCTAGACCCATGTTTTCTATACACCCACAAAACTTTTGCTGCTGAAGTCATAAGCTAAGCATTTTTAAGGCTTGTTTTAAAATGTCAACAATGAACTTTCAGTCTAATCTTTTGTCATATTTCACATCAAATAGATGTTCTTTATGAGGAACACAGGATTCAGGTATAGTTCTGCTTTTATTTCTTTGCTTAAGAACAATCATATTTAGTACATAGGCTCCCTCCCACATTCAGTAGTTACTGAACTTGGTAAACTGACATTGTACCATTACAACAATATTTTGTTGCACCAATTTTATAAATGTTTACAGCACAATACTTGTTATTTTTCTGAGGCAAACCAAAGGTATATTCCTCAAGCTTCATGCTGTTTTCTTTAACAGTATTTGATGTAGGATCTTTTTATGCATTTGTAGTAGATTTTTAAAAATGTGAATTTTTTTGAATCTGTAAACCATGTACCAATTATTTTGTTTGAAATGTGTAGGATAAATTAAACTTAAATTCATTCTAATAACTGATATGCATGTGTTTCTGTAAGTATAGTTCTGTTGAAATGGTTTTAAAAAACAGCAACAACAAAATAAGAATAATCAAATTTATAAAATGAACAAAAATAATAGAAAGATGATCACTTATAATTTTTTCACATCTCATTGATTTATCACAGTATAGTTGTCATACTATTAAATTACCCCATTGTCAGTGCCCAAATTTTTGAACAAAATTATAGTGTTGGCATGGGGTTGTATACATGAAATACACTATCTCCCTTCATTTTGCAAAGTCAAGCCACATGTACTGTTAGCTTTATGGTGCAGAACCATTAAGGAACAATATGTACTCCAAACCACACAATTTAATTTTTTAATTCCTTGTTCATAATTTATTGACTCAGTAATATAATTCATCATTAATTATCATAGCAGGTTAATAGATGCTAGCAGTGGAGAGTTAGTACTGTCTAGACTATTCTGCCTATTGTCTAGAACTTTCTAAAAGGCCCTTCTTGTCTTTCTTGAGCATACATTTTTTCTATTTTTTAATTGTTATTATAAAAGTGATGTACAGGAGGGTTAGAGTTATGTAAATCAGGTAAAAACCATATAGATTTTTTTTGGAAAATGTCATCGCTTCCCTTGCTCTCTCCCAGTTTTTCCATCCATTTGCAAACCAGAAGTTGTATAGTTCCTTTTCACTATAATGTCTATTGAGAACCACTGCTGCATTTGTTCTTCCTTTGTCCCTCCACTTCCATGTTCCTCCTTACCCTCCAAAGATAGATAAGGAATCAGCAAAACAAAAAATAAAACAGAAACAGTAACCAAGAAAAAGAATTCTTGCTTCCATTTCTTAGAATTTATTTTGATAAATATTATTTTATATGATCTGATGCACATAGTTGAACATGCACATTATAAAATGGGCTGCCCAAACCTAAAATTACCCCAGTTATCTAGTTCTCACATAAAGCAGTATTTGTCTTGTTTGAAATCAGTGCAAAGTAAGATCACCAGAGAGGTCTCCGTATTCTAGAACCTATCATATAAGTAACACAATTCAATCTGTGTCCATCTCAGCTGACAAACCTGCCTTACTCCTTGTTTCTCAGAGAAAAACAATATGGATTATGAGTGGTGATTTTCTTTAGCTTCTGCTTCATGTCCAACCCTGGAACAACACCCCCCCCCCAACACACACATGCACATTTTCCATATCCCAGTGTGCTATAATGTAGCTTCCTCCATTTTTCTTAACAACCAGAAAAAATGAATTCCTTCAAAGTTTATTGACCTCAGTCACCTCTATAAATTGGACACATTTTTCTTGTTGTTGTTGTTTTGCCAGTCCTGGGGCTTGAGGTCAGGGCCTGGGCATTGTCCTTGGTTTTCTCAAGACTAGCATTGTATCACTTGAGTGATAGCTTTTTCTGTGTATGTGGTACCAAAGAATTGAACCCAGGGTTTCATGCATGCTAGGTGAGCACTCTGCCACTAGGCCATGTTTCCAGTCTCTTGGACACATTTATATAAAAATAATCGAGACAATTCTTTCAGCACACTTATCTCCTTTCTTCATGTGGGAAAAAACTGAATTTGGTACCGTGGCACTGAGTATAAGCCTAAATGACAAAAAAGGAAATTAGGGTATGAGCTCCTAAGTTGATCATATTAAAGTCCATTTTTCCTCTAGTTCTGCTTATTAAAAGAAATTTAGAGAGTCGTGTTTCAGGTAGCATGGAGCCTATAAAATACCTCTGCTAATAATTTCTTATGGAGATCAAATGGTGAGGGGTTCTAGGTATTAGTTAGAAATCAATGTGTTCTTCAACCAATAGATAGTAGGAAAATCTGATCTCACACTTCTTTTCTCATGGATACCAAGGTTTAGAGCGATGCATTTAATCAAGTATTGTTACTCTATAAATAAACATATATTTAAAGTTTTCAAGAGCAGTAATGAATATTATGATTGATTTTTCTATAAATATTAAAAGATATAATGTCAGAATCATTTCCTAAAAAAGAACAGGTAATAAACAAACAATTCACAATAGAAAATTAAGTTTTAGAAATATCTTCACAGTTAAGATAAATATGAGACTTAGAAAAGATTATAAGCAGTAGAGGAAACTTTTTGTAATAAAAGTTATTTTTTTGATGCTGGTACTTGGGCTTGATTTTAGGGTCACATACTCTTCCTTTTTTCAGCTGAGAGCTGAATGTTGACCATTTGAATCATGTCTCCACTTTTGGCTTTTTTATCATTAATTGGAGATGAGGATTTCTCAGATTTGTCTGCCTGGTCTAACTTCAAACCACAATCCTCAGATTTCAGCCTTATCAACCAGGTGTTTGCCAGCAGCAACTGACACAGAAAAAAAGAATAATTTTTAAATCAAATATTTTGCCTTCCTAATTGAAATATTCTAAGAAGCTACTCTGACTTTAATCACATAATACGACTGCAAAATTATTAGAAACAATAATTCTCTCTGTTGACTAGTAATAAAAAATAAATGTCAGACATAACTTATGCATTTCTACAAATGCATTAAAAATTGATAGTAATAGTAATGGCAACCCTGGTTCCAGTGGCTGAGGCTTATAACCCCAGCTATGCAGAAGTTGACATCTGAGGACCCTGATTTTAAGCCAATTGAGGAAGGGTAGTCTGTGAGACACTTATCTCCAATTAACCACCACAAATGTCAGCTGTGAAGCTCTCTCTTAAGTGGTAGAGCTCCAGCCTTGAGTGATAAAGCTAAGGGATAGTTCCAAGATCCTGATCATCATCTAGTACTGGCACACAAAAACAACAAACAAACAAAGAATGGCCAAATTGGAAGTCAGAAGACTACCAAGAGTAAGATATATGGAAACTATCATACCCTGGACAAAGCATATAAGAAAACAGTACCATTGCATATGAATTTTGTAAACATCATTATCCATGTGAATTTCTAGCCATGATTTGTCAATGGTTATGGAGAGTTGGCTACACATCTATTTGTCTGGCAATGAATTGTTCCTTTGGTTTGGAAGACAGGTTCTATATTTCTTGCATTCTCTTGTTAAAACTTAGATAATTTTCGAAATTTGGCCGAAATGTTTTGTGTAAGGTTTTAGAAATGACCAGTGTTGGTATCGCTGTTTTTTCTCTTTCTGAAAGACAGATAGAACAAGGTAATGTGAGATTCAGGTATCACTTTTAAAGCCACCATGACCTATCCTTTTTGAATAGCTGAACAGCTTCCAAGAGGCAGCTGGGATCACGAATAGCGCAGGTGCAAGTGAGGCCGGGCCTGCTAGGGCAGTGTCTGACTAGGACATATTTTTGTGAACCTTTTCACTAGCTTTAGAATTGAAAGGGCTCACCAGGACACAACACGGAGGGAGAATGGCCAAGAGGATACAGGCAATTTTCCCATTGGCAAATGCATTTGTATTGATTGTTTTCTTATTAAAAAGGAAGAAATATAACAAAAAATGTGAGAATGAAACAGACACAGGGTCATAAGGTTCCAGCTCGAGAGGAGTAAACATTGCCCTCTCTATTCAGTCCTCTCACTTGTTACTGTGTGAAGCCGATTAGGGCCAACAGCTCTCTTATGGGGACATCTGGGTCCTTTGTGATGCAATGAAAATCCTGGGATGAGTGCTTGACACCAGGAGATGCCTTCCTGGTAGACACACAGCTGCGATCCACAGGGAAAAGGGTTCTGGTACCAATGATTGAGTAGAGAAGCAGGAAGAGAAAGGAAATTCTCCACCCAGGGACCCACCACTCTTTGTGTGCTCCTTTGGCCATTATCGGCTGTCCTCCTCTTCTCCCTGTATAATTTCAAAAATCTAGAAAGCAATCTGTGAGGGTGCTGTCTGTATCTCTTCTTTTGTGTATCCTTGAGTACACAGGTGTATGGGAGCTTATTTCTTTATTTCAATCAAAAGTATGGATTCTTTATAGGCACCTATGCTTCAGAGACAGAACATTCTTTAAAACGTGTCTGAACTATGTGTCCTACAAAGTGGAAAATAAGAAACAGTAAATGATGATAAGGATGGGCTAGAAAAGGAAATAGCCTCAGATTTGACTGAAAGAAACAGAACTTGTAAAAGAAGAATGCACTCACAAACATCTACACCTACACACACACACACACACACACACAGACACACACACACACACACACACGTAGACACCAATGGTGAGTGTTGGAGTGGGTGGGTAGGACTAAATCAGTTACATTTCTGTAATCTTTTGCCCTTGGCAGTAAGGCTTGACCCAGGCTCTTGGTTCAATGCCAGTGGAAATTTCTTAAGTAAGCAGACTGCTTGGCAACTCAATCATCACTTAAAATCCACTTGTGTGCAAAAATAGAATACAGTTGTGTGGTACTCAAGGACCGAGAACTATATTATTCTTTTTATCTTTTCTTTTTAACACTCATTGAATAGGTACTCAAAAAATATTTTCAAAGTAGCAAGTAAAACTCAGGAAAACTTAGCTGGAGAACAAACTAAAATAAAGAAGCCAGTTCTGCAGTGTCACAGCTGGCTATGGAAAACCAAGTCAAAAATCAATTCACACTTGTTTTAAATTTTAGACTGGCTTCACATAAATACTTGGTAAATTCTTTGACCTGCATCTGTTTGCAGATATGAACGTATTTTTTTTGTTACTTACTGTAAGAATGCACTAGTATTCATGGAGTGATGCAGATATTTAAATTTAACTTCTGGTTTAAAACATAACATTTGTCTGATTTACAATTTGAGTCAGAGTTGTAGGTCCTAAAAAAAGTTGCATTGGGGTTATTTGCATTCTTTTTTTTTTCTGCCATCCTGTGGCTTGAACTTCAGGGTCTGAGCACTGTCCTTGGGCTTTCTTGAGGCTAGCACTTTACCACTTGAGCCACAGCACCACTTCCAGCTTTTTCTGTGTATATGGTACTGAGGAATCAAACCCAGGTCTTCGTGCATGTTAGGCAAGTAATCTACCACTAGGTCATGCTCTTGGACCCTTATTTGTATTGTTCTGGGTAGATAGATTACTCTGTAAAGTGAAAATCCATAGAGAATTTCCTCTTAAATGTCAATAAAATTACAATTTTAATAAAATATATAAGCTGAAATGTAAAAATTCAGATTACATTGTAAACATTTAAAGTAGCAATGTGGACAGAATGAATCTAATACTGTAGATAATAAATATCATATGGCATATTATGAAATATGTGCCTTGATATATCATCAATATTTGTTGTTTTCTTTTAATCTCTCCTCCTCTTCCTCTTCTTCTTTCTCATGTATGTGTTCGTGTACCAGGCCTGGAGTTTGAACTCAGGGGTTGGGTGCTATCTCTGAATATTTGTGCTCAAGGCCACTTGTGTCCAGCCACTTGAGCTACAATTCCATTTCCAGCTTTTTTATGGTTAATTGGAGATAAAAGACTCATGGAATATTTTACCCACATTGGCTTTGAACTCTGATTCCCAGATCTCAGCCTCCTGAGAAACTAGAATTATAAATGTGAGCCACTAGTGGCTGATAAAATTATATCCTTGCTATTATCTTTTGTTTTTAGTGTAAACTGCCAAGATAAATTCAGAGGAAAACACAATAATATAAGTAAAGTTAGTATTAGTGATAATACTATATCGGTAATGTTTTCCTGTTCAAAAGTTTGATTTGCTTGTGTCTGAAGACTTACCTTCAACATTTTAAACACAGGGATAAATAATTATCACCCAAACTGAGATTCTCTTTTTCTTTATCCTTGTCCCACTCCACAGTTCTACCTGAGTTTTCATTATTATAAGTTAAATGAGATCTATAACTGATTCTTATAAATTGATTCTTATAAATATGAACACTAATCATTACTATTTTAACTTCCCAATAAAGTTTAATGAAGATTTTGTTATCTTCAAACTATAGTAATGAGTTGGACTTCATTTCTTTATACTTATATGATATAATATTTGGAGGATACATCTTTTCAAATCACATGGTTATAAATGCAGTACTGTAATTATAAGTAAGATAAAAATTGCTAGGTTTTACCACATTTCACAGTCAAATATTATCCTAACTAGAGGCAATTTTTTAGAAGAAAGTGTAAAGCAAAACAACCTAAGATAATTTAGAAAATTTCCTTAGAGCAATTCCTTGGCTTTGCTCAAACTTTAAATAAAACATGTTCTCTAAATGTGTTGATAATTCGAATCATTCAACTACTCTGTAAATTGAGAAAATTGCAAACTGAGAGAGTTGCATATATGCATCTCACTCTAGGAGTTAGAGTTATCTATAGTGAATTACTGTAGAAAAATTATGTAAGCTTTCAAAGCTACTATAAACTTGCATGAAGGATTTGTTGGGTCTGATTGTATTTCACTAGTTCTCACAGCTCCCTTGAATAATTTGTAACGGGACTACCACCAAATCACCAGGGAAGGTTTAACGGTAAATGTGAAATCACTGCCCACAGCCTTCCTCCTCAGATGGCTAATACTTTCAACGGATCCAAGAGAACTTTACAGAAGTGTGGGACACTGTATCATCCTGCTACTAGGCTTGCATTGAAATTTTAATTTCTGGAAATAACACATTTGACTGTATCTTTGACTTATATCACTTGGTTTTATAGTATCCCTATACTCTGGAGATAAACAGAAGTAAGGCTGACTTTTAACCTAGAGGGGGAACATTCATTTCAAGATGATGTGTAATTTATAGAGAAACCATTCAAATGCTGCTCAGATTAAAAGAAAAGTTGGACTTTATGAATATCCTGCTGAGGAAAGTCAGAAGTAAACTACAAATGCAGGAGATAGATATTGTAATATAAATTTTTTCACTGACAGCTAATCCAGAGAAAGAAAATCTTCTACAGAACATATAGAGAGGTTGCTTAAAATAGACTGTCAGTGTGTCTCATTCACTAGAATCTCATCTGCTTTGAGAATTCAGGAACACATCTTTTGTCCTGATGGAGAAATTTGATAGATGAGTATACAAATTATATGTACACATGTACACATTTTCTATCTATCCATCCATCTATAGCATATATGAATTGGACAAAATGGCATCACTGTGGTATTTCTATGCATGCATATAATACAATCTGATCAAATTTATACCCTCTATTACTTTTTTATACCACTCATTTATAAAAACAATTTCAACAGGATTTATTACTGTATGTTTATACATATGCTCATTATTATAAGTTATAATAATTACTCAACCTCTCCTTTAACTTTCTCCCATCCTGTCACAGGTTTCTCATAGTGCAAATAGCACTTACATTCATATCATTGATTTTGAAATTTATTTTTTACGTATGTAATCCATATATATATCTTTCTCCATTTGGCTTATTTTGCTGAATAATCACTCTTTATGCAAACAACATAATTCTGGATACAATACTATATTGTGTATAAGTGCCATATTTTGGTTATCCATGTTTTCTTTTATTTTATTATCTGTGCCAGTGCTGGGTCTTGAATTCAGTGTTTATTGCTCTACCTTGGCTTTATCACTCAAGGCTTCTGTTATGTCTTTGAGACACAATGCCAGTTCCTTTGTTATCTTTTTCTTTTTTTGCTGGCTAATTGAAGGTTTAAAAAAATCTCTCCAATTTACCAATTTATCTGCTTATGTTGGCTTTGAAATGCAGTCCTTTGATCTCAGCTTTTTGAGTAGATATGTACAAGTGGTGCCTCGTTCTGGCTCAGACTTTTTGAATGCTTTTAATTTATTTTCCCCAACAAAAGGACTTCTCATGTCTTTAAATTTCCCTGTAAGCAATTGCCACTAATATTTATGCTCTTTGTTTCTTTTTTTCTTTTTGGGTTTCATTTTTACTTTTGTTCTTTTGGAGGTTAGCCTAAGAAACACTTTGGCTCAATTAATTCTTACTTTTAATTTTTCTTTACATGGGATAATTAAAACATATATTAGCTGAAGCTGCAGATTTAGCCAGTAAGAATTTATATTTCTGAATTGATTTCCCTTTCCATCTTTTCTGAAAATAATTTGTCAATATGACGCTACTTCTGAAGTCATTTTATTGCAATGCTCTCTCTTCTTTCTTTAATGACAAAATTCTATTCTCATATATTCATTTACCATATGATAAATATTAAAAGTGTGCATGTTCTTTAATTTTTTAAGTTTTGTTTAAGATATTAGAGATATCTTCAGAGGTGAACATTATAAGCAACTTTTTATTTCTATAAAAGTAAATGATGACTTTGTAGCTTGTCTTACATTGGATATGATTTTAGGTAAATTTGAGGAACTTTGACTATGTAAAGACATGAAGTCATTTGATACAGAAGTACAAATTGTCTCTCCAAATTTTTATTTTGCTTTATTTATTTCTTACTTTTTTTTGCCAGTCCTGGGCTTGAGCTCAGGGCCTGAGCACTGTGCTCCTTGGACTTTCTCAAGGTTAGAGCTTTACCCCTTGAACCACAGCACTCCTTCTTACTATTTTCTGTATGTGCTACAGAGGAATTAACCCAGGTCTTCGTGCATTTTAGGCAAGCACTCTACCTGTAGGCTAACCTCCTGGCCCGATTTTATTTTTTTACTGAGAATCCTTGAAAGATATTGTTAAATAGCTTAATTTAGATTTTCAACTTTCCTTTTTATTATTTTAAATAGTCTTGGCAGACAGGTTTCATTTTATTCTTTCTATATTTGTTTGCCTATAGTTTTATCACAGTTTTAATACTTAAATGCCTAGTACCTTTAATACCTAATTTTATTAATATAGCCTCTGCTTTGTAATTTTTAAATCTCTGAATTTATATCTTTTTTTTTTTTGACAGTCCTGAGGCTTGAACTCAGGGCCTGGGAACTGTCCTTGGGCTTTCTTAAGGCTAGTGCTCTTCCACTTGATCCATAGCACCACTTCTGGTTTTTTCTGTGTATGTGGTACTGGAGAATGGAACCCAGGCTTCATGAATCTAGACAAATACTCTACCACTAGGCCACATTCCTGATATTTTTCTTTCTTTTTAAATTTATATATATATATATAATTGGAATATATAGAGGGATTACAGTTACATTCACCAGTAGCTGCATTACTTCTCACACATTGATACCCTTCTCATGTTTTTGTCCCCATTTCACTTCCCCCACCCCCTCCCAATCATCTTGTTTCACCCCTTCCACTTTCTTATAAGCACTTTGCTTTTGGCATGCTTCTTTTCTCTACTTACCAAAGGCAGATCCTTCGGAAGGTGTTTTTTTTTCTATGAAATGAATATATTTAATATTTTTAAATATACAAATACATTTATTTATACTCATTTCATTGATATATATGGTAGGTATTGGTATATATGGTATACATACATACATATTTGCATATATCCTATTGATATTTGATATGTATTGAACAAACTTGATATCTTTTGAACTTAACATTTAATATTTTGACAATTTTTTAAATACGGATTGCTCTACTTTTAAAATTAACTCTAGTTTTTTAAAAAATATATCTTCATATACAATTGTTTTTAATACACAACCTATTATCAGTCTTGGTTAACAAAATATTTGGCCAGGAGTTTGGCCTAGTGGTAGAGTGCTTACCTAGCATGCACAAAAACCCGGGTTCTATTCCTCGGTTCCACATACATAGAGAAAAGCCAGAGTGGTGCTGAGGCTCAAGTGGTAGAACTCTAACTTTGAGAAAGTTCAAGGACAGTGTTCAGGCCCTGAGCTCAAGCCTAGAACTGGCCAAAAATAGCTATTACCATCTTTTTTATTTCTAACAAGTTTGCTTTGACATCTCATTTACTTTTTAAGTTTAAAGAAATGAAAATAGTATACCTTAGGAAATAAAATGGAATGAATATAAATTTTACAACTTTTTCAGTTGATAGCATACTTTTGAATTTGACAAACTTTAAACGACAACACACTATTGCTACTGTCAAATTTATTTTATTTTTCAATTTTTTAATTTT
The DNA here is from genome assembly GCF_031878675.1 of Megascapheus bottae. Taxonomy (NCBI): domain Eukaryota; kingdom Metazoa; phylum Chordata; class Mammalia; order Rodentia; family Geomyidae; genus Megascapheus; species Megascapheus bottae. The sequence goes on along the minus strand of NC_143513.1, from coordinate 29,161,803 downwards.
ATTGTTGAGACAATGTATAGACATGTTACAGCTATATTCATCAGATAATGGGTACATTACTTCTCGAAGCTTGATAGCCCTTCCTCATGCTTTTGTCCCCTTTTCCTTCCCCCATCCTCTCCCAATCATCTTCTCTCCAGTATCTTCCCTATTTCAAATAAACAAATATATTTATGCACAATATACAAGGTAAAAATGTCAAATACAGTAGCCACAGGAGATTAATCATAAGTGGAATAAAAATAGAAAAGAAATAACTTGACATAGTACGTTAAGAACAACAATCACAAAGATGAAGCTGTTATTTCGATATCCTAGAGTTCATTTTGTTAGTCTCATAGAATCATGTTCTTAAACAGGTTTCTGAGATAAATACATTCATACAACGTTTAAGTTACATACTTTCTAAATTGTTGCTTAAATTTTATCCACAAAATTTATCCATTTTATTCATTTTTTATTAATCTCTGCCCTCATTTTTTGTGATGTATTAATGTAATAATAATATGTTATTTATTCTCAGGGATATCCTGACTTCTAATTGCATATGTGTTATTAATATTCAGTTTAATTATATGGTAAAAAACCATATATTTTATTTTAGTTATTTTATATTTTTGAAATTGTCTTCTGACTATAAATACATTCAATTATACTGCATTTTCATGTGCTCATTGGAAGAAAATGTATCCAAATTTAGTAAGGCAGAATGTTCTATAAAATACACAAGTTGATTGGTTAGGCTTTCAAAACGTATAACTTTTTTTTTCTCCTTTCAGTTTTAAAAGTCTGTTGTCTTAGTTTTGTGATGAAATAAGAGAAATAATATAAATACATTATAGAACTCATTAAAGTGTATAAAACCTTGCAGTAAAAGAGTAGAATCAAACAAAACTGTAACTTCAATTATTTTTAACATGCAAGCCAAAAATTATCTTGACATGAGTTTTTAACTAGTTACAATACCAGATAAAATGTTATACATGTTGCAAGGTATAAACTAAGATATGTGTATCATAATTTCATATGCCAGCAAAAGTTGTAAATGAGTAAATGAATTTAGTCTCTTTCAAATACCAGAGTGATAGAATCTTGACTTGAATGTCAAGGATAAAATTTAATATAAGACATTTCAATCACAAGTTTACAAATTTAAAAAGATAGCTTTAAAATTGTTTTTGTAATTTACCCACCCTGAAATTTACATTATCCTCTCATCTGTATCTTAAACCTATTATTATTGTCTTTAGAATTTAGATAAAATATGTGTTAGAAAGTTTGAAGGGAAGGACTTTAGCCAATATTGAGCTGTTCAAGCATGAAGTACCAGAATCTCATTGACATTTGAAAATCTATTCAGTCTCTCCATGAGTTGAAGTAGTTCAAAAATATCTTATTATAAAATACCAAAAATAGGAATTGAGTATGAGCGGCTGGCTATGAGTAGTAGAATATGTTTTGGAGAGAGCATGGATTGGAATAATAATTTCTGCTCTCTTGGAACTTCCTATGAATGCCTGAATTTCTAAGTCCTTCACTCTACAGGTTCTGAAGCCTGAGCCAAGATATACCAAAGGATTTGTTGAGATGATTTAAAGAGAATTTTGTGTGTAAACTGCATACACAAAAATTATTCTGATTGCACCTATGAGGAACTTTATGTTAAAATCAAAAGTGTGTTTTTTAAGATGAGGGGTAGGAGTGGGGGAAGGGAAATGGGAACCAAGACATGAGAAAGAGTATTAATGTTTGTGAAGTAATGCACCTTCTATCTGGTGAATATAATGTAGCCTTTCTATTAATTACAATAAAAATATATGAAGAAAGAAAATCAAAGGTGTTTTTTAAATTGTATTTTGAGATAAATATTCATGAGTAATACTATTATGATATGTAAAATAACAAAATATTTCGAATTAAAACCTAGCTTAAATTTGTAGTTATTTGCTTTAGAATGTTCAATAGTAATGACAGTTGTGTTATTGTATACAAAATGTATAAAATTAAGCCAGGCCTGATGGCCCACACCTGTCAATTCAAACTATTCAGGAGCTTTGATGTCTGAGCATCTTGCTCAGAAACCAACCTGAGCTGGAAACTTCTTGAGATTATTATCTCCAATTAAACACACACACACACACACACACACACGAAGAGCAGTGACTCAAGAGGCAGAGTGATATAGCCTTGAGAACAAAAGCTCAAGAGACAGTTTTCCAGCCCAGCGTGTTTGCTTGTACATATGTGAGTGCATACAAACACACACACACACACACACACACACACACACACACACAAAGTATTAACTTTGAATTTAAATAAATATAAATTTGAATTTTGCTTTACATTTGTGGCTGTATTCCACAGCACAGTTGGAGAAGATAAAGTATTCATTTTGCCTATTATAAAGAAAAAAGCAACAAAGCTATTTATACATTAAAAATTAGAATAAATGTTGACTGAAAAAAAAGCCTTTGTAGAAAATTATTTTAGTGTTTTCAATACAATATGTAAACAATGTATGTAACACTTTGTTTCTACTATGGAAAGAAAATAAGCATTAAAATGAACATAATTTATAACTTTGTTCCTGGGCATTGGTAACTCAGCTAGGTTTATAATCCTAGCAGCTTAGGATACTGATATTTTAGGAATGTCATTCAGAGCCAGCCAGGGCAGATGAGAGATTGTTATCACCAAGTAATCAGCCAAAAGCCAGAAAAGGATATTGGAAATACAAACACAACTACATAGACATAAAAATTTATGACTCTGTAAGCATAATATTTTATTACATAAATTAATATGTATCTATGATATGCAAACTCTCAGCCTAATTTTAATTATGTTCTAAAATCTAAGTGGCAGTGATTGTATATATAGATTCCCTTCTTGAATACTTATTTGCTAAACATATTTGAAATATGATGTAAAAATCAATGCTAATACATTCTTTAAAAAAAGTTAAAAAAGAAGGCATGACTCATGTAGTAGAGTGTCAGTCTAAATTGGCAGAAGTATGAAGCGCTGTATTCAAGACACATTTCAGGCACAAAAGTTAAATACACACTGCTTTGATAAATCACGGTTTAAATAATTTATTATTGTTTGCCATGGTTTTTGTAGAATAATAATTATACTAATGAAGCACAAAATATATGGTAACTGAACAACTGCAGGATAGAACCTCCTGAATTTTTTTTTGTATAAAAATATCTTCACCTAAGGTCTAGCAGGTACTCTCTCTGACTCAGTGGTACAATACTTGTCTAGCATTTCTAAGTACTTGGGTTTTATCCAAAATATGACAAAAATATCACAGCATAACATAACAACACAATATTAATAACATAAATCAAATAATAGCATAAATAAAGAAGTAAACAAAAACTATAAAAGAAAACATTAAATAAAATAAGATGCAAAATAAATTAAATGAAATTAATTCTATATCGGGGGAGGAACAAAACATGGAAACAAAAAATTTTAGTGCAGTCTCTGATAAAAAAAAAAAAAATGTTTCCAAGACCAAATAATGGGACCTTCTTAGGGAAACTATCATACAATTTCTGTTGCCTGACTCATGAAAGACCTAGGTACTGAGGAAAAATACAGAAGAAAAAAAATTCACACCAAGGAATGTGACTCTGTATCTTCATAAATAAATATAGCTTTTATTTTTAACTCTAAGTTAAATTAGTTATTATGCAGTTGTACAAAGGGGTTACAACTAAAGCTTTTAAAGAAAATATGAAATATTGGTTCTCAGGTATTGAACAATGAAGATTTCTCTGGTTTATTTGGCTCCTATCATCAATATTTATTGAGCATTTACAGTGTACTAGGCACAATAGAATCTACAGAAAAGATTGTCCCCACTCTAAAAGAAAAAAAAATACACCTTCTTTTAAAATGGCATTTTTGTTTGGTGTTTTCTGTAAAGTACTGAGGGTGAGGTTTGGGTTTAACTTAGCCCCATCATTATTTAGAGAGAAAGATTTAAAAGCGAACAATGACAGACCATTCAGGATAGAGTTTACAGGAGATAGCAATAGAGTTCTCACTCACTTCTAACAGATGAACAGCTTTCTGAATGAACCACACACTAGCCTCTCCTAGAAAAAATTTTCCAAAACTATGTGAAAACATTGAAACTCCAAAATAGGTGAAGTGGCTAGAAGAAAGTTAAATCATACCCTCTGCAGCTGGAATTGGCGAGGCTGTTCATGAAGAAGAGAAAGGCTGTACAAGGAAGTCAACTGTTAGCTTAGACATCCACATGGAGGCCCTGGTAAGTTTCAGGCTGCAACCAAAGAGCACATTCAGAAGGTAATAATTCACATGGCTGACAGAAAAAAAATGCTAGGCTTCTGAATAGCGATCCTCAAAATTACGCAGTGCCAAGATATGTAGCTCATTGAATACTTGTCATTCAAGGGAGAACCAAAAAAACACAATATTTAGAAGACTAATTTAGCTTTAAAATATACCATTGGGACATAGTCAAGGTAATTCAGTAGTTGGGTAATGCTCACCAGAACAAAAGACAACTGAATTGCTGCATATAAACGCAATTCTAATTTCTATCTTGAGTGAAAATGTATTGCAAAAACAAGTTTTAATGCAGACATTGCAGATGAACAAGACCCTACCTGCACACCAAGGAAATAGAGGATGAAAATGTATTCAATACAAAGGAAAAAAAAGAGCAACATAAGTTCTAAATATTTAACTAAAGATCAAAGCATCTATGTCTCATTGAATTTCTTAAAGGACTAGTATCTGTTAAATAATGGCATTTTCCTATGCTTAGATGTATACATAGCATATGGAAATGGCATTATAAAGTATGGGAGAAGGGTACAGGAAGCAATGTGCCTATAAAGGTTTTAGCTTCATTTGGTGGTGAGAGCAGAAAACATTTCCAGTTCACATCAGGAAACAGAGAAAGAACCTAGGATCTCCTGTTTTGCTAGGCTGGTGCTCCACTGCTAAACCATGCCTGTTTCTTAATGATTATTTAAAAGATAGAGTCCAATTTGTCCAAGGTGCATATCTGCCTCCGTTGCATGAATATACAGACCTCTAGTGACTATCAATCTTCTGAACCTTTTCATTTATTTGTCATTCCTATATCATATTTGATAGGATGTTTATCTGATATCATCTTCCAGTTTTCAGGTGGGTACTGTATAGATAAGCTAATGCTAAAATCAATAGTAAAGAATAGTGAAGAGAAAGTGGTGCCGTAGCTCAAGTGGTAGGGCAATAACCTTAAGCTAAAGAGCTCAGGGACAGTGTCCAGGCCCAGAGTACAAGCACCATGATCTGACCTTCGTTCAAAATAAAAGTCAAGAATAGGAATACTGAAAATCTTTTGTAAAAAAGAAAAAATTTGAATAATAGGAACCTACTTTAAGATATTTTGTATAGTAATGAAGGGAATGTTTCATTGGTAAGGCATAAATACCATTAGCACAATAATATTAGATAAAAGTATGGAGGCAAATCAGTGAGGAAGACGCTTTACTAAGTGGTAAGTTTTGTAGCACTGCTAGATTTTTGTTGTTGTTAGTGCCAGTTCTAGGGCTTGAACTTGGGGCTTGAGGGTTATCCCTGGGAATTTTCACTCAAGACTTGCCCTTTGCCAACTGAGCTACTGTTCAACTTTCGGCTTTTTTGGTGGTTAATCAGAGATAAGAGTCTCATGGGATTTCATGCCTGGTTTGTATTCCATATGTGGACCTCAGATCTCAGTCTACTGAACAGCTAGGATTACAGGTGTGAGCCACTGGCACCAAGCTGCTACCAGATATTCTTAAACAGAATGGGGAGCCTTGAAATAAACATCCTGTCTTCTGCAAACATGAACTCAAAGTAAATTCAAGTTCTAAGTATAAAACAAAACTAACTAAACAAATGTACAAAAACAAACAAACAAACAAAAGCAATGAGACTCCTGGAATTTGCCTTCCCTTGCTTTATTGTAACAGCACTGCTATTCTAAAATCTAACTTTCCGAGTGGCAGTCAATAACCACATTACTTCTTCCACTGCCTTATGGCTGAGAGACACTTGTTACATCTACTCAACAAATAGAATTGTAAATGAAACTAGGAATGCCTGCCTGGACAGCTTTTCACCTGGAAGTCTCAGTGACCCTACAGCAGATACTTCCCTTGGTTGGACACCCGCATGAGTATCCACTACCCTTCAGCTTTTGCAGGAATGATCATAAAATCAAAAGAATTTCAACATTCCAAAATTATATAGCAGAGTGGCTTGATGACTTTCGTCAGAAAATTTACAAACCGAACATGTATATGCTCTGCCACCTTTAAAACAAATATAAACATTTATTATTCAAATTCTGCTTCCTTGGAGAATCTAGCCCTAACAAAGATGTCATGCAAAAAGCCAAAGATAGACTCCTTTGGCTTGTCTTCCCTAGCACACCTAGACATTCGCAGGAGTACCCTTTCCAGATGCTTTCTAAATTTGTTTCTTTTGCCCTCTCCCAGCACAGGAATCACAGAAAATACAACCCTAGAATACCAATGCAATTGGCTTTCTCTCTATTGAGGGAAGTTTTGTTAATAATACTTCACTGAAGTCACTTCATTCCAGAGTAGGCATTTGACATAGATAAGAAGTCCAGTTATATGTGGAGCACTGGGAGGTAATAGAAAATTCAGAATCACGAAATGCTGCAAATTCGTACTCGTGTATCTGCTGGCTGGAGTCAAGAGTCAAGCACATAGATGAGGGATGAGAGAGGACAGACATGAAATGATTGCAACCAGGACTGCTTTTATGCAGTTCAGCAGTTTGCATAGTAATCATCACAAGGTTGACAATCTTCAATGTCAGATATAAGGAGTATAAATTTATTTTAAAATTAATTTTTAAAAACTGGGGCTGGGCTGTAGCTCAGTAGCAAAGTGCTTGCCTAGCAAGGACAATGTCCTGGATTTGACCTCCAGTATCAAACAAAGAAAAGACAAAACAATAACAACAAAAAAACTGGTTTCAGAAGAACCACTGTCAACATTCTGTTGTGCTAACAAAACACTTATGACTTTGGGAATGTGGTCTTGAAGATTCCAGGACATGCTCAGTTAACCCCATTGGCTTTGGTCCCTGGTGAAAACAACAGGTTAGAGCCAGAGTGAAGCAAATTGCTCATTCAGAAGCAAAAGTAGGAGAGGAAAAATCCAGGATCCCACAATGCCCTGTGGGAACACACTCCAATGACCTAACCTCCTTCTAGTAGATCGTAAAACTTAAAAATCCCACCACTACCCAAAACTGTCACCCTAAGCATCAAGCCACACAGTTTTCAGGGCATTTTTAACATCAAGAGGTAACTTTTGCCTCTTATCAGGCTTTGAAGTCAATTATATATCTTCAAAACTCAGCTAGATTCAATGCCACATGCTAATGCAGCGATGGACAAATGTCATAACTATCAGTGGCCACAAAACCATGAGATGAAGCAGCAACTAGAGCAACAGAATAAACAGCAGAGATCAGGCAGTAAGGTGGCAAGTAAATGAAGTCTGCTTGTAATCACTTCTCTATTTTTTCTAAGAAATTACATATTTATTTGTTTCTAGATATAAGCCTGCAATCTGATCGAAGCTTAGGAGGTGGCCACAAAAATTATTTATAAGAATGCAGGTTTTGAGGCTATTACAATTATTCATAATTTAAAAGATAATTAAGATTGTTTAATTAGTGCAACAGAGATGCTAAAATAATGAGCTGTGCTTAGAAATGAGACAGGGAAAATGTCAATGAAACATTAGAAAAAGTTCATAAAGAATAAACTGATGGACAAAAGTGTAGCTGTGAAAAACCGGAAGAAAAACAATGGAAAATGAACGTTGATTTAAAAGAGATTAGAAATACAAATGTCAAAAAAATTCCTATGCCACTTGAGAATGCTGAGGTACTGAGCCTGACCCAATTCTTTTCCCCCTTCTCACTTGCAGTTCTCAGTAACAATGATAGGAAGTTCTGGAAATATAGCATTAGGGCATATGATAGAACAGCTGGGATCAGCCAGGACTCTGTTCCTGTCGCTCTTAAAACAAAATGACCTGGAAGTCTCCAACCCAGCATTTTACATCAACCCTGGCACATGCAATTAGCTCTATCCAGCAGCTTCCTTGAGGCATAGAAAAGTAGCCCAGCATGTATGTGTTCGTTCTACTGTATCTTGCTAATTATCTCTCTGTGATGACCTTACTTCTTGAACCTTGTTACAGGCAAATATTTTCCCTCAATGGTATTAGGGAAAAATGACAAAAACTGGTAATACCTGAGGCACAGTGGTGGAATTTACAGTAGTTCTCTATGGTTGAACAGAAATATCTAAATAATAATGTGACTAGATGAGAATTAAAATCTCATCCACAAAGCTAATATGAATATTTTTTTCCTTTATGTGATTCTTGTTAAGGTTTCATGTTGTTTCCTATGGAATATTCCTACAGAGCCAATCTCTTCAAAAAATCTATTGTCCCACCATGCCACTTCCCCTCCACAAATCACATAAACTTATAGACAAGACAAAGGGTATAGAAATAAAAATCAGGGACAAAAGAGAATAAGCCAAAATGGGGGTAGGGAAATAGCTGCAAATAAGACATTAAAAAAACCTCAATGGTCTTGTGGTTCATGTGTTGGGTGCTAGCCTTGAGAAACCCAAAAGAGTGCTCAGGCCCAAGGTCAAACCGCAGGACTGTCAAAACAAGAAAAACCAAACAAATAAAAACCCCCCCAAAAAACCCCTCTTGTTTCCATTTCTTGGAGTTCATTTTGATAAGTGTCGTTTTGTATGATTTAAGCACATAGCTATAGAGCCCTTGTGATTCTCTCCTAAAAATATCCTCCTTTGTTCTCACTGTGTGAATGTTTAAAGTGCTGTTTAATTTTGATCTCCCATTTGATATTTACAGTACATTAAATATTTCTGTACTGTTTGTTGAGTCTTGAACAAGGGTCAAACAACAAAATACAAGTAAATTAAATGAGAAAAATATTGGCAGCATTAAATGTTGAATGTGGATATAAAAAGCAATAATCCTAACCTAAATAGATGGGGGGTGTTACAGGAGAGAAAGGAAGAAAGAAGGAAAAGACAGAGAAGCAAGAATAAAAATGAAAGAAAGAATAATGGAAAGAAGGAAAGAAGAGAGAGATGTAGGAAAGGAGAGAGAACGAGGAAGAGAGAGAGGAAAATATTATTATGTAAACATTTGACATTATTTGAAAGACGAAAGAAACTTGGTAAAACATTTAGTCTGAAATCTCTTTCTGCAGAAAATATACTAAACCTGGTTGGTGAATCTTGTAAACAAATGTGTAGATTTGATTTAGCAAAAAAATTTATGCCAACTCAAAAAACATGAAAGGAGTATGCAATTCAAAATCTGCAAAAATAGTTGACTTTATAAGGACTGCTAATCAAGTTGCTTCTCTGGGATGAGACATGACTGCTAGTACTGCTAATAAAATAATGTCTGAGAAAAACATTTACTAATATACTTCATTTCAAAATGAAATTTGAAATGAATTTGAAAGAAGAAATGTCTGAGCAATTCTTAAAATAGTCACTAGGGGTAAAGTTCCTGATATGCACCCAACTAAAATAATACAGCTATGCACAGATTTTTATTCAATTTTTACAAATTTGAAAACAAATACAAATCCTAGAAGCATTTCAATTAATTAATTGCAAATGGAAACTGAAAAATCTAGTCCAAAATGATTTTGACAGCTTCCTCTTTAGTTGTTTGGGCTGTTATTCGAAGAAACAACAGTTAATTGAGAAAAGGTTATGTTGACAGAACAAGAAAATAGATGCAAAAAAAATTAACTTGACTTCCAAGAAAATAGTAGCAAGTCCATTTTAATGACAATTTCTTAAGTGTCACTTGGTGGAAGTGAGCCCTAAATTAACTTTTGGTTTTAATTTGCTGCTCAATCTATTTTCAATGTCTATCATTATCTATAAGCAAGGCGAAAACTTGTAGTATATAATATGCAATAGTATATATTTGGGTTTTTCTTATACATTTGAATTAAAAACATCTCCGTGCATCCAGATATTAATGGCTCAAGGCTGTAACCTTAACTACGCAAAAGGCTGAGATCTTAGTATCAAGATTCGAAGCCAGGCCAGGCAGAAAGGTCCATGATACTCTTTTCTCTAATTAATCACCAAAATAGCTACAAGTGAAGTTGTTGTTCAAGTGGTAGAGTACTAGTCTTTAGCGAAAGAGCTCAGGGACAGAACTAACTCTCTGAGTTCAAGCTGCCAGATTCACACACACACACACACACACACACTTCTGCATGAGTTTTATATCTGAGGGCAGGATGTGAAAGATACAACCTTTAGTTACAGCTAACATATTATTTTCCCCCTGAAGGATTCACCCCTCAACCCACCCACCCCCCAAAATAACAAGATTGGTAATTTCCTATCAGTTAAGGGACTACATACAAAATTCTGTCCTGTGGGAATTTTTTTTCTTACCTTTAAACTCAATATTCCATGCATCATCTTTTTTTGATTTTCCCCAAAAGACAGGCTAAGCGTTAGCTATCTTCTTTTCCTGAGGCATTGCACACAGATGCCTGGGAGTGGGCTGAGATAGCAGTCAGGTCTCCTTCCCATGGCCTCTGAACACACTGCTGTTATGAAATTGCAGGATCCTTACAGCAAGTGCATAGAGAAATTTAATAAACAACCTTTAATGCTTTAGCATTTTAACCAGTGGCAAAATCTCTCATATGGCAAATATCATTCAAAAACACCCACCAATTATTTTGGAAGCTGTTTTCTTCTCATTTCATAAGTTAGATAAGCATAATTTTAAATCCTATTTTTCTGGTGAAATCTGTAATTGGCCTCTTTCCAGGTGAGTAATACTTCTAGTCTAGGCAGATATTCTTGCCTTAAATGAAGCCCAAATGAGCAGGATTGAAATGATTGGGCTTCTTTGAAAATTATGTGACTATCTCATTAAATGTGTACTGGTGTGTGTGTGTGTGTGTGTGTGTGTGTGTGTGTGTGTGTGTGTGTATGTGTGTGTGTATGTCTTGTGTATGTGTATAAAATGCAGAGATCCATCAATTATTTTGAGCTCTCAAATATAAGGGTGTCTTGGACTTGGCTCCAATGAACCAATTTTTCTCAATATTTGGTTGTTAGATTCTTATTAAGCTAGTGGAATAATCTAAAGCAGTAATAATGCTTAGACTCTTTCTTTTCTTCATTCTGCTTCCCTGTGCCCTTTAGTTTAAGCTGCTATGTCTTTAGTCTTGGGGGTAGCAATAATGATTTCATTTTTTACATTTAGCAAAGTTTAGAATCGTGTTCAAGTAACTCTCTGTGGATAACGAGGCCAGGAGATTTTTTTATGTATACTTTGTGTCTTCTCTCATAAATGTCCATAACTTTTGATGATTACTTTCTTCATTCCTTCTTCTACTCTCCTTTCCACACTCTTCCCTCCCTCCCTCCCTCCCTCCCTTCTTTCCTTCCTTCCTTCCTTCCTTCCTGTTTTTTAATCATTTCTACTTTAGGGCATAAGTTTTATAAGATGTGATCTAACTTGTGGTTATTTGTCTTGATATAAATTATACCTCTATATTTATTAGTTGTATGAATTTTGATAGTCAATTTTGTCTCTGTTTCCACAGTCATCTATGAAGATAATGGAAGAAGCAAACTATTATGACAACTAATGGAAATTAAAGAATACTAATCAGTTGGAATAGTACCTGGCACTATGACAATTACTATTTTATTGTGCTGTTCTTATTAATTTAGCAAATACATGCTGAATGGTAAATTTATTCTAGGCACTATAATGATGAAAATTTGCTAATATGTCTCCTCCCAAATCACAGTCAGCATAGAATTTACAGGATTACGTTTTTTTTTTTTAGGAACAACCACTTTTTAAAATGTCATCTGCCCACATAGCCCTAGACTTTGAGCCCTGTAATATAGACAGTTTGCTACTCAATTTATTCTTACCTTGGACACAGGGCTGAGGAAGGCTGGTAGAACTAAAGGCAACATGTCAAGTGGAAACTTGTAAGTGCTTCTTTGAGGTCTTACTTCCCACATTCAACAGCTCCATGATCATCAGGTTAGTAGGAATTTAGGGCAGATTTCTGGTTACATTATTCATTTTCTTTCTTTGTCCCTGCCAGCACCAGATATGAATTATCAGGCATATATAACCTGAGGACTTGAAATTGCTGATGAGCCCAGCAGACAACTCAAAGAGAAGTTATTCAGCTAGAATAAACCAATTTGCTGACCCACAGAATTGTGAACAAATTTCAAGACTTTGAAAGTAATAGAATATAGAAATTAATTTCTTAATTTTTTGTTTATTGTGAAATTGTGCCTGATGGGAGAAAGTATGTTGACCAAGAACTTCCTCACAAACTTTTCATAGGACCACGATACCCTGTCACTAGGTAAAATTCTGACCCAATTCAGTATGTTTCCTTCTGTCATGTCTCAATCAAAACTTCTTAAAAGGATACGTAAGACTTGATTTTTCCACCTCGGTTCTGTAACTAACTTTATTTTAACAAGAATGCAGTAATGCCCTTTGATAGCAGCTACTGAGCATCATTCTAGTTGCTCTCTTTATGCAGATGGAGGAGAAACAGAGCATCTGCAGGCAGTATATACAGTGACAGCATCTCACAGTTCAGAATCTTCTTCCTATTAGTACTAAAATATAAAATTGATTTGAATTAACAAATGTCAGTAAAGAGATTTCTTTGAGCTTGGCTCAGGTGGCTTATGCCTGTAATCCTAGCTACTCAGGAAGCTGAGATCTGAGGACCACGGTTCAAAGCCAGCCTGGGCATGAAAGATGGTGAGATTTTCTATCTCCAATTAACTACCAGAAAAACGGAAGTGGCACTGTGGTGTACAGCACCAAATGTTAGTGTCTTAGCCTACCCAGAGCTGACAGTACACAAACCCAGTTTTCAATCCCCATGACCGAAATAAGAAAAAGAAAAAGAAAAAAAATGTCTTTGAATTACAGCTGTGACTCAAGTGGCAATATGCTAGGTGTGAGCTAAAAATCTATAGTACTGGAGCCTATGTGCCTCTTGTGTGCACACACCTCTACCCTAACCCCACCCCCAAAGATGTCCCCTTGTTTTCTCTGCATTTTTTATATTTGTTTCTTAATTTAGAAACAAATGTGGTCTTATGGGTGTCAGAAAACAAACACTCTATGACACAATTCTCTATGTATTATTTAATATAACCCATGAACAGGAAAGGAAATACAGAAGGATAAAACCAAGAAAACAATATATTGAGAAAAAAACTAGACTATGTCATGTATTAAGAACTTCCATACATATGTTATTGTTTTTATAATATTTCAATGATATTAGCATTATACTATGATTTTCTAAGACTATTTAGTTGCCTACAGCCTTTATAGTGGTTCCTGTATATCATAATAGAAACTGGTAAAAGAAAAGAAAACAGAAAAGAAAGAGAAAAAAAGGAGGCTTTAGGTCCCTGAGTTCAATTTTTCTATGCTGGTCTTCTGTAAAAGACTGCAAGGAGATAGTATGACACTAAATGTAAGGACCTCCAGGAGAAGGAAACAAAGTCATATAATGAGTGACTGTTATCCTTAATGTACGGTTATCTCTCATCTCTTTTGCCATCCCTTGGTTATCTCATATTATTACAATATTTCACCTTGTTATCTGATATATTTTATATGTGCTTAATTGGTTATTTGAAATTGGATAGGGAAGGGGGAAATCAAGATAAGAGGGGGGAGGGGTGGAGAGAAATGGGGAACATGTCGTAAGAAAGGATATCAATGTTTGTGAAGTTATGCACCTTTTATCTGGTGAATATAATGTAACCCTTCTATTAATCACAATAAAATAAAAATAAAAAATAAAAAATGGAAAAAAAAGACTGCAAGGACTACAAGTTAAAGAGAGACACGTCACATGCTATGAACAGAACAGGGTTCATTCCACCCCATCAGCGAAATACTGAAGCTCTAGCATCCAAGTATGAAACAGAATCATACTTGGGTAATATTAGAGATCTGAATGTAACTCACAGACTAAATCGATCATGTAGCAGAAATCAAGATTAAAGGTACAAGCGGCTTAAACTACAGGACGTAGGAGGAACAAAGTGAAATGAAAAAAAATAATATGTCAAATCAACAGAAACGTAACATGAAACTCTACTGTAAAAAGTACCTGATTTTATTTATTTATGTTGGTTGGTTGATTTTGCTGGTCCTGGGGCTTGAACTGAGTGCCTGGGTGTTGTACCTGAGTTTCTGATACTGAGTCACAGCACCACTAATGAATGGCATTTTCTGAGTTTATTGGAGATAAGTCTTTTGGATTTATCAAAACCAGCCTGGGCTGACGTTGAACTGAAATACTCAGATTCCAACCTCTTAAGTACCTATGATAACATCGTATTACAGATATGAACCAGCACCCAGCTTTTTTTATTTTTGCAGAAGAGTAAAAAATAAGTGATTCCTCAATCAATTTTCTTGATTTGGATGGAGCTGTTGTTTGTATTCTGTCTAGACCTGCACCCTCTGATACAAGGCTGAGTTGCAGCTTCATCAGATCCATGATTCAAAACTGAGTCACCAATAGATACGGCAGTCAGTGCCTTCAACCAAAGAGAATTATTCATGAGCGTTATGACATAGTGTAATGGACTATTTGGGCTTTCCCATTTGTTTATTAGTTGTTTTGCTTTCTTCTTCTTATGTTTTCCTCGCAGGAAGAGGATTCACCTTATTATGCTTCACCATTGTGATTTGAAGCTTATAGCTTCCATTGGTTCACAATATTGAGAGATTTCTTTATCCCCTTCTGTCCCATCCTTACTAAATTAGATAATGAACAGACAATTCTGAAATATACATAATCACATGCAATGTGAATAGGATTGTGTTGGGGGTGCCATTGGACAGAATATTCTGTTCTCAAATTTCTTGAATCAGAGTCCTATTTTCTAATGTGATTAATCTAGAGATAGAATATTAATCAGATAGTTAATGTAAAATTGAGTCACAGAGTGGGGCCCTGATATTAGTAGCTATCAAAAGAGAGATAGAGATAAGTTTTATTGTTTCTTTCTTAGGTGGGAATACAGTTGGGATATAGTCAGGATGAAAGCCTTCAGAAGGAGATAGCCTGGCTGAATCTCGTCCATGGGATTTTCAGCCTCCAGACTGTGAGAAATTAAAGGTTATGGAAAGCAGTATGGCAGTGCCTCAAAAGGCTAAACATAGAGCTCCCCTATGTCCCAGCAACTCCACTACTTGGCATTTACCCAACCATCCAGAAACAAGGGCATACTAAATCCACTACCACAACAATGTTCATTGCAGCATTATTCACCGTAGCAAAGATATGGAACCAACCTAGATGTCCCTCAGTTGATGAGTGGATCAACAAGATATGGTATTTGTACACAATGGAATTCTATGCTGCTGTCAAAAAAAACCCGACATTGACCCATTTGTTAGGAAATAGAAAGACTTAGAAAAAATCATATTAAATGAAGTAAGCCAGACTCAAAGGAACTTAGGCTCAATAGTTTCCCTCATTTGTCATAATCAGTAGAAACCTTGGGCTCTCCTAGCAGAGATTTGCAATAGAGTAAAACCTAGATACATAAGGCTATACAGTATGAAGCTAATTGAAAGGACCTCCAGGATATTGAAACAAAAGCCATATAATGAATGATTGCTTTCCTTAATGTACTATATTATCTCTCATCTCTTTTGCTGTCCCTTGGTTATCTCATATTGTTACAGTATCTCACTTTGTTATCTGACATATTGGATATATTTGTATTTGGTTATTTGAAATTGGATAGGGAAGGGGGAAAACCAAGATGGAGGGTGGGGGGGAGAGTAATAGGGACCAAGACATGTGAAAGGGTATCAATGTATGTGAATTAATGCACCTTCTATCTGGCAAATATCATGTAACCCTTTTATTAATTACAGTAAAAAATATTTAAAAATACCCAATTGTTGGCATTTTGTTTGTAGATCACAATACTGCAGATATATATACATATATACATAAATAAATCTATGCATATAAATCTGTTTATGCACTTATGTAAAGATTTATATATTGACAAGTTGCATAGCATTTATATTTTGAGGATATATTTTTCAGATGCCTTGCTTTAAAACAATTTTTATGAAGTGAATAATCCATACTACATAAATATAAAATAAAGCTTACAACTAAATAAGAATATTTTTCTATTATTAAATAACTGATATAACATTGTCAATAGGAGGAAAATTAAAGAATACAGATGTTCTCTAATATTGGCAGGCTGAACACAAAATATTAGCACATTGCTGTTTTCACATGCTTTCTGAAGAACTAAATTTTATTAAGCGTAAGGTTAATCCAATTTTATTGATCTGTTTTTTATTGTTGTATTATGTAATAGGTGTAAGAAAATTTCAGTTAATGCTGAAAGATATTGTTGAAATATTTAAAAAATAACCAGCAATGAGTAATTGAAAAGAACTAATTTCTTCCACTTTGAAGCACTATGCTTCAGAATAGCACTCAAGTGACTGTTTTAACTTAAACTTTATAAGTAACAATAGTGTCATGTGCAGTGCATATGTATAATGAAAGGAGCCTGCAATATGATGAAAAACATGTAAGTAAGCAGAATGTGAGTTTAAATTTACTTTTGGCACAGAGCATGAAATATACAGAGACTACTTAAAGTAAGTACATTAGGATAAGGACAGTCTACAATAAAGAAATGAACAATTTTACACATCTAGAATTATAGTATCAGGATATTATTGACAACTAGCATTGCTACTTTTTTTCTTTTAATCTGAGGTCTGGGAATAGAAATTATTCATCAATATTTCCATATTTTTCTTTGTGTTTACAAAGTAGTGTTTGGTGAATAAGGAAATGAAGGAACAATAATGAACATAGAATTGGTGGAGGCTGCATACTCTGAATTGTGGTACCAGGTGCCTGAGGTTCTTGCAACCTTCAACACGAGCTCTAGTTTATGAACTACAGACAGTGTATATTTTGTGCCCCCCATGATGGCAACAATCAGTATTTCTAACATCTTCATGAAGTTTTGCTTTCTTTAAAAAGTGATTATTTCATACTTGGCAGTATCTAAATGTGATGCCTAGAATTTAAATGAGGAAAAATGAATTTGTGTAGCCTTAGCTAATGACAGAGACCAAGTTCATGCCTGAAATGAGGATGGGCACATTTAGAAGAAAAATAGGTTGATTTATTGAATGGTATTATCTATTTGCTTTTCCTATACCATCCCTTGATAATAGTCAGGGTCCAACTGAGCCATATAATCCCAATTGTTAAATTGTCACTTCTCATGAAATTGGTATATAGCTTCCACAAAATAATAAACAACCAAATTTATATAAAAGTAAGCAATGATTATAAAGGCTTCTGAAAATGAAAGTAGACCCTACTATATCACCCTGAACCAGAAACAATTCCAAATGGACTAAAGACCTCAATGTAAGCCCATGAAAATACTATGAAAATATTACAGGAAGGGATAATGGAAAAAATAGGTCTCTTAGGCATGAACCCAAGTTTACCAAGTCAATACCCAGAATCACAACAAATCAAAGAAAGGTTGGATAAGTGGAATTGCAACAAATAGTAGAATTTCTTCATGGCAAAAGACATAGCTAGCAAGATTAATTGAAAGTCCACAGAATGGGAGGAGATATTTACTTTCTATGCTTCAGATAAAGGTCTCATGTCTTAAAATAATCAGAGATTAAAAAAATTAATCCCCTCAAAATGAATACTAAGAGAAAGAACACTTCAATGAATGGGCTAAAAACTTAAAAAGAGACTTCTGAGATGTAAGAATGACAAATTAGATACATGAATAAGTGCTCAACATATCTGCCCATAAAAGAAATGCAAATCAAATCAATTCCAACTCATCCCAGTAGGACTGGCCATTATCAAGAAAATTAAGAATAATAAATCATATGCTCATGGGGATGTGGCCAAAAGGGAACACTACCACAGAGTTGGTGGGAATGCAAACTTGTTCAACCACTCTAAGTAGGGTGGAAGTTCCTTACAAGAGTAAACACAAAGCTTCCCTATGACCCAACAAGTCTACTCCTAGGCACTGACTCAACTGACCACAAACCAGGCCACACGAAAGCTCCCAGCACAACCATGTTCAATGCAACATTGTTTACCATGGCCAAGATAGGGAATCAACCCAGATGCTCCCTAGTGGATAAATGTACCAATGAAATGTGGTACATAGACACAGTATGATTTTATGCTTCCATCAGAAAAAAGAATTTATTGTACTATTTGTAAAACATGGAAAATTGTAATAAGCAAAGTAGGTCAGACAGAAGCAAATATTACTTTCATGTTTTCTCTCATTTGTTTCAAATAAAATGTGTCTATTAATCTACAAGTAAACTTACTGCCTGGGAAAAAAATTACACTTGGACATGATAAATTAAACAAGACTCTAACATTCACACATTAAGGCCAAAAGATGATATTCTTAAGAGAGGATCAAAAAGGATGAACAGCTATGTGTATATGATCACATAAAATGTTGATTGAAATGAGTACTAAGAAATGGAAACAAGAGAATTTTGTTATATTCTTTTTTTTTCTTCTTTGTTGCTTTGGATTTCTGTACCTTTTGTCATGTATGTAACATTTATCTGTTTTGGAGGGATAAAGGGGAACACAGAAATGGTGGGAAAAATGGTAAACAAATGTAGCAACAATTCTCACTAGATTCTATGTTGATAATGAACTGTATAACTTGTAGTGAAAGGGGGTCAGAAGGTAAAATTGGGTAAAAATTAAGAAAGAAGTAACACTTAAATAAAAGTATGTATAACCTGAGTTATGCAACTATAATCCTTCTGTCCATTACTTTGCAATAGCAATAAGATATTTTTTTAAAATGTAAAGTTTAGATTAGCATAAAAGAGACACAGTTAAGAGAAAAAGAGACACAGTTATATCAATTAAATAGAAAAGCCAAAAGTCAGTCTACATGTATATAAAAACTGATTTTTTATGACATTAAATTAAACAATTAAATGATTAAATCTGTGGTAACATAGAACAAAGATAAAATTTTCAATGAATGTAATGAATGTATAGATTATCTGAATTTTTTAAAAAATGAGATTTATGCTCCACTATATGGAAAAATACTGCACCATATATGTAAAACAATCTAACTATAAGATTGAAAATTAGGTAATTCCAAGAATAAAATTTTTGTTATTTTAGAGTATGCAAAAATATCATATATCTGATACATAAAGCATGATTCATGAAATAATGAACTTAGTTTTAAATACAAGAATCCAAAAAAAGAAAAATTTTTGGTCCATTTCAAGCAATCTTTAGACAATTGGAAAACAAATTTTAGCATGAATAAATATTTACTACTCATATATAATATTGAGGAATATTGCCTAATATACATATTGTTTATGTGTGTGTATGGGGACACACACACACACACATACATGCAGATATGTATATGTATGCATATATCCCCTGGAATATTCATTTTATTTATGAAATTCTTAACAAATGACACAGATCAAACTAATATTTACTAGGCGATGGAGGTAACCAAGTGCAGAAGAGTAAGGATGAATAAGAATTACAAAAGGGCCAAAAGGAACCTCGTGGGTGATGGCACTGTGCATATATTATTACTTTAGTAATGAGTTCATAAATAATTTTCAATGTCCAAACTTACACATTTAAATACATACAGCTGTGGAGTTTGGACAGGTTGGAGAGAGGATAGAAGATGTGATTTTGATCAACATATACTGTCCTCAGAAATTAAAATGCTGAATTGAAATTTTTTATTACAGATTGTTTGATGATTAGACTAACAATTAAATTAAAAAATACAATAATTACCAAAATAAAAAGGAAGATAAATATGTCCAGCTTCTTTATGTCAATTCAGTGACTAAAATTCTAAATTATTATGTAAATGTTATGATTCGTGATAAATACTTTCATTCAAATCAGCAATGATGATTAATCTTTTTTCTAAAAAAAATAAAATTGAGATTTTATGTCACAATATTTGGGAAGCAAAATATTTTTTAAATAATTAGCAGATCTTTCATGATAGTACGTAAGTACATGAATTAATAGAAGTAATATTCAACTCATAGAGTTCCAGTCAGCAGCTATTTTGTTACGGGTACTCAGAAATCAGTGGTTTACTGTGCCTGCCTTGTCATCCATTACTAAAACACTAATTAAGAGAAAGGATAAAATTAAATGTTCTGAAAATTGAAAAGCTTTTAACAGATTTTTTCAAAAAGAAAATATAGCCCTTTTTTAAAAAAATAAGTGGTATTCTAACTGAATTTTATAATGTACTCATGTCACCTTAATTATATTTAGCATTCATTTGGTTTTTTGCCTTTAATTTAGAGCTAACACACACACACACACACACACACACACACTGCTCATTATTTCAAATGTCAAAATAGTTACTTCTCATATCCTCATATTAGTTTATCCTAATAAAGTCAGAATGTGTCACTGGTTTTATACAAGACAAGCAATTCATGAACTGTTCATTTTAACTCTTCTAAAAGTAAATTCATCTGAGAGGTAGAATTATTTTAAAATATAAACTTTCTGAGATGTCTTCTTAATGAAAACATTATAATTTAGGGATTAGTAATTTTGGAGACAAGACTGAATAAAAATGTTTTGTATTTTCTTAAAATCCAAGGTTGTGTAGGAAGAACATGTTCTTGTTCTACCTTGAGGTTTGCTTATACAGTGACAGTATAAGCATATATTCATTACTTGAATGAATAAATGATCACTTAAAATCACTTTGGATACTGTCTATTAAGATAATTAAAACTTTAGAATCATAAAAGATTGTCAATAAACATTTTATTCCACTAATTATTTGGCATGAAAGGGAGCTCCTTTGCATGATTCAAGGCATGTTTTTTTCTAATTTTAACCAGAGGAAGATACTTCCAATTCAGAAAAAGGAATAGAAACTTATGTGAGAGATACATTGCTTTTGTAAGGATTCATCACAAGACAAAATTTACAGTGTGTGAATTCTGAGATTTCTGAGATTCTAGCACTAACATCTGCTTTGGGCAGGGTTAAATGATACTCATTTTGGAAGAGATCCCTGTGCTTCACTGAAGACGCTGGTACTTTCATTGTGCCCTGTACTATTTTATTTGGAAGAACAATTTAAGCCACGTGCTGCATTTGACACAAAGAAACTGTGGTGTTTATGCCTCTAAATTGTAGTAGTCAGTTATTAAGCAAAGTAAATTGGATACACAGAAGTAACTTCATAGGGACCATTGCAAATTTTAAGCACATTCAATAGAATTAAGTTTTTTTTTTTTCAGAATTGAAATCAGACAGCAAAATTCTTTGCAGGCTGAATAAAACATTCTGCATAGGACAAAAATAAATCAATAATTATTAGCATAGGTTTTTCTTCCTCAAAATAATCTTTCATTTAAAAAAATATTGTCAGAGTGACGTCTCTTTTGGTGAAGTAAATCTTCCTTTTCCCTTCATTATCCAAAATCCATGTTCTGCTCTTTGAAAAATAGCACTCACACACACACACACACACACACATCAACAACAACAAAGGGCCTTGTGCTCTTTCTTAGTCATTTTGCTTATGAATAACACCGTACCACTTAAGCCACAACTTCTATGGTTTGGTAGACATAATCATTTGGAGACTTCTGTTTGGGCTGGCTTCTAACCTCAATCCTCAAATTTCAACTTCCTAATGTGTAAGGATTATTGACATGAGCTATGAATACTTGGCTAAAAAAATGTAATAGTCTTGACTTTTAGGGCTTTAATTAAGAACCTCATGTGTATGTGTGTATGTGTGTGTCTATTTTTGTATGTATTCATGTGTTTGTATGTATGTATATAGGTATATTTATATCAGATACTATCAATATTTTTCAGGATGGATGAAGGATGAGACACATTGATGTAAAATGTATTTATTTTTAGTTGCTAACAATGCACCCATGGACTGGATGATGGTGAATTTTAAGATAAATGCTTCTTACCATCCAAACTGTGCTCAATTGTTATTAGGCAAATAAATTAATTGATTTTTGAACCTTACATTTTATCAACCTACTTTCTCCTCTCTGTGCACTCATAATGTTTTATTACATAGATTAATATGTATCTATGATATATAAACCCTCAGCCTAATTTTAATTATGTTCTAAAATCTAAGTGCCAGTGATTGTATATAGAGATTCCTTTCTTAAATGCATTTTTGTTAAACACGTCATTTCAAATGTGATGTAAAAAATCAATGTTAATAAATTCGTTAATAAAAAAGAAAATTTATAATCATACACTCATTTTTTGTGGATCATGGGACTTGAACTTGGTGTGGATGCTATTTGTGTCCCTTGTGGTTTATTCCTGATTGTGCATGTATCTGACTTTGGTACCTGAAACCCCTTTGTACAATGAAAGATAATAAACAATTGTTAAAAATATAGTCCTTTCACAGTCATGGAAAATAATTTTAAAAAATAGCTGTCTACTAGCAGAGATCTGCAATAGAGCAAAACCTTGATACATAAGCCCATATAGTATGAAGCTAATTGAAAGGACCTCCAGGATACTGAAACAAAAGCCATATAATGAATGATTGTTGTCCTTAATGTATTATGCTATCTTTCATCTCCTTTGCTGTCTCTTGGGTATCTCATATTGTTACAGTATCTCACTTTGTTATCTGATAGATTGAATTTATTTGTATTTGGTTATTTGAAATTTGATAGGGAAGGGGGGAAAACCAAGACAGGGGGTAGGTGGTGGGGGGGGGGGAGGGTGATGGGTACCAAGACATGTGAAAGGGTATCAATGTATGTGAATTAATGCGCCTTCTATCTGGCAAACATCATGTAATCCTTTTATTAGTTACAATAAAAAAATATTAAAAGTAAATAAATAAGTAAATGTTAAAAAGGGGAAAACATTAGCTGTCAAGTGCTGTGTCTCATACCTATAATCCTACCTACTCAGGAGGCAGAGTTCTGAGGATGGCCATTCAATGCTAACCATAGCAGGAAACTCCTGACTCTTATCTCCAATTAACTACCAGAAAACCAGAAGCAATGCTGTAACTTACAATGGCAGAACAGTAGCCTTTAGCAAAGGAGCTCAGGGGCAGTGACTGGGCTCCAAGTTCAAGCCCCATAACTTATAAAAGAATATATAAATAATGATAGAAAGTAACTTAAAAGAAAACTTTTCAAGAAAGAAAAGTGTGTTTCTGTCCTGGTATTGCTGCCCTTTGAACAATTCTCAATGAAGCCGTTTTAAGAAAAATGAAAGAAAAGTAAGTAGATACAAAAACCCTGTATTTGAAAGTTTCAAAAAAAATTCTCCTTTGTCAGTTTATCAGTCTCTTTTGCTTCACTAAGACACCAGTAAAATGTTAAAATTTCTGCAATTAATAGAAAACACAACAGATTTATCTAAAAATAGTATGACCTTTTGAGATTGAACTCTATGCTATACCCAGAATTTCCCTTTCTATTTTGGATTAAGATGCCATAAATCTGTTTACAATTTGGGGGTCTTTTCTTCTTTTTCTGTCCAGATTCATCATAAGGGTAAATAATAGTTATGTAACATGTCACTTTTCTCTTCAGGAGTGCTTTCTATCCAGCAAATTATTAAATCATTAGATAAATGTCATCTATGCTAGGAAAAAAAAGGTAGAGAACTCAAATACATCTTACAAGTCATAGATTAAATGAATTAAAAATGAGCCACTTATTGGTGAACACTTATTTTTCTTCCCACACACTCTATCTTCAGTTATATTTACTATTCTTGCTTTAATATTACTAATAATTGTTTATTTGTTTAGAGATTGAGTCTTCTCTTTTCCCTTTTTTCTTTTATCTGAAATCAACCTATCAGAAACTCATCTGACTTTTAGTATTCATATTTAAATTATATTTCCCCTTTTCCATAGTCCTCTTATACTTTCTATTTCTATACAAATAGATGTGTTCTTTGATCATTTGTTACTGTGAAAGAGAAAAATTTGGTGAAATAAGCCAGGCATTGGCGGCTCAGGACTGTAATCCTTGCTACTCTGGAGGCTGAGATATGTGGATTGCAATTCCAAGCTAACCCAAGCAGAGTTCTGCAAACTCTCATCTCCATTTAACTAGGAGAAAAGTGTAGTTCGATTCCTTGATACATACATATAGGAAAAACTCAAAGTGGTGCTGTGGTTCAAGTGTTAAAGCTCTAGCCTTGAGAAATCCCGGTGCTCAGGCTCTGAGTTCAAGCCCCAGGACTGGAAGAAAAAAAAGCTTATAGTCTGTGAGATGCTTATCTTGAATTAACCAGATAAAGGCCAGAAGTGCAGGGGTGGTAGACCACTAGTCTTCAGACAAAAAGTAAGCAGGAACATGAGGATACAAGCCCCAGCACCAGGACAAAATAAACAATTAATTAATATCTTCATATATTTTAAGCCTAAATATTTTCTCACCTTGATAGTATCAGATCAGCAGTGCAGAACTGTACTAGTTGTATTAAAGAATTCACAAATAATAGTTCATGAATATTTCCTTGTACAATGAGGACATATATATATATATATATATACATATATATCAAATAGGTTTGAAATACTCTCATTTCCTGTGTAATAGGGTTCATACTCTCATGGATAAAGACTACATTGGTTGGGGAATCCAGGTCACCCAAACTTAAAATTGGATCTCAGTTGATTATTCACCTCCCCACCCAACCAAGACAAAAATATGATGGAAGATCATGGCTTAGAACAGAGAGAGAAAGAGAGAGAGAGAGAGAGAGAGAGAGAGAGAGAGAGAGAGAGAGAGAGAGAGAGAGAGAGAGAGAGAGAGAGAGAGAGAGAGAGAGAGAGAGAGAGAGAGCAAATGAAGGTAAAGTGTTCCAGAATGAATTACAAGGAATATTGAGTGTAATTTGTCATAAACTCTATGGAGATCTGGGAATGCAGATTTTTTTTTGGGTCTCTAGTTCTGTTTCTTGCCTTGGGTTAGAAACACTGGTAAATAATCTTTTTATCTGATTGTTGAAGTAGACTGGATATATGTTTAGATAAACAGCAGACTTTAGTTGTTGACCTTCTGAGCTTGTTTTTATACTAATAATTTCAACTCCCTTTGGATACTTAACCGTGATCACAGTCTACCTTTTGAATTATACTTTATTTTCCCCCTGCTCTCAAGGCATAAATCAAGGTTTAAACAAAGACTTAGCCAATGGCAACTTTGGGAAATTTTCTACTATGTTCAGAATTATTGGGAGACAATACCTATATTCTCATATTGATGCTAATGAATACAAATAAAATGATATAAAGTCAAAAATGTTCTATATAAGAGAAACTGTTGACTTTCTTTCTGCTATGAGTCTATGTGATTTTACTGCTTTGAAATTATACTGAAAGTGTCTTTACTGGTTTTCTTGCCCTTGGGTTTTGCACTCAGAAACTAGCCTCAGGAAGCTTCCAAACATTTTTAAACTCCTTAAAACACAACGCTGATCCTGTTATTTCAGGTTCAAAGAATATATACTCCCATTTTCTGTCAAATGGATTGTGATACTCTCTCAGCATCTCTTCCACCCCCTCTACTGAAAAACTTACCTGGTATTTTCAATATGAAGTATAGTCTAGTCATACCTTACTCTATTGTTTCAATGTGCCTTGCTTCTTATGGCACCTACAGGGTTATTTCCCTTACCCTGTTTAGACATGATCTATTTGGCAAGGGCCCTAATCCTATTGCCCCTCCTAGACTTTAATTCTCATTTATTTTCCTTCTAGTACAGTTCTCTATTCTCGAAAATGGTCTGTCCCTCCTTTGAGTATTCTAATATATTTTTCTGATGATATGACACATTGCCAAAATTGCATCCCAGATGTTTATGTAGATCTCTATATTTTCCTGAATAATGATGAGCTCAGAGATGGATGGGCACATTTACTCAGTGCAGCTCAGAGCTCCGTACCCTGAAGACACAAGCAAACATGTGCTGGAATGGATTGCAACACAGCTTTCTCTCAGAATGTGGACATTTCTCACCTATGTATTCTAAATTTTGTAAATACAAAATTCTTTTAGCAAAGTAAAATACTGTTGGTGATCCAAATCACAAAGAGCAAGAAAGTGGTAGAAAAATCATAAAAGTTATATGGAACTTATACTGGAAATTATAATAACATAACTTATAACAAAACTTATTGTGAGGGACAAGGCTATTAAATCTTCAGGTCTCACTACTTGAGCTTGGCCCCAGAGAATCCCAGGCTGATGATAAGACAAGGCTTTAGATGAAGACAGAAAGATAGAGCTCACATAGGATTTCAAGTCAGTACTTGTGTAAACATTTGTGTTCAGTGACAACCATTAACTAAAGAAAAGTGAACCTTTAGAGGAAAAGCATTAAATAGGGAAAGGCATCCACGTGCTGACACTGAAAGACCCCAGGTCAGAACCATAGTGCTGTCATCTTAAAGTTTAACTCATGCTTTTGCTAACTAAGGAACTGTGGCCAGTTGGCCATAGATTAAGGGAGCCAGCAAGCAACTTGTCCACTCACACCTCAAAGCAGTGATGCTGTGAGGTGCAGGGGAGAGGCTGACACTCAGGGTTTACACAGTCTTTTCAAAGGCAAATGTCACAGATTTACACCCATTAGGTGGTCGGATGAGATAAGATGGGGATTGGGGAGCTTCCCAGACTGGTGGAAACCAATGGGAAGTTCTCATGATGCCGGGTTCCATTCAACTGTCAGAGAGTAGTTTTATGGTTTGGGAAACAAATGCTATACAATGCTATACGTGCAGTCTAATTTTGACACAAAATAGGTTGGTTCCTGGAGCTTGTGGACATCTGTGCGAACAATGGCTGACTAGGGCTCAGAAGTTCCTGTTTGTGCAGCCTCTGGGTCCTTGGAGATTTTTATTCTGCTTATTGATGGGGACTAATTTTGGGTCTGGGGGTAGTTATTTTTCATCTCTGTACCCTGAACAGCTTACATAAACAACAAGAGAGAGAGCGTTTTTTTAAGTTTGTAAGCACGCCTTACTAATGCCCGTACCTCTCATAACTGGGCAGGAACTTGTGTAAAACCCGACCCTGCTCCTTCCCCATGGTAGTAGTTTTTACAAGCTTAGCCCATGTCCTGCTTGTTCTGTTATCTGTAACGTCCTGGTTGCTCTGCTATCTGTAGTCGACAACTAGCCGGCAGTAGCACCATCCAGGCCTTGAAAGGAGCTAATTCTATAACAGGACAAGGGACATTTTCCCCAGGACCGTGGGCCCATTGGAATGTGCTACTCAGCTTGAAGACCCTGCTAGCCCATATTGTTAAGGAGCAGACTTCTGTGCCTGACCAAGCTGTTTCTGGCCTCTGTACAAATTGTTTAAACCCCGCCATGTAACACTTTCCCTGGGAGGTTGCTTGGAAGACCCCTCCTCCTCCTCCTCAAGGCCTGGGATTAGGGCAAAGGGCAACTGCCCATGGCCTGTTATCTAAATCCTGCAGCTAACCAGCATCCTGGGCCTTGAAAAGAACAAACATGTGCTAACTCAGATATGGGTCGCTTCCCCATACAAAGGACATATTTCCCACCGGGCCCTGTCTGAGCGATTATTGGTCAAAATGTATAATTTGTTTCACAAGGATTGGGTGTCTGCGTGCAGACCTTGCTGTAATGCTTTACACTTACTGGCTGTAAAAGCGCGGGCTCTGCTATAACGGACTGTAGAACTGTATAAAAAGTCACTCCCGAGACAGATCGGGGCTCTCAGCCACTGACCCGAACCTCATGGATCTCGAGGTCACGTGTACCTGAGAAGCCCGAGCCCAGACACTGACCTGAACCTTGCGGATCTCGTGGTCAAGAGGACTTGGGAGCATGAGCATATGCCCGAATAAAATCCTCTTGCCTGTTGCATCCAGTGGTCTGTGTGTGCGTCCTTGGGTGCAGGTCTCCGCGGGTCTTTCAACACAATAGAGAAGTAATTTCTGAGAGAAGGTTGAAAATTAATAATTTCCGTAAAGGAAAGAGGCCCAACTAAGAAAGCCCAAAGGCAAAGAAAATGAGGGACGAGGGGTGTGGAAGTGGGAGTGGGAGTGAGATCAAGATGCACTGGACATCCAGCAGAAGCTGCATCAAGAAGGAAGATGCCACTTAAACTGTCCCCAAGACTTGTCTTTAGACTTGCTCTAGTATAAACACATGGGGAAACAACTGCCAGGAGTGTGTCACAGTGGTAGAGTGATTGCTTCACATGCATGAAGCTCTGGGTTCCATTCCTGGGTACCACATACACAGAAAAAGCCATAAGTGGTGCTGTGGTCTAATGGTAGAGTGCTAGCCTTGATAAAGATCAAGGACAGTACCTAGAAGCCTTGATTTCAGTACCCAGGACTAACGCCATGTATGAAAGTTAATTGGAAGGTTTATGTGCTGTCAAACCTGGCCTTTGAGAATGTCCTAAAATTAAAAAGCCAGTCTGGTAGTCTCTTAAAAATTGATGTATCTCTGAAGAAATACAGATGTGGACAGCATCATGTTAAAACCATAGTCTCTATGGAAGACAATGTGTTGGATGGGCACAGTGGCACTATCTTTGGAGAGCGCCTTTCATGTTGTATGGAAAGGCAAGAGTGGCACCTGTGTTTACAAGCTAATTCTAAATTGTGGCTCTCCATATTCCTCCGGAAGTTTCCCATCTATCCTATGAGTTTAATATGGATTCTATAGTAATGTACAAATCCTATTTTCTTTAGAACAGTGTAATTTATAATCAAATTGAGACACAAAGGTAAAAAAAATTTCACCTAATTAGCCAACTAATCATTTTATTTGTTCTCCAGGTGTTCAGAGAAGGTGGATAGGAGATAAATTTCCATTGGTAAATAAAGTGTACATACATCATTTTCATCAATATTTATTCCCAGGGCTATTTTTGTTCAGTTCCTTTAATTCTATTCAGGCTCCCAATAAAAACATGTGTTTCTTGTCATGTTAATAAACTTTTCCTTTCTTTTTTCTTCCCTCCCTCTCTCTTTACTTTCTCCCTCCCTCCCTCTCTCTCTTCTTTCTTCTTCCTTCCTTCCTTTCTTTCTTTCTTTCTTTCTTTCTTTCTTTCTTTCTTTCTTTCTCTCTTTCTCTCTTTCTCTCTTTCTTTCTTTTTCTTTCCTTCCTTCCTTCTCCATCTTTCTGTTTTCTTTCCTCCCGTCCTTCTATCCTTCCTTCCTTCCTTCCTTCCTTCCTTCCTTCCTTCCTTCCTTCCTTCCACCCCTTTTCTCTCTTTCATTTTCTTTCTCTCTCTTTGAAGCAATTTCTAAAGTATTACTTCAAAAGTTGTCCTAACTATTTCTAATTTCCTCTCATAGACCTTTGCTTTCACTTGAGTTTTGTTTTGTCAAGGTGATGTACAGAGGAGTTACAGTTACATATATAAAGTGTTTTGTACATTTCTTGTTGAACATTGTGTCCCCCCTGATTTTTCTTCTACTTTCATTCCCCAAGTCCCGCACCCGCTATAAAGTTCATTTCACGCATAATGTCTTGCTGAATTGCAGGTCCATTGATTCACCCTTTGTTCTTTGTCTCACCATTTTGTTGTTCCCCCCCTTCCCTAATTTAGATAAATGTATATGCAATACACCAAAATCCAATACAGTGACAACAAGGGATAAACCACAGGATAAAGAAATAAAAGAAAAATAAAGAAAAAATTGCTTAGTACATAAAAAACAACAACCATAATGAAAAACCTCATGTTTATCCTGGAGTTCATTTCATTTATCATCATCTTATATGGCCATATGTACATAGCTTTAGAGCTATTGTGATCCTCTGCTACCCTAGGCATATATTAATTACTACAAATGAAGGAAACCATGGAGCCTATGTTTCTATGGGTATGGCTTACTTCACTTAATATGATTTTTTTTCCAAGTCTTTCATTTCCTTAAGAATGTGGTGATGTCATTCTTTCTGTTGGCAGTATAGAACTCCATTGTGTATGTATACCACATTTTCTTGATCTATTTATCTAGCAACATCTAGTTTTGTTTTTTTGTTTGTTTATTAATTTATTTTGATCCTATACTGGAGCTTAACCTTAGGAATTCTTATTCTTATTTACCTTTTTAGCCAAGGGTGACCTAGCTTTTATTTCTTGGTAAGTTATTTTGTGAGAACTCCCCCAAAAATCTAGATTTATAATACAATAGGATATCTTCTTTAAAATTCTACATTGATGTGAGCAAATGAAACCTAATAACCAAGAAACAAATTATTTTTGTTCCACTGGGGAATTTTGTTTTTACAGATACCACAGGACACTGCTCTGATATGAAAATTTTACAGCTCTTTAATATTATTCCTTATATGGAATATAAAATATTTTCAGAAATTACATTAATTGAAAATGCTAAGAAGATTATAGTCTTTTGACTGTAATCCAGGATACTTGAAAGTTTTAGATATGGGGATTGGGGTTCAAATCGAGCCAGGACAGGAAAGACCATGAGATTGTTATCTTCAAATAACCAACCAAAAGCCAGAAATGAAGTTTTGCCAAGTGATAGATTAGATTCCTTGGGCAAAAAAGATAAAGATCAGCATCCAGGCACTGAATTCAACTCGAATTACAAGAACAAACAAACAAAAATGTATGTCATTAATATCTCACATATTCTATTTGAATAGTTCATGACTAAATAATTGAATCACTGTGGTTCTAATATAATTGATACATGAAAAAGTGTCCAAAATCTTTATCTTGATGTTTTAGAAACATCAAAATAGTCACGTCATGTATTTTTTCATCCTGTCTTGTGACTAATCTTTGTAAGAAAGATAAGAAAAATGGATAAAATTGAAGTTCAAGAGTATTTCCTTGTATTCATTTAACTTCAGATTAGTTTTCTAATCAATTCTGTCCCCCTTCTGTTTTTCCTGACACTTCTCTACTGCTAATGGATCTTGTGCCTTTACTGTTGGCTTGCTTGGTGTAAACGCCATTTATTCTAAATGAAATCATTTGCCTGGTCTCTCCCATTGGCAGTGAATCAGAGGAGATGAGTTGCACATAGGTTAAATGAGAAATCGCAGAATTGTCCTATTAAAGAGACCACATCCTCTCTCTAGGCATCTGCCATCCAGGGATTACTAGTTAATTACTCATGGAGTAGAAGTTCATTTCTCACTTCTGCTGAGGCCAAGACTCATGATTAATTAAAAGCTTCCTAGTTATAATGACATTGGCCATTTAACATGATTTGGAATTTGTTGGATTTACATTTATAGGAAGTTGAAGGAATTATATTTCACTTTCTTCTGTTCTTAGAAATGACAGGAATTGGAGGGGAAAAGTGCCTAGCTGGTTTCTCCATGGAAACTTCACCTAAGATTTTTTAATGGAAAATGACTAGATACTTCACTTAGAAAGTAACTGTCCTTAACTTTTTAAATGAAAAAAACACAAACCCAATGTGAAATCGACCATAATAAAAATGAATCTACCACATGAAGTGACACCACTGTATTCATACAGAAAATTTTTGTCTTTTCATTTTTGTCTATATTGCTCAATTGCTTTTAGAGGAATATTTCCTAATGCTTTTAACTTCTTATTTTGTTATTTATGGCCATATTTCTCTGCAAAATTCATCTAATATTAATTAATTTTCAAATTTTGGGTGTTTTCTCAAAATGAAAGTAAAATTGCGACTTTTTTATATGCTTACATATCAGCAAAATGAAACATGTAAGCACACATGTACATTTATATATATATATATCCCATGTATCATTGTTTTGTTTATTATGTAAATCAGGATATGTCCTTGACCACATTAACTTGGGTCATCTTTACATGCTTCCACTTGTAAGACAGAACCAAGAGACTGCAAAGAAACAGATGTCCTATACACTGTACATCAGTGATTTTCCACAGGTAGTACAGCTGGAAATCTGAAACTCTTGGAGTGTGGCGCTACAGTTGTCATTTACCCCTGTAGCCAGCTGATTGATGCCCCATCAGATACTCTTCCTCCTCACCTGGCCACAGATTCCCAGGATCTCCCAGGTGGGAATAGCAGGGCAGGTATAGCTTTCTTTTTTTGTTATTACTTTCTTTTGATTGGAGTCATGTTTCAGAATAAGTTATCCAAAGTATTTAGGAGGTGCACATCGGGGGAGACAAACCAAGAAAGAAAATCTATGATATTCTTATCTCTGATTAACCACCAGCTGGAAGTAGAGCTGTGGCTCAAGTATAGAGCGACATCCTTCAGCAAGAAAGTTTAGGGACAGTGCCTCGGCCCTGAGTTCGAGTCACAAAACTAACACACATGCAAAATTACAGACACACACATATGACTATATATATATGTATGCATGCATATACCAACACAAAAAATTACCCAAATACATATATGTGTATGCATGAATCTGCACATATAGATAGCTATAGATAGATAGATAGATAGATAGATAGATAGATAGATAGATAGATGTAAAAACATACATACCTATATATTTAGTGTCATTACTGATATAGTCTTGATGTCCTATAACCCACCTTCGGAACCATTTACAAGTAATCATATGTACTTAGACTCTTAGATGCCACATTGTAGGCTGTTAATAATATCTAATTGGGATTAGGGGTGTGACTCAGTGGTAGAATGCAGCCTATTGAAAGATTCTGAATTTAGGACTGGGAGGTTAGCCTAGTGGTAGAGTGCTTGCCTAGCATGCACAAGGACCCGGGGTCGATTCCTCGGTACCACATACATAGAAAAAAGACAGAAATGGTGCTATGGCTCAAGTGGTAGAGCTCTAGTCTTGAGAAAGCCTAAGGACAGTGCCCAGGCCCTGAGTTCAAGGCCCAGGACTGGCAAAAAAAAGATTCTGAATTCAAGTTGCATACCATCAAAAAAGTAATTAGAAGTGGATCCATAGCACTTTGTTAGAGTGCTATGTTTTTTTCATAAGAAAGACTATTAGGAGTCCCACGAGCCAACTATCTAAAGAAATCCACAACAACAAACTCAAAAAGCAACAGAGAAGGACTCAAACCGGAAAAGAAATCCAGATAAGGCTCACATCCAACTTTCTCAAAGAATTCGGAATGCGAGGACCCCTCCCCCACCTCTCGCCCAAAGCCGCAGAAAGCCACACCAGACCAAGCCACGAGAAGCGGCTTGACGGGCACCGGCTCCACGCGGGGAAAGCTGGGGCGGGCACCGGCTCTAACCCACGAAAAGTGGGGGCAGTGGAGG
Source organism: Megascapheus bottae (assembly GCF_031878675.1). Taxonomy (NCBI): domain Eukaryota; kingdom Metazoa; phylum Chordata; class Mammalia; order Rodentia; family Geomyidae; genus Megascapheus; species Megascapheus bottae. The sequence goes on along the minus strand of NC_143513.1, from coordinate 29,128,290 downwards.
GCACCAGGCTGGGAGCCCAACGGCTGCAGAAACCAGCACAGAACCGGGCCAGCGAATGGCGGAAGCAGCAGAACCCAGACGCGGAACCAGAACAGCAAGCGGCGGAACCCAGACGCAGAACACAGGCGGCGGCGGAGACCCGAGGGGAGTGAAAGACTCCCCACCACCGTGGAGCACCCGCAGATGGACGCAGAGGCGTGAGTAATACAGCGCATCCCCAAACACATCGGGAAAGCGGAGCGGGTGCCAAGCAATAGAACTTAACTCAGACCCCAACACCCCGCCCGAGAAAGACTGGCAGGAGCAGGGGGGCAAGGAATTTAGAATCCTGTCCCTCCCCTCAATAGCCCCCTCCCTCAGGCCATTGACTGGAGATGCACAGGCGGGCTACCCATAAGTCCCAGCACCCCACCAAGGGAGGCGGGGCTGCCCCAACTCCCACCCACCCAACGGGCTCAACCCCCAGCCCTCTGACTGGAGACTGACAAGTGGGCGGACCCTAAGACTCAGCACCCCATCAGGGGAGGCGGAGCTGTCCCAGCTCCCACCCGCCCACCAGGCTCCTCACCCAGGCCACTGGATCTGGAGAGTGGAGCGCTTTGGGACCCTGCCTTACAACAGTGGGTAGGGGGTGCGGGTAAATAGGAGCCAGCATCTGCCCCCCCTCAATTCTCAAGCGGGGCATCCTGCAGCTGGGAATCCTGAGCAAGACACCACCGAGGGCCCCCCCCACAGTCACAGACTCTGACAAAGCAGTGGAAACACAGCAGGGATCTGAAGGCCAGACCAGCAGCCAAGCTCCCCCTCTGAGAACCAAAAAGGCGCAGCTCCGCCCTTGGAGCCCACATCCCCAGCTGGGCCCTGCCCCTGGGAACAGAGGGGCCTCCTGCTGGTCCTGCTGAGAGCTCCTGAAACTCTCAATCCCCAGACCCTTGGCTTGGGGCCACCCCTGGAAGCAGCACAGGAAAACGTCCGCCAACCACACTCAGACGGAAGCTCGCAGATCCATCCCATGGTCCACTGTGAGGCCACTGGTTGGGCTAAGAGCTAGTCATGCAGCAACACATAAGTTTTATTCTAATACTTTCCAAACATTGTACTCAAATACTCTACCTACTTACCCCTTGACCCCTCTCATTCTATTTCTCTATCTCTGGACCTCTGCTCCTCTTTCAACCCTTATACTGCATGGATCTACACTTGATGGCTGTTGAGCAACATTGTATATCTAGGTGTTTAATCATTCTCTAGGCTCAGAGGGACTTAAATACAATAGAGATTGGATTGAGAGGCTTATTGTTTTGGATATAAATTGCTTATCAGTGAATAATTAGACTAGTCAGTAACTGCACAAAAAGAAAGAGTGATAACACCAATCAAAACTTGTGAACATCTAGAGTCTGCCAGCTACAGAGGTCTAGGTTGGACATATCTGAAAAACTATAATCATGTTTAGTATTAATCTTGCTCCCATTTTCAAATGGGCAGAACAAGAAACTCAAGAAAAATGTCAAATCAAGAAACAACACCTCCCACCTCCCCCACCCAATGTAAACAGCCAATGGAACAGTCACTGGCAAACCTAGAGGAGAGTCTTCCAAGTGCTGTACAAATGCAATTGATAAACATCATTAATGAAAAATGTGAAAATATAAAGAAAGAGATAAGGGAGGAAGCCATAGCTGAACAAGAGGAAACCATAAACAAGGTGATAAGTAAAAAAGAAGAAGCCATAAAGGAGGCCATAATAAAGGCTGTTCAAAGAAAGATGGATGAATTCATAGAATCCACAAATAAAAAGGTGACTGAACTCCAGCAAATGTTCAAAGAAAATAAAGCTACTGAGCTAACCACTCAAATGGAAATCAAGGAGCTAAAGAAATCCATACATGATCTAAAAGAAGAGATGCAAGGCATCAAAAATGAGCAATTAGTAGCAAGGGAGATGAAAAATAAAGTAGATAGCTTTGATAGCAGGTTAGACAATGCAGAGGAGAGAATTTCCGGGGGTGAAGATAATTTAGTTATTATAGAGAAAGAACAGAAAATGAGTCAATCCAAATCTAGGAAAAATGAGAGAGCGCTTCAGGAGGTCCAAGATACAATTAGGAAGCCTAATTTAAGGCTAATTGGTATTGAGGAGGGTCTGGAGAAAGAGGTCAATGGTACAGGAAATGTACTTCAAGGAATCATCTCAGAGAATTTCCCAAATATCCAGAAGGGCAGACCCATCCAGATACAAGAAGCTTTTAGAACCCCAAACAGACCTGACCAGAAAAGAACATCTCACCGCCACATCGTAATCCGAACTGGATCAGTAGAAACCAAAAAAAGGATCCTAAAGGCAGCCAGGGAAAAGGGTTCAGTAACCTATAAAGGAAAACCAATCAGAATAACCCCAGATTACTCAGCAGAGACCATGCAAGCAAGAAGTGACTGGAAGCATATATGTCATGCCCTTAAGTCAAATAACTACGAACCAAGAATCCTGTACCCAGCTAAGCTCTCATTCATAACTGAGAGAACAATAAAAACATTCCATTCCAGGGAAAAGCTGCAACAATATGTTGCAACAAAACCAACACTACAGAGAATTCTGAAAGATGATCTATACATAGAAAACCAAAATAAATGCAATATAGGGAAAGAAATGGCACCTAAACAGCATACCACCTAAGGACATCAAGAACTGTCAAGACACAGGCCCAAATAAAAGCTTTTAAAAATGGTAGGACCTAATAAATATCTCTCAATCCTAACTCTCAATATCAATGGACTCAACTTTCCAATTAAACGGCATAGGCTGTCTAGTTGGATCAAAAAGCAAGAGCCATCGTTCTGCTGTCTTCAAGAGACACATCTTACCCAAAAAGACAAGCATCTTTTGAAAGTGAGAGGTTGGAATAAACTCTATCAAGCTAACGGCCCCCATAAACAGGCTGGAGTTGCCATCCTCATATCAGATAAAATAGACTTCAAACCAAAATTAGTAAGAAAAGGCAAAGAAGGTTACTACATACTACTAAAGGGATCTTTCCTCCAGGAAGACATAACGATCCTAAATATTTACACACCCAATCCCGGACCTCCAAACTTCATCAAGCAAACTTTACTTACACTGAAACCATACAGAGATCGAAATACAGTGATTGTCGGTGACTTTAACACACCACTTTCACCGATGGACAGATCAACAAGGCAAAAACTCAACAGAGAAACCTTAGAAGTGAACAACTATATAGACCAACTAGATCTAACAGACATCTGCAGTATATTCCACCCAGCAACGACACAATATACGTTTTTCTCAGCAGCACATGGAACATTTTCCAAAATAGATCACATCTTAGGCCATAAAACAAACCTGGACAGATTCAGAAACACAGAAATTATTCCATGCACACTCTCAGACCACAAAGGCATCAAACTGGAACTGAACACACATCTCCACCAACGAAAACCCTGTAACTCATGGAGACTGAACAACACATTGTTGAATCACCAATGGGTCATCGAAGAGATCAGAACAGAAATCCAACAGTTTATGAAATTTAACAGTAAGGAGCACACAAAATACCAACTCCTTTGGGACATAGCAAAGGCAGTACTCAGAGGAAAATTTATAGCGCTGAGTGCCTACAACAACAAGTTGGAAAAATTGCAAACCAACAAGTTAATGTCTCACCTGAAGCTCCTGGAAAAAGAGCAACAAACCAACCCTAATCCCAGTAGAAGAAAGCAAATAATTAAAATCAAAGCAGAATTAAATGATTTGGAATCCAAAAAAACTATAGAAAGAATCAACAAAACAAGGAGTTGGTTCTTTGAAAGAATTAACAAAATTGACAAGCCCTTAGCAAATCTTACCAAAAAAAGAAGAGAGCATATCGAAATAAACAAAATCGCAGATGAAAATGGTAATATCACGACAGAAATTACCAAGATCCAGAATATCATGAGGGAATACTTCTCAAACCTTTATGCCAACAAATTTGAGAATCTAGATGAAATGGATGAATTCCTAGCCAATATTAACATACCCACACTGAACCAAGAAGAACTAAGCCAACGCAACAGGCCTATTTCAAGCTCTGAAATAGAAATGGCCATTAGAGAACTTCCACCTAAGAAAAGCCCAGGGCCAGATGGATTCACAGCTGAATTCTATAAGGTCTTCAAAGCAGAGCTCACACCAATACTCCTCAAGCTCTTCAACGAAATTGAAAATGAAGGTTCCTTACCAAACTCATTCTATGAAGCCAGTATAACCCTGATCCCCAAACCAGACATTCATCAAAGAAAGAGAACTATAGACCTATATCTTTGATGAACATCGATGCAAAACTTCTCAACAAAATACTGGCCAACTGTCTACAACAACTCATCAAAAAAATTATACACTATGATCAAACTGGACTCATCACAGGGAGGCAAAGCTGGTTCAACATATGCAAATCAATTAATATAATTCAACACATCAACAGGAGCAAGGACAATAATCACATGATTGTCTCAATAGACGCGGAAAAGGCATTTGACAAGATCCAACACCCTTTTATGTTAAAAGCTCTGGAGAAACTAGGAATCCATGGAACATTCCTCAATGTAATAAAGGCTGTGTATGAGAAACCTACTGCTAGTATTACACTTAATGGTGAAAATCTAAAGCCATTCCCTCTAAAATCAGGAACGAGACAAGGATGCCCACTCTCTCCACTACTCTTTAACATAGTACTAGAATTCCTAGCCAGTGCAATAAGGCAAGAAGCAAGCATAAAGGGGATCCAAGTAGGGAAAGAGGAAATAAAACTATCACTCTTTGCAGATGACATTGTTCTGTATTTAAAGAATCCTATAGACTCTACTCCCAAGCTCCTTGAGCTGATTCAAAACTTTGGAAGAGTAGCAGGCTATAAAATCAACCCTCAAAAATCAATTGCCTTCCTTTATGCCAACAGTGAGAGGAACGAGGCAATAATCAGGAAAGAAACTCCCTTCACAATAGCCTCAAAGAAAATAAAGTACCTAGGAATTAGCTTAACTAAGAATGTAAAGGACCTTTTTGATGAAAACTTTAAAACCCTAAAAAAGGAAATTAAAGCAGAACTAAGGAAATGGAAAAACCTCCCATGCTCCTGGATTGGAAGAATCAACATTGTGAAAATGACAATCTTGCCAAGAGCTATCTACAAATTCAATGCAATACCCATCAACATCCCAATGTCATTCTTTAAAGAAATAGAAGAGGCAATCCAAAATTTCATATGGAATAATAAAAGACCCCGTATAGCAAAAACACTTCTTAGCAGAAAGAACAGCGCTGGAGGAATTTCAATTCCAAACTTTAGACTCTATTACAGAGCTATAATTCTCAAAACAGCTTGGTACTGGCACAGGAACAGGCCTGAAGACCAATGGAATAGAACTGAGGACCCAGATATTAAACCACAGACCTATGGCCACCTAATCTTTGACAAGGGAGCCAAAAAAATAGAATGGAAGAAAGACAGCCTCTTCAACAAGTTGTGCTGGCAGAACTGGTTAAGCACCTGCAGAAAACTAAAGCTGGATCCTTCTTTGTCACCTTGCACTAGAATTAACTCCAAATGGAGTTTTACCTGGAGGTAAAAGCTGCCACACTGAAAACTCTACAGGAAGGAATAGGAGATACACTAGGCCTCCTTGGCACAGGTCGAAACTTTCTTAATAAAGACCAAGAATGACAACAAATCAGAGAAAGGCTGGATAAGTGGGACTGCATTAAACTGCAGAGCTTTTGTATGGCAAAGGACATAGCTAGTAAACTAATCAGGAAGCTTACAGAGTGGGAGAAGATCTTCACCAACGAAACAACGGAGAAAGGCCTCATATCTAAAATATATCAACAACTCAAAAAATTGAATCACTCCAAAACTAACCTCCAAAGTAACAACCATCCCATTAAAAAATGGGCCAAAGACTTAAAGAGATTCTTCTCTGAAGAAGAAACAAAAATGGCCTATAGACACATGAAGAAATGCTCAACATCTCTGGTCATAAAAGAAATGCAAATCAAAACAACTCTAAGATTCCACCTCACTCCAGCTAGAATGGCCAAGATAAGGAAAACGAATGACAACAGATGCTGGAGGGGATGTGGCCAGGAGGGATCACTACTACACTGTTGGTGGGAGTGCAAACTTGTCCAACCACTATGGAAAGCAGTGTGGCAGTGCCTCAAAAGGCTAAACATAGAACTCCCCTATGACCCAGCAATTCCACTACTTGGCATTTACCCAACCACCCAGAAACAAGGACATACTAAACCCACTAGCACAACAATGTTCATTGTAGCACTATTCACCATAGCAAAGATATGGAACCAACCTAGATGTCCCTCAGTTGATGAGTGGATCAAAAAGTTGTGGTATTTGTACACAATGGAATTCTATGCTGCTGTCAGAAAGAATGACATCGCCCCATTTGTTAGGAAATGGAAAGACTTAGAAAAAATCATATTAAGTGAAGTAAGCCAGACTCAAAGGAACTTAGGCTCAATGGTTTCCCTCATTCGTCATAATCAGTAGAAACCTTGGGCTCTACTAGCAGAGATTTGCAGTAGAGCAAAATCTTGATACATAAGTGTCAGAGACCAAGGAGTTAAACGGAACAAAGCAAAGACCCTCTAGCCTTGAGCAAATCGCATCTGGTTGAGTCATCTGCACAAAATACTTCTCGGAATAACCGCAGGTTGTTGCTTGGGTTAGCACAACGGCCAAAAGAACAGCCTGACCCACCCCTAACCTTGAGATTTCCCGTTCTTGTTATCACAAAAACTCTCCATCCTCCCCCTCTATACTCCCTTCCTTACACTCAGGGTATATAAACCCTGCTTTACTTTTAATAAATGAGACCTTGACGCGACTCAGATTGTCTCTGTCTTTCTTTATGCGCCTGGTCTCCTTCCTCTCTTTCCCCCATCGGTTTTCTTCTTTTAGGAGGTGCCTCCTCGAGCCTCATGAATAGCTGAACCCGTGGGACGGGAGACATAAGGACATATAATGTGAAGCTAATTGAAAGGACCTCCAGGATAGTGAAACAAAAGCCATATAATGAATGATTGTTGTCCTTAATGTACTATGTTGTCTCTCATCTCCTTTGCTGTCCCTTGGTTATCTCATATTGGTATAGTATCTCACTTTGTTATCTGATATATTGAACTTATTTGCATTTGGATATTTGAAATTTGATAGGGAAGGGGGAAAACCAAGATGGGTGGGGGGTTTGGGGGGGGAGGGAAACAGGTACCAAGACATGTGAAAGGGTATCAATGTATGTGAATTAATGCACCTTCTATCTGGCAAATATCATGTAACCCTTTTACTAATTACAATAAATAAAATTAAAAAAAAAGAAAGACTATTAGAAATCTTCATTTATTACTCATTATGTTTAAAAAGTCATTTCTATGCTTGAACTAGCTATATGTTGCATTTTAAATCAATAAATTGATATGCTAGATCATTAATTAGGAGATAACAGATAGATAGATAGATAGATAGATGATAGATAGATAGATAGATAGATGATAGATAGATAGATAGATAGATAGATAGATAGATAGATAGATAGATAGATAGATAGAAAGATGGATAGATAGATGGATAGATAGATCATGATACATAAATGGCAGGTAGATAGGTAGATGTTGCATAGACAGACACATGTTTTAAAACAATAATGTAATTCCTTTAAGACTTAATAGTATCATGTATGAAGCCTGGACTTATTTTTTCTCAGGAAAGAAAATAACTTGCTTAGATTTTAGTCTTTGAATGTATCTCCTGCTTGCTTGCTTGTTTTATGTCCTGTCTAAACTAGTCAGTACTCAGCAAAGGTTGACTCAAGAGACCCGAGACATATGCCTGCCTTTAAAAAAATATACACCTCATTCCACACTTAGGCTTAAAAAGGATGTAGTCCAATGAGAAAGAAATGGTAGGCTTAGAGACTTTTCATTAATGCTTGTCAAAGTTTCTCCATAATCATTCATTCAAGGATTAATGTGAATGAAGATATGATCAATTCAATAGACTAGTATTCCCTTTCCCAGTGAAATAATAAAACTGAAAAAGAATGAAGGATAACCCAAGTAGATGAGACACAAGAAAGAGCTATGTGGAGACATGGATAGAGATGATGTGATTGTACAGGAAAAACAACAACCCTAGTGAGATGTTTTTGTGCCACTAACATAACTTACTAAGTGAATTCCTTTAAACACTCGTGGTAAAACCATATGCAAATGAATTTTATGATTTCGTACTGAAGGCTGCATTCCAGAGTTGGATTAATAGAAACAACTACTTGAGTATCTTAAACAAATGTTACCTTCTCTTCGGCATGACCATCAATTTTCTTTCTTGCACATCGAGTGCTAGTGAAAGATAACAGTGCTATAAAACCTATTTTATAGCACACAGAGATGACTGGATGTCATCCACTGTGTTTTATAGAACGTGTCAGCTGAAGCTATTGTTGGCTTGACTTTATGTTTCATGTGGAACATATTTAAAAATAAAAAATAGAGGGTTTATCACAAAACAATCTCAGAAAACCAAGCTAACATATTTGCTTGATTCACAAAGCAAAATAGATTTTGCATGTGGGTACAATGTGGCTTCCTCTGGAGAAATATATCTAGTGTCCTTTGTTATTTCAATGAGAATCCTAGATAAGGGAAGGGCTTGAAGAAAAGTTAATAATCCTGGTGTATAATTTGCAAGGTTTGAGGAACATGATTTAAGCTCGAATTGGATTATTAGATCCACTGTCCATAACAATATCATTTATCTAAAAGATAAAGGAAATACTTCATTCCCAGAACAATTCCATGTGTTTCTATATTCGAAATAGTGAAATCACCTAAGTAAATGAATAGAGCACATGTGCTTGAAAATCTTTCATACAGTGTAATGAAAAACCCATCTTCTAGGAAAGTAAAAGCAGGAATTAACATCACATACTCAACATGTTTTAGAAACATCAACTATGTCAGATGATTTACATAGAACTAGTGTTATAAGATAAAAAAATTCACAGGTTTGATCATGCCATCAATTAGTCAAGTCACATTCAAAGCTATCTAAAAAAGAAAAACATTTGCATGTTACATATACTTGAAGTTCTACCTGCCACCCTCAACCGCCCCACACTTAGAGGGAGAGGAATTATTTATTTGATCATAATTTAATTTTCATCCTCTGACAACTGACTCCATCACTTAGGGCCACAGAATTATGGAGGAATGTGAGGAAGATTAAAAAAGAGGAAGGGATGGAGATCAGGTATGATCAACCTTCAAATATGCATTTTCGCCCTTCCTGATACAGCCACCAATCCAGATAACAGAGTCATCCGACCCATAATCACAGGACTCATGAATTCCTAAGGACAATTCATATTTAAGCTATAATAAACACCAACATAATCTGTCTTTTCCCTCTTCTGTCCTTGTCAATATGCCAGCAACTTGGCATATTGAGGGAGTACTGAGATGGGTGACTATACAAGCCTGGTAATACCTATCTGCAATTGCACTTATTCAGGAAGTAGATGCAGGAGGATTATGAGCTTGAGTCCTGACCAGAAAATTCTATGGAGACTCTTTCCCCAAAACAGCAAGGCTGTGATAGTGGTTGTGGATCAGCTGTTAAAGTTTTTACTTAGAAAGTACAAGTATTTGAGTTCATTTCTCAGTACTGCAGAAGAAAGAAAAGGATCTGGGTTTAAAAACATAATTGTTTGGAAAATGTAGCAAAGCATAGGAAAATAATACAAGGAAAAGAGGATTATCAGATGCTCTACATAACTACCATCCTTATGTTTGAAGTGGGTTTATTTTCACTTTTTACATTCTAGTTATTTTTTCTTTACATAATATTCCATTCAGCTTTGTTTTAAACATCAAATATAAAATGCTCTTTTATATCCCATAGTTCAGATCTTTGAGAATGGAAACATAACTTATTCAAGGAATATAGTCCAATAATTATGTTCAGTGAAATTTCATGTAAGAAAAAGCTTCAGAGTAGTTTAAGTCTCCCATATAAATAACTGTAAGGCAGGATGGAAACAGGAAAACTGTTGTTCAGAAAAAAAATAAGATTCAAGCACTTGTTAATTTTATTTACTGTGAAAGGAATAGTACAAAAGAGAAAACTGACAGAGGCAAAACAGAGTTAAAGGAGAAGATGAGTTGTTTTAGAGAGGAAAAATGATTTCTAGCTTACAATTTAGGATGACAAGTTTAAAAGAAGGGAAGGAAACAAACATAGTGTTATCATTTCCATTTTTGGTGCATGTAAAACTCAGAAGGCCTTCAGATGTGAAATTCTAAAATTTTTATCTGATGCCATGCCTGAATGTTAGATAATCTATAGCAGAACAAATCATTTATTTATAAAGGCCTGATGGGAAATAATTGCAAGAGGGGCATATGTGAGAAAGAGACTCCTTTCAAATACAACAGATAATAAAAATGTGACAAAGTAGAATGAGGAGTAGGAAGTGTTAAAGCAATCATGATATAGTTTTTCACTTAGGTTCAGAGGTTCAGTGCAATGCACAAACATAAATAAAGTCTGAACCATAGTTAATACCAAAGTGAGAATGTCCAAGAGGAAATCTGACTTTTGAACAGACAAGTCAAATTAGATTTCAGGTGCAATAAATGAATTATCATTGGTAATGATAATTTGATAGAATTGACAAAAAGCCATTCAAAACATGCCTAGAAAAAACTCTCTTTATGTAAAAATTTGGTAATAAAATTATTCAGTTTCATAAAATTATCTCATCATATCTGCTTTTGAAGAAAATTTTTGATCCTCATTTTAATTATGTAAGTTATGCTGCTACTATATAATCATACTGGGTACAAAACTAAGATTGAGAGTCCTGGCTGGCCAATTTTACCTTTAGCTTCAGAATGAACTGTATTTCTAATGAATGCCCCGACCAGTAGTGCATAAATTATTCTACACATTATTTCTAGCAATAGTATTCAGAATTGTTTGCATGCAAATTCAACAATATTGAAAGATTGGTAGTAGTAGCTCACTGTACTTTTTCATTTTATGGCATATTTTCTTACACTTTTCCGACTCTCTGAACATTCACTTTTGTGACTCATGCCTTTTTTCCCTCTATTCAACTCACAAGTTTTTTCCCTATAAGAATAGGAGCTAATTGTACACTCTAGATATGAAAGTGTAGAAAACACTCGAGGTTTATTTCTTTCATCATTTTTGGAAAATAATAAATATATTATTTTTTTATTAGATTCCATTTTCTCATCATCATTTCTCCAACTTTTTAAAGTGAGTGTCTAAAGTGAGGAGTGGGGGGTGGTGTACATGCGCAAATATTGTGGTTAAACTCAGGGCCTGGGCACTCAGTTACCCCTGAGCTTTTGTGCAGAAGCCTAGTGCTCTGTCAAGTGCCACAGCTCCACATTCAGTTTTTGGCTAACTGGGGAGAAGAGACTTTGCTCCCAGAGCTGGCTTTGTCTTTCCATCTTCAGGTCATAGCTTCCCGAGCAAATAAAACTATTTTTTTTGTTTCAGTACCTACAGATTTGTGATTAATATGTTTATTCTAGCTCCTTTATTTTGTAAATTTTCCTGCTTTTACACAATTTGCACAATTTTAAATTGCAAACATTTTTGTAAGTTTTAACAATAAGTAAGAAGAGAATAAATGTTCTAAAAATTATTAAAAGTCTTATTTTAAGTGTTTTTGGTATATAAAATATTAACTTTATTATGACTCCTTTTCTGTACCAGCCCTGGGATTGAACTCAGGGCCTATACACTGATCTTGAGCTTTTTTGCTCAAGGCTGGAAATATTCTACCATGTGAGACTCAATTCCAATTGCAACTTTGTGTGTGTGTGTGTGTGTGTGTGTGTGTGCTGAACTGGAAATAGGGTCTTACAAATTTACCTTTCTGGTTGGCTTTGAATCATAATCCTCAGATGTCACCCTTCTGAGTTGATAGGATTAGAGTTGTGATGCACTAGGGACCCACCATTTTCACTTTTTACCCTAAATATTCACCTAGTTTTGAACATAGTAATTTTTTCAACTTGCATTTCCCAAATTTTATTTGCTTCCAAAATTTATCAAGTTAACCAGTGAACATTAATCATAATTTTTCTCAGAATATTTAAGGACAATTTTTGTCTGACATTATTTTTACCTAAATTTCTCAGGGAATAGCCTGTATTTGACCTCCATATTTTGAAAGTACTTATACTTTTGTGTTTTCTTGCTGTCATAGTACATAGCATGCTGATAATAACTAACTACATAAATGTGTATGTGAAAAGAGATGACAAATTTCAGAAGATTTTTTTCTAATTTCAATTAAGAAGACATGATTATATTTTACGCTCAAGAATTTTTCTTTTATCATGATCCTTCCCTTGATTTTATACTCCTTACTTGGATATAAGAAATCCTATGTATTTCCTTTTAATTTTTGACCTCTTTATAGATTTTAATAATTTTCCAATTATAATTACTGATTTAGCTTTTAGCTTTGTGCAGTTAATAAATTTAATCTTTTTTGTACATCATGTATACTGTCAGTTTTTCTTTATGAGATTTGTATACAGGCAGATATGAACACCTGAGTCTGTGCATAATTCATATGTGTATATATTTAGATATATATACATATATGTGAATGGAAATACATATATGCTACAATAACTCTCTTTGTATCTTTTAATTGAGGACTGCTGGACACATTTTAAGTTTCAGCAATGTTCTTGGTTATGTCCATTGTAGGCCAATCACACAAATACTTTTTTCAGATATAATGTCTTCTAGGTGGTAATGAGGGGGTTGAGAACAGTTGCCATGGTTGAAATTTTTTAGATCATTTACACAACCGAATGCTTTGGTATTAATTAGAATAAGCCTAAACTATGTTAGAAATCTCACTACATTCAGCTGGGAGTATTGTTTAATCCTAACACTTAAAAGTTTGAGGAGGCAATAGGGTTGTGAATTTGAAAGCAGAATAGGCTAAGTAGGAGAACTTTTCTTAAAATATATTTGATTGTTATCATTGCATGTTATGCTAAAATAACTAAGCTGAATAAAATATCTATAAAATGGATTTTAAGCAGAGGAGAGTTGCATAAGAATTTTCTGAACATGGCCCATTTAATTAACCCATTTAGTTGTTATATCTTAGGGTGAAAAATGGGTCTTGGTGACTGATAGGTTAAAATGCGTAGCTAGGTAGAGAAAGGTCGATAGGTAGACCTACCTTTCTGAAAGGTATCTTTGTTATAGAAAGGGTCCAACAACTATCAAAACCTTTGATAAAATATTCATGAAAGAAAAAACAACAATCATATTAAAGAAAAAGAAAAACCACTATCTCAAATCCAGACACAAAGGCACTAAGCCCACAAAGAACAATTATGATTCCAGAAAGAAAACAATCCAAGAGAATTCTGCACCTATTCCTTGACATCTTGAGGAGTTAACGTTGAGCTAGCCTTGGACTTCCATTTTGTATCTGTCTGTCTTTGCTTTGAGCTATTTGATCTGCAACTACCTTAGAATCCAGGAAGGACAGAACTGACAGCATCTTCTTCACCAAGAGGGACAGACGAACTTTTCTCCAGGAAAAGAAAGATCACTTCTTCCAAAGGCCTCACCACTTCCAGCCAATGACTTACTTGACCAGATTGTTCCCCTCAAGTGATATCAGAAATAACTTCTATTGAATCATGGGATAATAACCAACCAGGCCATACTTTCACACAGGCAAGACATTTAGCCTTTTGCCCCATTTCTTCCTCTATTTAAATGTAAATTTCAGGTCTGTACCGTGAAGATTGGCTGAAGTGTTTTACTTTGCCTATTCCAGTGCCACATAATCAATCTACTTGTATTGGCCTTCACCAATGAACATCCCTTGGTTTGGCGTTTTGAGTGGCTGGATTTGACATGTGAAAGATCTAGAGTTGGTCTTGGGGAATAGAATTTTGGGAAGAACCATATTGCCTTGGCTAATTTTATACTAGAAAATTCTGTATTACTTAGTACTCAAGCTAACCAGGGAGACATTCTCATCTTGTTAGTTGGAATAACCACTTAGTACCCTCAAATCTAATCTCTTCTAAAAATAATGCAGAAGATGTTTCTCCTGAATAATTATGCTTTCATGTGTGCTGGGGTTTGCACCCTTTCCACTAAACAGCTTAAGACTGACAAGTCACAGCTTGGGAGCATTGCTCTTATCCCTTGCACATTTTATTTTCAAGTCTATTTGCATATATTTGCATACATATGCATAATTGCATTCCTTTGAGGGTCCAGAAATGGATTTCTTTAATCAGGAAGCATTCTCAGGATCTCTCTTGTTAGTGATACCATGTAAACTTGCACCCTCTGTGAAATCACCTCAAAAAGTGTATTATTTAGGTAATTTCCAGCAATAATCTAAAAATAAAACTCTTCATAGGGATATTCATTATAATTGCTAATATGCTATGTGAAAAAATCTAACAGCCCTCATTTTCCATCTCAAACTGTCGGTAACTACTGACAATTCATCAGTGAGTCCTTGATCCTTGTCTAGGTTTTCAGCCATGGCTTTGGTTCTAACTGAAGGGACATTTAAAAGGAATTATGTGAGTTGGTGTATCCTGAGTCCCTGAAGACTTGCCCAACCATGAGTGATTACTGGAGTGTTTGCCTAAAGTGTTTCCTTTTGGGCATCATTAAAATACTTGAAGGAAATGCAGTGAGGTCCATTGGCTTTATTAATTTTTCTCTGTCTCCAGCACTGACACAATGGAACCTGAAATCAGGGCCTAGTTTCTTCTCACTACATAAATCAGAGTAGCAGGGATTGTTTCTCCTTGTAACAGACTCCAGTTTGAGGATAGCCAAGGCTTCAAAGGTTAGAAGTGATGTCGGTGCCAGTGTGGAAGCCAGCCCAGGAATCTAAGTGCTAGGAAAGCCAGGAGTGTTGGGAGGAGATGGCCCAAAGCTTAGTCTATTTGCCAAACTCCTCTTAGAGAGGTGATTTGAGCTAAATCCTAGATGATCTGGGTTCATTTCCTAGAACTGCAGAGAGTCTCCTATGTCAGTATCTGCAGTTCAAGGTCAGAAGTTACTCTGTTATGTGCATCCTTGCCTTAATTCACTGTTTTGCTTACACCTCACATACAGGAGATGTGAAGATGGCTTTTCAGTGCTGACTTGGGATCACAAAAGTTTGATTCTCATGAGATCTTATTATAAAGTTCAGTTCTGTTCAGATGTTCATTAAATTTCAGCTTTATTTAATTTGATTGATTTAAACATTATACTGAATCACAATGTACACTTAATTTTTAATTACGACAGTAACTGAGGTAAAATTGACTTACAATAAATTCATTAGCGTACATGATTTGAAAAGTTTTGAGCTACTTACATTCAAAGATCTATATGTTTTTATACCATATAGGATGAGGCTAAATGAAAGGACCCCCAGGATATGGAAACAAGAGCTATATAATGTGTGATTGTTCTTAATGTACTATGTTCTTTCTCATCTCTTTTGTTGTCCCTTGGTTATTCTCATATGGTTATAGTATCTTATCTTGTAATCTGGTATATTGTAGATATGTTTATTTGTTTATTTGAAATAGGAAAGGAAAGGGGGGAAACAAGATGAGGTGAGGGGGTGGGAGGAGGGAAATGGGGACAAAAACATGAGAAGGGGTATCGATGTGTGTGAAGTAATGTTCCTTCTATCTCACAAATATAACTGTAACCCCTCTATTAATTACAATAAAAATATATAAAAGAAAAAGCAATCTATATGTTAGAAATATAGCATGTTTTACCTAAAATGTATAAAAAATACATTAGAAAAAATATTTTATTCTTTTTAGTATATTCAACACCTTGCAGGATGCCTGATACTGATATATATTTTGAAATTATCCCTGCTGAGAGTGACAGACATGTATCCTATATAGTGTATGCTATATGTATTATATATACACACAGTATAAAGAAAATATCCATCACCATCAAAAATATCCTGTGTAATTTATTCCTGATCCTCATTCTCAGAAATCAGAACTTCCAACTAATTTTGGTTACTGGGTAAAGGATCTACTTTTAGATTGTGAGGACAAAGCACTATAAATGTCCTTCTTTTTGCATACTTCTTCCTAAACTTCACAAATAAATGATCTCAAACTTAAAATGGATCCACGGGCCATGATAGTTTCACTATCCCTTGAAGATATGCAAGTACTATCCCATCCATAGTAATATACTTTGGGTTTGGCTTTCCTGATAAACCCCTTGTGAGTAGAAGTCTGTCCCTGGCTGTGGACTGTGGCAGTGAGTTCAGTGCTCAGGCAGCCTCATGATCATGAAGGTAAACAACCAACATTCTTTACCAGATTGTGTGACTAAACTACAGTGTTCAGTATTCTGGGTATATGGAATAAAACGCTGACATATTTTCAACTTGCATTTTGGAATGTAATCTCATCTTATATCTAAAAGAACACATAATTTCTTCACATTTGAGCAGAACAAAGAGGGAGCTCTGCATTAGATTATGAAGGCTCATACCCGTGAAAATCTTTCTTCCTCAGTATTCTCACACAATTATTTAGATTATTTAGTCATCTGCTTCTCCCTATGTTCCTCAGTCCATGAGAGATGGAGAATTCTGCTTAGAGTTACAAATGTGCGTAGCCTGCAAATGTTCCCTGATCCGCTACAATAATGTTAAGTCTCAAATCCACATTATATGGTGCTGAAGATGTTCCTTTCTTTTGGTGTCCAGGGCATCAAGAAATAGGGTATTTTGTGGGTTTCTTTTATTTTTGCTCATTTTAATTAGATAGGGGCATTTATTTCATATCCCTCAATGAATTTTCAGCCTCAATATGCCATTTCATTTTAGGAGATAACTTTGGTCATTTTAGAAAAAAATAATTAAAAAATACTAATACCTAAAAAAATACTAATACCTTTAACATTTTCTTCTTCTCTTTAATTTTGCTCTTATAAAATTTTGTTCTCTTTTTACTTTAAATAAAACTTTCAACACCTCACATTTTGCAGGTCATTATTGACAATAAAAAATGAGTTTAAATTTAATGTAAAAAAGCCTCTTCTTTACATCTCTGTAACATTCCTAATGTGTGACATTTTCCAGTAGGACATCTAACCCATAAAAAAGGATCATTTGATTATATTGCATAGCTGGTTATTTGGTTGAAATGATGACAAGACAATATATTTTGAGGAATAAAGATAAAGTTATATAATTTATCAATGTCTGTTTTAGTTAATATTCACTTGATCATTGTGAACTCATTGCAAGATCCAGACATAAACAATCATCTAGTCTAGTCATCTTTTAGATTTAATCCATTCTCAATGATAAATTAAAAATAATAGTAGTTTTTACACATTAATTCATTTTGTTTGTATGCATTTCTGAAAAAAAGGTCATATTCCATACTTAACTATATATTGACTTGCAACAATCTTCATGGTCTATGTGGGTCTTTTCCTTTGCTTTCACCTTATACAACCCAATACTGGAGGCCTTCGAAATCAGAAAATCATGTCTATCAGTCCTAGAGGATGAAAGCAGAAAATCCAGTTCCCAGCGTGGTCATTGTCAGGCTTAGGAGGAGCCTCTCCTTGGTTTCAGATAACTGATTTGTCTTTGGGGACAAACAAATGTGAGGACAAATTGATTCTTCCCTGTGGCAAAAGGGAGAACTGTCCAAGGTATCTCATATGGGCACTCTTTCCATTCCTGAGGTCTTCTGTATCATGACCTAATTACTTCCTAAGAGCCCCGCCTCAAATACAGCACCTGGAAGATTGGTGTTTCAAAGACTCATAAACACCAGACAACAGGTGATGCCTAAAAGCTGGCTCAGAGGCTTCTCAAACTGCAGGCAGCATAAACAGACAGCTGGAGTCTACATGTGTTACTTGCTCAGTTCCAACACAAAAATGAGAATTAGTGCTCTCCCTTGTCTGCTTACCTGTTTTAAACACTGCTACTCCCCTCTTGTTTGCATTCTTGTTTCTTTTCTTTGCAGTTCTGGCAAACCTCATTCATTCTTAAGAACTAAGAGAGAATAAGACTTACTCAAGTCTTATGATTTCTGCTTTTATTGAGGGCAGCCTTCAGACTCATGCATACGAACTTAGATGTTTGCACACCACTAGCTTTGTTTTCTAGGTGATTGTCAATTGTCTCTTGTGCTGTCTGGAACTCCTCTAACCCAATAGCTTCCAGGGCAACACGTGACATTTAATAACCACACACTGGGAGTGACACATATCCACTGCCTTGGGAATTTCCTTCTTCTCTTGTAGGAAGGGTTAACTTATAACATTCCCCTCTTGAATATATTAATCCCACTATGATTCAACTAAAATCTCTTCAGCATAGAATCAGTACTTAATGTAGTATAGCATATAACTAGTCAATTGTGTCTTCTTGGGAGACTTAACCATAAAAATTTTAAATAATCACATTTGTGTAGGAGAACACACATTCCTCAATCTTTCCTAGCTCAACATATTGCCTGGTGGTACTGTGTTTGTCAAGACCAAATTGCAGTATTCTTATCTTACATCTAGTACCTCACATTAGTCATTTCTGGTTTGACTTATCAGTGAGTCCTCTCAACTTTGCTTACACAATGTGTCTAGACTCTCTCTTCTCATCCCCACATCTGCCACTCTCACTAAACCATGGTCATACTTACAATGCTAGCATCTGAGCTGGCACTCTCATACTTTATCTTTTCCTTCTTATAGAAAGAATCAGAGAAAAGCTAACAGATAAAATGGAAGGCAATCAGTTGAAATTTAAAGTGGGAGAAAAAATTAATCATAAAATATGCCCTAAATATTATATGTGGTATGTTGTTATCTGTATTTTAATTTGCATAATGATCTCTTTATGTGTCGTATTGTGTGATTACTACTTTGTAAGGAGATGGAAGCGATCGTGAAGGACCTTCTTTCAGATTCAGATAAGTTATTTTTTAGCTACACCAATTACTATTTTGTAGGACTTGCTGAAAAAATATATAATTATCTAATTATTAATTTAGAGATCCTTTCCAGAGTAGAAGGGCATCATATTTGTTATTACTTAATTATATGAATATTCTTTCTACAATCTAAACACTTGGGAAATATCTAGAAACTACAGTCACTTGAATTAAAAAATATAAAAATTTTCTGCAAATATGTATATGAGTAATAAGGAATTTATATATCTCCCCCCCGATCTATGTTGTCAATTAGATATGAAGTATCCCTGCTTTATGTAGTAAATCCTTGGTTATCAGCAAGTGGTATTATTTTAGTAAAAGGTGAAAGATTTATGTGATTTGAAAAGAAACCAGAGTATAGTAGTAGTATTTTAGGAGGTGGATCCTAGTTGAAGTAAATAGGCCACTAGGGCTGAGGAATTGGTGGCATCTTGTTCCTTACCTCAGTCATTGTCATCTCCTCCTCCTCCTCCTCCTTCCTCCTCCTTCCTCCTCCTTCCTCCTCCTTCCTCCTCCTTCCTCTTCTTCTTTCTTCTTTCTTCCTTCTTCTTCTTCTTCTTCTTCTTCTTCTTCTTCTTCTTCTTCTTCTTCTTCTTCTTCTTCTCCTTCTCCTTCTCCTTCTCCTCCTTCTCCTTCTCCTTCTCCTTCTTTCTTCTTCTCCTTCTCCTTTCCCTTCCCCTCACTCCCTCTCCCTCTCCCTCTCCCTCTCCCTCTCCCTCTCCTCCTCTTCCTCCTCCTCCTCCTTCTTCTTCTTCCTTTCCTTTATATTATTATTATTTTTTTATTATTATTATTGCTCATCCTAGAGCTTGAACTCAGGGCCAGTGTACTGCCCCTGAGCTTATATGCTAAAGGTTATGACTCTCCATTATTAGACATATAGCTCTTTATCTCTGTTTTTTTTTGTTTATTAATTGGATTTAAGATTCTCATCATCTTGCCTGACTGGGCTAGCTTGTATCCATAATCTTCAGATCTTCTTAGCAGTTAGGATGACAGACAAGAGCCACCTGCTCCTCACCTATTGGATTCTCCCTGTGCTGCCTCTCCACCAGGGATGAGCTACTTTTTTCTATCACATGGTCCTGTCCCTACAACGCTTTGCCATGAGATCAGGATCAAATGAATCAAGGAGTGTGGACTGAAACCTCTAGAATTTTGAGCCAAAATGAAGCTTACCTGTCTTTACATTGTTTTCTGTTAGGCATTTCATCACAGCCATCAATCTCTGGCTAATACACCATAAAATGATGGGATGATAAAACTTAAAGCCAGTAGCAAATTTTCCTCTAGAATCAGCCATCTAATAATTGATAAAGTTGGTTTAAAAATATAGTAAATATTAATCAGCCTGTTACTTTAGTAATCTAATTTTAGTTGACCAGTCGGTACCTCTTCCAGCCTGTTAACTATAATCAGTGCTATAGTTCATACCCACATTGAGGCATTGGGACAGCTATAAAGTATTTACATTGGGACGCAGAATATTCTTTGTGAAATAGCATGCCAGTTGAAGTTTTCTGGATGCAAATTTTGAAAAGCTGAATACCAATACTTTCCCTTTGAAGAGACTGAAACATAAAGGTATGTGTAATACTTCATTTTAACTATTATCTTTGAAACAGTAAATTAGGGCAACCAAGTTTAAGCAATATTAGTCACAAAATTTCTGGCTTTGTTCCTGACAAAATAATTGAGCATTTTCCATAAAACCATTAGTGTTGAACAAGCTATTATGAAATTCAAAGAACTGAGAATAGAAATAAAATACACATATTCTTTGTTTCTTGTTAATAACACAGGTAAGTTCTAAAAGTTTCTCAGAAAAATAAATGATTATTGAACTTTAAAAAGCGAGACAATATTTTTTTTAAATCTAACAATTTATGGTATTTGTACCTGGAAAGACATACTGGAATAAAGATAGGTCATTACAATATGTATTTTCATATATTTTATTATAATTAATAGATGGGTTACATTATATTCACCAGATACAAGGTGCATTACTTCACATACATTGATACCCTTTCTCATGTCTTAGTCCCCATTTCCCTCCCCCAACACCCACCCCTCATCTTGTTTTTCTCCCTTCCCTATCCGATTTCAAATACCCAAATATGTATATATATACAATATATCAGATAACATGGTAAAATACTGTGACAATATGAGATAATCAAGGGACACCAAAAAGATGACAGATAACATAGTACATTAAGGACAACAATCATTCATTATAAGGATTTTTGTTTCTATATCCTGGAGGTCCTTTCATTTAGTGTCGTACTATATGGCCTTATGAATCTAGGTTTTGTTCTACTGTAAATCTCTGATAGGAGAGCCCAAGGTTTCTACTGATTAAGACAAATGAGGGAAACCATTGAGCCTATGTTCTTTTGAGTCTGGCTTACTTCACTTAATATGATTTTAAGTCTTTCCATTTCCTTGCAAATGTGTCAATGTCATTCTTTCTGACAGCAGCATAGAATTCCATTATGTATAAATACCACATCTTGTTGAACCACTCATCAACTGAGGGGTATCTGGGTTGGTTCCATATCTTTGCTATGGTAAATAGTGCTACAATGAACATCATTGTGCTAGTAGATTTCTATGTCCTTGTTTCTGGATGATTGGGTAAATGATAAGTAGTGGAATTGCTGGGTCATAGGGGAGCTCTATGTTTAGTCTTTTGAGGAACTGCCATATTGCTTTCCAAAGTGGTTGAACGAGTTTGAACTCCCACCAACAATGTAGTGGTGATCCCTCCTGGCCACATCCCCTCCAGTATCTCTTGTTATTAGATTTCTTGATCCTGGCCATTCTAACTGGAGTGAGGTGGAATCTTAGAGTTGTTTTGATTTGCCTTTCTTTTATGGCCAGAAATATGGAGCATTTCTTCATGTGTCCATAGGCCATTCTTATTTCTTCTTCAGAGAAGACTCTCTTTAAGTCTTTGACCCATATTTTAATGGGTGGCTGTTTCTTTGGAGTGATTCAATTTTTTGAGCTGTTCATTTATTTTAGATATGAGGCCTTTGTCTTTTGTATGGTTAGTGAAGATCTTCTCCCACCCTGTAGGCTTTCTAGTTAATTTTCTAGCTATGTCCATTGCTGTGCAGAAGCTCTGCAGGTTAGTGCAGTCCCACTTATCCAAACTTTCTCTGGTTTGTTGTGTTTCTTGGTCCTTATTAAGAAAGTTTCGACCTGTGCCAAGGAGACAGCCTCTTCAACAAGTGGTGCTGGCAGAACTTGTTAAGCACCTGCAGACAACTAAAGTTGGATCCTTCTTTGTCACCCTGCACTAGGCTTAAATCCAAATGCATCAAAGACCTCGAGGTAAAAGCAAATACACTGAAAACAGTACAAGAAGGAATAGGAGATACAGTAGGTCTCCTTGGCACAGGTCGAAACTTTCTTCTGTAAGGCAAAGGACATAGCTAAAAAATTAACTAGAAAGCCTAGAGTGGGAGAAGACCTTCACTAACCATACAACGGACAAAAGCCTCATATCTAAAATATATCAAAATTGAATCACTCCAAACTAATCTCCAAAGAAACAACCACCCATTAAAAGAAGGGCCAAAGACTTAAAGAGAGTCTTCTCTGAAGAAGAAATAAGAATGGCCCATAGACACATGAAGAAATGTTCCACATCTCTGGTCCTCAGTTCTATTTTCCATTGGTCTTCGGGCCTGTTCCTGTGCCAGTACCAAGCTGTTTTGGTCACTATAGCTCTGTAATAGGATATGGTTTTGAAGGAAAAAAAAATAGGATTGTGATCTTAGCCCTCAGTCCCACCATTCTGCCACCCATTTTTTTAACTCTACCCCCACTTTTGTATTGGTTTGAAGCTCAGACTTTTGCACCTTTACATGTACCCACCATCCTCTATTTTTATTGCTCATCACAAACTCAGTGTTTTAGCCAAATGACCATGGAATAATATCTCAGAATTCAAGAGACAAAATAAAACTTTCCATTTTAAATCTTATCTTAATTATTTTGACTTAGCAATGGAAGGCAAATACACATGACTATAAATACCCATTTTAACAAGATGAGGCAGTGGGACAGGGTAAGGAGATGGGGACAAAACATGAGAAGGGTTATCAATATGAGTGAAGTAAAGCAGCATCTACCTGGCAAATATAACTGTAACCCCTCTATTAATTAAAATACTTTTTAAATAATTTTTATTGTAATTAATAAAAGGGTTACATGATATTTGCCATATAGAAGGTGCATTAATTCACATACATTGATACCCTTTCCCATGTCTTGGTACCCATTACCCTTCCCCCCCCACCCACCCCCTGTCTTGGTTTTCCCCCTTCCCTATCAAATTTCAAATAACAAAATACAAATAAATTCAATATATCAGATAACAAAGTGAGGTACTGTAACAATATGAGATAACCAAGGGACAGCAAAGAAGATGAGAGATAACATAGTACATTAAGGACAACAATCATTCGTTATATGGCTTTTGTTTCAATATTCTGGAGGTCCTTTCAATTAGCTTCATACTATATGGCCTTATGTATCAAGGTTTTGCTCTATTGCAGATCTCTGTTAGTAGAGCACAAGGTTTCTACTGATTATGACAAATGAGGGAAACCATTGAGCCTATTTTATTAAGATAAATGCATAAAATCTGAAATTTAGGTCTAATAGGCAAAATCACTTTGTATTTCTGAAAATTTATATGCAATCACAGATTGGCTAAGAGTTTTTGTTCCCCAGTTTCTTTGTTTTTTTATCAGTTCTAGGGCTGAAGCTTGAACTCTGAGCCTGAGAACTTAACTATTAGCCTTTTTGTCATTATTATCTAGATATACTTGTGTCATAGACTTTCTTGCCTAATCTGACTTCAAACTGCAATCTTTAGCTCTTAGTTCCTGAGTAGCTAGAATTACAAGCATGAGACATCCCACAGACCAGCTGCTTTGAATTCTTAATAAGCTTTCCAACATTGAACCTAACAACTTATTCCTAAAAGGACTATCTCTTCTTTGCCACATTCTGCTTTAAAACTACTCTGTGAAAAAGAAGTGTGTTGCCATGTCAAGAAATTAGTTTCTCCTTCCAACAACTGTAATGATGGACCACAAGTAACATATAGTAAAAGTATTTTGTACACAGAATTTACTTGTGAAAATTTAACTTAAGTATCCTGAGTTTCATAACTTAAATTTAAAAGAACTAAAATTGTTATTTCAAATAAAGTGATCCAAAGCCCAAAGAATGTCAGTTAGGGCTAGGAGTTTGGCCTAGTAGTAGAGTGCTTGCTTAGCATGCATGAAGACCTGGGTTTGATTCCTCAGTACCACATACATAGAAAAGCCAGAAGTGATGCTATGTCTTAACTGACAGAGCCCTAGTCTTGAGGAAAAAGCCCAAGGATAATGGCCAGGCCCTGAGTTCAATCCCCAGGATGTCAATTACATGTCATTAAGGGTTTATTTTCTTTTTTTGTCTTGTTTTGAGAACTTTTAAGAATAGCCAAGAGTTTTGCTTTGCTTTTTTAGTTTTTAAGCTCTTCCTCTATCACTGGAGTATTTTGATTATTGCTTCAACACATTCATAGAGTGTTATTTAATTTTTACACATAAAACATATTCATTTAATTTAATATTATGAAGGATTAAAATCTACATTTTGGGTTTCAGATTTCAATGTTTTAAAAGAGACCACCTTTGGCTCATACCAAGGCCAGCCATTATTTGGCAAACTCAGCTTCATGAATCTCTTTCTTTCTTTCTTTCTTTCTTTCTTTCTTTCTTTCTTTCTTTCTTTCTTTCTTTTATATTTCTTTCTTTCCTCTGATTACAGTGCTATTCTTTCCTGGGAAGTCTTATATCATTCCCCAAACTACTACTATAAATGAGATTCAAATCTAAATGCTACAATGGGATTTTCAGAGATGGATTTTTCCCTTTTTTAGAGCTGGACTTGAGCATTTCTTCTAAGAAATGAGCACGTGTCCCAGGTTAAACCATACAATCATTTCCCTGAAATTTTATTTGAAGTAGTTATAGAGGCTGGGAATTCATCTTAATGGTTGAGTACTTAGTATTATTAAATACCCGAGACCTAAGTTTAATTCTTAGTATTGAATAAATGGAGAGGAGGAGGAAAGATGGAAAAGAGAGGAGGGGAGAGAAGTGAAGAGGAGAAAACAGAAGAGGAAAGGAAAAGAGATGTGGGAGAAGGAGAAAGAGGATGAGAATTAGAAAGAGGAAGAAGAAGGGAGAAGAGGAAAAACGAAAGGTAGGAAATGATGGTAATGAGAAAAAAAGAAAAAGGAGAGAAAGAGAAGGGAAGAGGAGGAAATTTAAATGATATTTAAAAGCTAGATTTTTTTCTGTGAAATAAGAAGCAATGTTTTAATGTTTTCAGAATGTCTAGTAGTCTTTCTCTGTTTCAGGAGAATACATCGGTAGGGATCTACTGTACCTTTCTCACACATGGCCACTCAATAGACTTAGAGGAGTTTTGAAGTCAAAATTTGAAGGGCAAGGAAGTGTTGCTTTGGGTTGATGAGGTCTACACCATTATTTTAATCACAAATATTTTAATAGAAATCTTTCATAAATATGTTTACAGAAATCATAAGTTTGTTCTTAGTAAGTCATTTTCAGTTATGTTTAAATATCTTATAGTGAAACATTGACAAGAAGATTTCTAAAATATTGGTGATAGCAGGTTCCCAAGTCTGGCAAACATAAGTACAATTGGCAGTTTCCCTAGATACTAATTCACATTTGTCTTCATAATGTGGGAATCATGATGCAATTTGAAAAAGAAACTGCGAAATTTAAGAATATATAACATCCTGGAGTAGCTTTTTATTATAGATTGAAAAAATTCTATTCTTAAGAAACATCAGGTTGTTAAATTCCTTATAATTATAGTGGTTATTTCTAGGAGATTTTGTGTAATAACTCCAGAGAAACACCCAAAACATACTACCCAACACAGTGGATATTAACACTAGATTTTATAAAATAAAAAAGATAGACTACTAAGTCATTCAAATAACAACTACTGAACATATTAATAGCAAAAATGGATGTTTCCCTTACACTCTGCTACTTTGTCTCACACTGAATTTCTTTCCTTCTCTTCATAGAAAAATAACAAATATGTTAAACATGATTAGTATTCATCCAGAAATATGGTATGAAAATGTAGGGAAGGGTGCATCTGCATTTCAGGTTTTTATGCAAAAGGTAGAATTCCATTTTCAGAAAGGATGAATAGAATTTCTCAAATAAAAGAACAATCATAGTACACTTGGATTTTATTTAACACAGTTAACAATATGGTGACAAACCTACAGCCAACACTATACCAAATATTGAATAATGATACTGTGCCCTCTAAAATTAGGAAGAGACCAAGAATGTTCACTCCCTTTACTATTACTCAATACTATATAAAAATCCTCACCACCACAATAAAGGCAAGATAAAGGAAGATAAAGTCTTCCAAATAGAAAAGGAAGAAATTAAATATCCCTATTTACAGATGAAATGATTCTACATCTAAAGCAATCTGAAGATCCTACCCCCAAATTTCTAGAGCAGATAATCATCTTCAATAAAGTAGTAAGATATAAAAGAATACAGAAAAATCAATATCTAGACTATTAAAAAGAGGGAAACTGGGAAAGCAAGTCTATTAACAATAAGCCTTGCAAAAAATAAACAAACAAACAAAAAACCACAGAATAAAATTAAATGAAGTGGTAAGCACCTACAACAAAAACTAGAAAATCTTGAAGAGAACTGAAGTATGGCTCAAGGGGTAGTATGCCAGATATGAGTGGTGAAGTTGCATGCGGGCAGGAGCCCCGAGTTTAAGCCCTAGGGACAGCACCAAACAAATACTCAATAAACAGCATCAGAAGAAAGACATTAAAGAAGACATCAGATCATAGAATGATCACTTATGTTCATGGAGTGGCAGAATTAACATCAGAAAAATGTGTATATACTGCTAATGACAAACTATAAATTCACATGACTAACCTCACATTAACTAACTTGTGAATATCTGTTGTAACCAAAGGAAGATGTATATAAAATGGTGCCACCTCTGGGAAATGGAGTCAGAACTTATTTAGAGACAGAGAGAAAGAAGAGAAAACCTGCAGGGAGAGATGTGTGCAGGTGTGCTCAGATTTACATATTGATTAGAGCCATAGATGTATGTGGTTGTGGCAGTACCATAGGGATGCAAAATTAGATAGAAACATGCTCTCCTGCTACTATCATAGTATACTATAGATCTACTAAAGAGAAACTGCTCAGTGTTACTTTATGTCTTATTTTTAATTGAACATGAAGGAAATCCAGTATTTTAACTGTAAAAATGCCAATATTTCTGTGTAGAAGCCTGTTGCCATTTTAGTCTTCAGTGGAATTTTTGTCTCCAAAAACAATGGTATTGAATTGATATAATTTATCCTGGGTTATCAAAATATTTGTGTTGCCTTGGGAGTGTGAACTGGTAAATTATAACATTTGGAAAAGCATGACACAATACTATACAATCTCAGTTATTAAAGACGATTGGCACATGTTCATGGAGAATCTAGATGGTAATGTTCAAGTAAACTTCATATGTCTTCAGATGACCTTTTCTTTGTTTCTTATATATTTCCTGTGATGAACATGCTAAAGAAAAGCTATTTTAAAACAATAATTCCCAGAATCACTTTCAGAGATAGAAGTCAATTCAAAAGTTTATATGGGAATATTAAAGGCCCCCCAAAAGCCAATGTAATTCTGAGGAGAAAAAAAGGTGATGTTGGCAAAACCAAAACAACATTTACAGCTGCACTCTAGACCATAGTATCAAGATCACTTGGTACTGGTATAAAAATAGAACCGATGACCAATGGACTAGATTAGTAAACCCAGAAATGAACTCATCTGCTTTTAGACACCAAATTTTTGAAAAAGAAGCCAAAATTATGCTGGGATAAATATAGCCCCTTTACTAAATGGTGCTCAAAAATTGGATATCCAGGAGTAGCAGAGTAAAACTTGTTTTTCCACCAGTACTAATATCAATTTAAAGTGGATCGAAAACCTTAATCTTAGGCCTGAAAGCTTGACATTGCTACCCATAGAGTAGAGATAGCACTAGAATTTGACATAGGCAGGAACGTGGTGAACAGAATTCCACAGGATTTGCAAACCTGGGGGAGAATTGCCAAATGGGATTGCATCAGGCTAAAAGCTTTCTTCAGAATGAAGGATCCAGTCATCATTAAGCTGACAAAACAACCTACAGAATGGAAAATCTTTGGCAGCTATGTCTGACAAGTATCTAATGACCAGAATATACATAGAGTCTAAAACACTAAAAATTTTCAGAGAATTAATAATCCAATTACTAAATTGGAAAAATTAAAAAGAGATGCTTGTCAAAAGAAATACAAATACACGAGGAAATGATAAACATTCCTAAACATAAAAGAAATGCAAATCAAAGCAATATTTCATTCCAATGAGAATGACTATCATCAAATGATGACTAGATTACAAACCAGAATACAGTAAAGCTACTTGCCCGATCATGTTTATTGCTGCACAATTTACTATAGCCACAACATGAAAACTATCTGGATGATTTTCAATGGGCAAATGGATCAAAAATCATAGTATATGTACATAATGGAACTTTATTCATCCATTAGAAATGGAGGTGAAATTATTATGACATCGTTAGCAAAGGAATTGATAGATCAGGAAACAATACATGAAGTGAAATAAGTCAGGCCCAAAGAGACAAAAAACTAAGTTACGTAATTATATTTTTGTGCTAACTGAAATATGATATTTTTTAGGGGAGGACTCAAATGTTGTAATGTCTGCCTATATATTTTATATAAAATGAAAGGTCTGTCTATACATTTTATAAAGAAAATACTTCTTTTCTGGTTCCTCAGCAAAGTAGCAATTGTTTGAGCTAAAGCAGAGCTATTTCCATGTTATTTGTCTTGATAAATTTGAAAAAATAATTATGCTATTATGTCAAGTTATACAGGAATCTATCTGCCATTGTTACTTACATAGATATGTCTATGTGGACATGTGGATTAATTTTTTTCTTTGTCTTTTTTTTGTACATGAGTTTATTTGTTTACTTTCTACTATCTCTGTATTCCTTGATTCTGAACTGGGCATTAGTGTTCAGGAGACAGAACATTTTTTTTTACTTCTTCCCTAGTTTGAAGAAGAACAGCTCTTGAAAGAGCACAACAGAAAGAATTATGGCTCGCTATAATGTTCCTAAAACTGAACGCAGACTGAAAAAATTAAAAAAAATTGTTTCATGACATTCAGCCTTAATCTGTTTTCTTCTCTGAAGTTCATTTGCAAGGGGTGGTACTGAGTACTATGGGCCCTAAAAAGTTCCTGAATATCCAAAAATAGATTTGTTACTTTAAGGACTTTCATTAATGATCATAGATCAGATAAAAACACACAGTAGTGATTTATGTGTTCCAAAATCTCCTTGTTAGTAAAAACAAATACATGAAAAAAATGAAGTCAGTAAGGTTAGAACAATTTCCTTAACATGTATGGCTCACAGAGCAGGGAAAGAGAAAGTTACATTAGAAATTGCCAATTCATGTGAAACAGGTCTTAATCCTGACAATTTACTTAACAATCTAGATAAAGTTGATATTTTTTCTGAATTACATAATTTCCTATCCTCTATAGCTTATATGCCGAATACATGTATGAAGAAAACATCAACTCAGAATAATAACATCTTTATTTCTACTACTTATAATTAGAGGAAGACAAAAAATCTGTCATTCATCTATGTTTTTAAATAAATTTTGTTGTCGGGATAATGTATAGAGGGGTTACAGTTACATTCTTCAGGTAGAAGGGGCATTACATTGATATCCCTTCTCATGTTTTTGTCCTTCCCCCAACCCCTTCCAATCATCTTTCCCCCCCTTCCCTTTCCTATTTCAAATAAACAAATAAATGTATATACAATACACCAGGCAACAAAGTCAGGTACAGTAACAACATGAGATTAACCATAAGGGCAAAAAAAAAGAGAGAGAAGAGAAATAACATAGTACATTAAGAACAACAATTACACATGATAAACCTCTTGTTTCCACATCCTAGAGTTCATTTCATTTAGTCTCATCCTATATGACCTTATGTACATAGATTTTGAGCTATTGTAATCTTTGCTAGGAGAGTCCTAGATGTGTACTAATTATTACAATGAGGGAAACCATTGAGCCTGTGTTTCTTTGGGTCTAGCTTACTTGACTTAATATAACTTTTTCCTCATTTAATTAAAAATATTTATAAAAATATTTATAAATGTAAACTACTAATTATGACAGAGTTTAAGGGTTACTTTGAAAGGCAGGATTTAGAGTGTGATTTCTGTGGGCTGGGTCTAGAATTTAGTCAGTCTGTCTTTGTCTCTGTCTCATTGTACTCTCCAAGAGCTGTACTATTATCAATTTTCCCTGGAAAACTTCATAGAAATACAAAAAACACAAGTTCTTTCCCAGACTAATAGCATCTGTATGTTTATGAAGTTCACTGAAGAGATTTTTATGCAACTTAATATTTGAAAATCACTGAACCAACTTAGTAGCAGCAAAGAATACATATTTCTGTCTCCATTAAAGCCCCTGATGTAGGGGTGTTAAAAGTGAAAGAACTGAACCTTTCTAGGTAGGGCTAATGGCTGAGATAAGGACATTCTTCAATTTGTTGAGAAAGAAAAGATTTGTGACTTTGCTAAGCATTCACTGCTATTTTAGTCACAGCCAGAACCAATAACCAACAGTCTATTCTCTGGTAAGTTTGACTGAGCGAGAGCGAGAGCGAGAGCGAGAGCGAGAGCGAGAGCGAGAGAGAGAGCGAGAGAGAGAGAGAGAGAGAGAGAGAGAGAGAGAGAGAGAGAGAGAGAGACAGAGACAGACAGAGAGAGAGACAGAGAGAGACAGAGAGACAGAGACAGAGAGACAGAGACAGAGACAGAGAGGGGAGGCACAGTGGAAGCTATTCCTATAATATCCGTAATGGCACTAACACATTCCAAGAGGTAACAGTTTGTAATGTGCCAGAGGGAAGATGAGTCATTTAATTCTCCAACTCAACAAGCATTTGATATTTTTAACAACTTCTAAGTGCATTCAAAATTTAACTATTAAGGTATATGCTTTCCCATTTATAACATGGTATGTCAAATGGAACTTTGTCTATGATTTAAAGGGATTCTATCAAATAGATCTTTTTTATTTTCCCCTTTAATCCTGAGATACAGAGTTCTGCCAAGGTGAAGATGCCTTCGTTCTCCTAAATCAAACTTTATGCCCTTCCTCTTCCTTATGGTCTCTGTTGATATGATTAGTCCTGCTTTCCTTTTATATAGTGATAATCCTTGATTAAGCTTGATTCCACTTCAGGTGAGGCTTAGAAGAGGATTCTTGGGTAAGTATTTTTAGTAAGAGTGATTAAGAACTCAGCATCTCTTTCTATGTGAGATTCTTGCATCACAGGATGCATAAACACCAAATATCTTGTACAAAGTCTCATTTTTCTTCATTCTTGTAGGTGACAATCATTGATAGATGTCATTTTCTATTGCAGAACAATTGAGAAAGCAATAAACACTATTCTGTTCAACTATTTCTTAATAGCTATTTGCTATAACTCACTTGGTGAAGTGGTTAGGAGATAAAGATTAAGTTAGTACAACATGACTTAGTTATTCATGTCAAACTAAATTTCACTGGCAAATGTTTTAGGGTAATATAATTTTACTTCTTAGTAGATACCTAAGCTTAAACTTTAACATCATTCCTAAATTTCAGTATGGTTTGAATATTAATTGTCTCTCCAACTGTTTCCTGTGCTGAAGACTTGACTCTCACCTGATAACACTATTGAGAGGAGACTGGATCATCAGAGCTCTAATTTCATCACTAAAGATACCCATTGATGAGTTCAGAGCTGACTTTTATTTTTGCCAGTCCTGAGGCTTGAACACAGGGCTTGAGCACTATCCTTGGGCTTTCTCAAGGTAGAGCTCTACCACTTGTGCCACAGCACCACTTCTGACTATCTCTGTGTTTGTGATACCAAGGAATTGAACCTAGGTCTTTGTGCATGTTAAGTAAGCACTCTACCACTAGGCCATACTCCCGGCCTCCAGAAGAATTTTATTAGGAAGTGAGATCTAGTTGGAGGAAGTAGGTCACTGATGGATTGCTTCTAAAGGGCATGTCTTGATCCTGTACACTTCCTCTTGCTCTTTTCTGTCTCCCGACTTCCATGAGTTGTGAGAAAAGCCTCCCTCTTTCACTTTTGGATTAAAGTGGGATACTTAAAAGGTTTCTGTTTTGACCTAGTTACTTGGCTGTCTGTTATTCTGCTGAGACAAAACAGTAGATATTGTGAGGAGTTAAGAAATACCTCATTTTGTTCAAGAAAGTAGCAGAGGGGGTGTGTAATTAAGACAAGCCCTACCCTCTTCAGACTAGCCAATCACAAGCAGATGTACACCTGGGCGTGGACCATTTGGGCAGGAGTCCAGAATCTTGTGTGTTAGAGGTAAAAAGCGGACAACCTGACTGTTCTTTGTGCTTGCTTGCCATTGGGCAACCTTCTCCAAAGAAAGAAGTTTTGCCTTGCTGAGATAATTCTTTGTTTTTGTGACTCTGATGGTCATTGGAGAGTATCCTTGTAAAAGGAGTAATCTGCTTTTCCTCTCCCATTCCCTTCACTATTGTTTTGCTACCTTTGTGATCCAGAGGCAAAGCAGCCGAATGATTATGATCACTCTAAAATAATGAGGCAAGAAAATTCTTTCCTCCTTTAAGTTGATATACATGGGCATTTTGTCATAATAATGATAAACTGATAGCTAAACTTAAATATACCCCATAAATGTATGTATGTACATGCATGGATATTTAAATAAGACTGACATTAAAATCTGGAGCTGGGAATATAGACCTAGCATGCATGAAGCCCTGAGTTCCATTCCTCATTCCCACATAAACAAAAAAAAAAGACTCAAGTGGTAAACCACTAGTCTTGAGAAAAAGAAGCTCAGAGACAGTTCCCAGGACCTGAGTTCAAGGATAGGCAAAAAAATATCTGCTATAACTGGATGTGAATTTTGCCTTTACTTTTATTGGTTCAGTGAAGTAGGATGCCCCTTGATTTCTCTGACCTGCTTTTCACACAATTGCAAAATGACCTAACATCATGGAAGGTAGACAAAGCCTTTATTATGATATGTATATCAATGATAAGTTATTAATTCTTGTTGAAATAAAGAGCACATAGATATTAAAAACTAGGAAAAATCATCTCATCAAATCACAGCTATATACATACATACATATGTATATATATATGTGTGTGTGTGTGTGTGTGTGTGTGTGCATTTTGAAAAAGGGAGGATATAATTCTAGGAATCTAATAAGAAGTTTAAAAAGAGAGAAAAAGCATGAGTATCAAAAAATCGAAAGACTGGGACATTTCTGACCCTTTGTCAGTTTCTATTTGATTCTCATTTTTATGCCTTTCCCATTTTACTACATATCACATAATAGAGAAATAATTTATACCCAACAATTAAACCACTGAAGAGTAGTAATTTTAAATTATTTCAGACTTACCACAACTTGAGAAAATATAGATTTTAAAATATTTATATTATATACTGATATTTCAGAATATCAGAAAGAAAAGATGTAAAAATTTCTAAAGATGAATAAAAATCAAAGGACACAGAAATGAGAATGCATTGATCTTCTTAAATACAACCTTGGAAGTAAGAAATCAGTGAAGCAACACATTTAAAACACAAACAGAAAACAATTTCTAGTTTATATATATAGTTAAAGGTTGACACATGAGGACATTTTCAGACATGTGCAATCCCTAAACATTTTTTTCTCTTACTACCTTATCAAGAAAGTTATTGAGAAATCTATCCTTAAAATGAGGGAATATGTAATTAAAGGAGTATAGCAAATGTGAGTCCCCAAAGTGGCAATTTGTTACACTTTTACTTTAAGTAAAGGGCATTTAGTAATAGGAAATTCCAGGAGAGGCTTTCTGTGGACTTTGACTTTCTCTCCTACACCCCCACACCCACAGGTTGTGGGGCTTTAACTCTGAGCCTGAGGACTGTCCCTGAGCTCAAGGATAATACCCTACCACTGGGTCTGGGCATTGTCCCTAAGCTCTTCAGCTCACTGACCCACAGTGCCACTTCCAGCTTTCTAGTGGTTAATTGGAGATAAGAGTGTCTGTCATAAGTCTACAGTGCCTGGGCTGGCTTTGAACTGCAATCCTCAGATCTCAGCCTCAAGAGCAGCTAGGATTATAAGCATGAGCCACTGCGACCCATGCTTCTATGGACTTTAACTGCTTTAACCTAGATTTTCAAAGAAGAATCTAAGTGTATTGAATGCTGTTATCAATTAGAATAACACTCGATCTAGATAGGCTACATCACAGCCTATCCCAAGAGTGCATGTATATTTACCCTCTCTTAACTCATCTGTATCCCCTTTCCTTTTCTCTCATGTGAAGCGGCCACATGGACATCTATGACTCCAAGAGTAGTTCAATATTCATGTTCCTTTCTTGTAATGTTTGTAGGCAGGTAATCAAGCTCTATGGTCTTTTGTCAACCTATCTGCTGTCAGTTTCTTTCAAAAACTCTGATATGAAATCTTCAAGAAAGAAGATATGCCACACAGATAATGGGAGATTCAACAGAGCGAATAAAACTGTTCAAGAGAATCTGAAAGAGGGAAAACAAGTGGATCACTTGACCCAAGGGACAAGCAGATCAACATCAACACCTTTTGTGCCTGTATGTATGTATGTATGTATGTATGTATGTATGTATGTATGTATGTATGTATGTCGTGGGGCTTGAACTAATTTCATGGGTACTGTCCCTGAGCTTTTTTTGTTCAAGGCTAGCACTCTACCATTTTGAAATACAGCTCCTCTTCTGTTTTCTGTAGTTTTGTTTTTGGATTTGGATGGTTAATTGGAGGTAAGAATCTCAAGGATTTTTCTGCCTGGGCTGGATTCCAACCGCAATCCTTCGATCTCAGCTCCTGAGTAGCTAGAATTATAGGAATGAGCCACCAGCGCCTGGCTTCCCTCTATCTTTTTAATGGGAAAAAATGGGAAAGTATATTCCCCACACAAATGATAGAATAAACTGAGAAACACTTGGCTTATTGGAAGTAAAACAGTTCTCCTGGGAATTCAAAAGTATAGCTTGGCTAAAGATCTAGGCCATGTAGGAGAATAAAGGCATCCTGGAGTAAGACCTGTAAAAAATGTAGAAGAAACAATTCATTGAATTTTGTGCTCTTTTTGAAAAGAAAAAAGATACTTGAGGTAAAAAGAAGATATAAAAATTTAATAGTATGTATGAAGAAACATGAGCACATAAAAACAAGCACAGCCTGTGTGAGATCAGAAACAATTTAAAAGGAAACAAAAAAGAAAGAAAGAAAAGAAAGAAGGAAGAAAGAAAGAAGCTATATGACTACGGTGAGATGGTATCTTTTAGCTGTAGCTTCATTTGTCTCATTCTTGTTTTAAGCCCAAATATTAACAGGATTAAAATAGGAGAATGAAGGACATGAAAAGAAAACCATCTCTATGTAAGAAATTCAAAGCATGTTTTGCCATCATCCCAAGTCAGTAGATAAAATCTAAAAATCAGTGACCACAGAGGCAGAAACTTATTCATATCACTTAGAATTTTTCAAGAATATATGCCTCTTTTAGAGTTGAGTGTTTGTGCTTGCTTTTAGAAAGAAAGAGGTAAGTGGAACAGCCCAGAGTTACTTGGCTTTGATACTTCTGGTGCATCACTTATCTCTTTAAGCTAATGTTGCAAGTATTGTGTTGATAAAAAGAATAGAATTAAAATATTCATGATGTAGGTGCTAAGCCTTCTTGAGAGCACCACACTAAAATCTCTGAGTAAGAGCCATCTGCTTTATTATTGCCTGCCTGTTTTTCCTTGGAGTGCACTGGTGGAGCAGGCGTGCACAGCCAGTTACTGCTGTTCAGAAAGACTCATACTGCCCATCACACTGATTCAGAGGACACCCAGGAATGGCAGTGTTGCAAATGCCTGTATGTAAAGAAATTCTGTCTTTTCTTTGCAAGCAGGAGGCTGCCTGGCAACCATTATCCTGTTTAAGGAGAAGAGAATAGTCCACATACTTCCCTGTATGTACCAATTATGAGATTTAATGATACACAATTAAAAACCAAGTCTCTGGTTAGTTTAAAGCCATTTTTACTACAGTCAGACCTAACTTTACTATAAATCTCAGCTACATGGAAATTTTTTAAAAATGCATTTCAGGAGAAACTACTGCATTAAATTGTTTATAGTAAACATTATTTTTCTTCCTAAGTGGTTTAATAGTTTTAAAATAACATGTGAATAAAACCAATGCAAGGTTTGGAAGATGAAGTTGAGTGAATTCTATTATGTCTCATTGCATTATGTTTCATTGCATTATCCTTTCCAATAGAGTAAATGTACTGTACTCAGTTTGGACTTAGTCATGCTATAGTGTGCTTGTCAGAAAATTTGCATTTCTGTGATCAAAAGGAAAGATGTGTTTGAGATTTATTGGAAGAATTGTTGCAAAAAAGGCTTTAAGTACCTCTGAGATCATTTTTCTGTTATGATGTTTTGTGAAGGGATTTAGAGACAAGGTGCTAAATTGTAGGTGTGTCCAGAGTAGAACTGGAGTCCTGTGGGTGCAAGATTCTTTCTCAAGAAACATATAGTCCTTTAATTCTCAGGAATCATTAGGGACCACTGTTCTTCTACTACTTTCCTTTACTATGAAACTGGAACAAAAATAAGTATAAGAAAAACAACAATTTCGCGCTCTCTCTCTCTCTCTCTCTCTCTCTCTCTCTCTCTCTCTCTCTCTCTCTCTCTCTCTCTCTCTCTCTCCCTCTTTAGGCAGGTCACAATGAGCGCAAGGAAATCATATGACATTCTTACTTCATACTCTTGTCCTAAACATTTGGGTCAATCTTTTTCTTTTTTTTTTTTTGATGGATTATTTTCCTTCCATTCCTTGAAGCCAGGCAATATGTGACCTGGTTTCAATAATTCTACAAAATGAACAACTCAGTTAATTTCAATGAATGAGAATTCTGACAAGTCTAAAACAAACACAAAACAAAAGTAAAACCCAGAAAACAGACCAAAACAAAACAAAACAGAAAACCCATCCGATTCTGAAAGCTCTTAACTTCTAATTTGTATTTTTAAAAAAATCTTGACTTGAGATCATTGGCAGAATTCCTACTATAACCCATTGTGAAAATGATGTGTCAGACTTCATTTAATATCCTGGGTCATGAGGGAGCTATAAACAGTCATCATTAAAGATAGCAAGAGCTGTGAAAACTCCAGTTCTTCCTCCTGGGCCTAAGGGCAATACTAATTTAGTACCAGTACATTTGATCTTCTAGCTAAGGATCATTACAGTAAATAAGCACCATTGCTAGGAAAATGAGAACATGTCATTTTTAGTCAGAAAAAAAAAGAGAATGGACAAGTACCTTGGGTTCCATGTAATGAGCAGGCTATTGAGAACAGGATGGATTGTGTCTCCCTGGAAAGGAGGAAATCTAACACCAGCTGGCATAGTTAAGACTTGTCCTAGCTTTTCATTTCCAATAAATGGATACAATTACTTTCCCTTCAGCAGAAATGACATCCTCTAAGGTAGTTATTGCTGAAGGTTTTGTCCTCTTGAGATTCCTTCCACCTATTGTGCAGCAAGCAACTGGCTCCATATTAAACTGTGACCCTCCATCTGAGAGGAGTTAGTGCCCCTCCCCTTATCCTACCTATCTCCCCACCTCGATGGAGATCTACAGATCATAAATCTCTGCATTCAGGACTGCCAGGGTGAACAACATATCACACGGATTCTCCCGCTTCTGGAGACTTCGCAATGTAGCGGAGCTCTTTCATCGCCATGGAGAAGCGAGGGTGCTAAATGAGGTCTATAAATTAAGGGGAAGCAGGATAATTATGTCCTAGGTTGTAATAAAGGCTGGGGTAGCCAATATCATTAAGGCAAATTAAACACTTTCTTACATTGTGAAGATAAATCGAATAAAATACGACTGTAAACAAGGAGCTCTTTGGTTGTACTACATATTAATCATGGCGTGAAGGATGCAATGGCTGCTGAGGGTCTGAACCGAGCCTGGAATGGCAATTGGTTCTGAGCTAAGCTCCCTCTGCACTCAGTGCAGCTGAAGAGTGAGGGGAACCCACTATAAAATTATAGCAGGTACATACCCACATCTTCAGAGAATGAGTTTATTTGCCATGTCGATTTCTTAATAGACTCATCATAACACCAACGAGTGCATAGCACAGCCATTTCAGCAACCTAACAAATATTGTAAACTAGATCCTAAGTAAATGGGGAAACACAGATTGTGGATGCTGTACTTTGATTGGGAAGATGAGATAAATGATCAAATCAATGAAACACTGGATGTTGGTATGTTGTAAATAGCATCCAAAAGCTTTGTTCTCCTTGCTTGAACCAAAGAACCCTGCCAATCTGATGGAAACTGCAAAATAGATAAATTGGTTAGCATCAGTATTTGAAAGCCAGAGGTACAGGATGCACTTGGGTTAGAATATAAGGCTTTCTAATTCCAATATTCATATTCATAAACAAGACAGGATATGACTTAATGTCCCAATCCTGCCACCTGTGAGCTATTTGCTACACAGAAGTAGGATGAAGGACACCAGAGAGACAGTATTCATTCCTGGAATGAGAAACAGAAACAAAAATTACTGAAGTATTTCAGGGATTAAACTAGATAGTTACTGAACACCAATTTGCTCATGACTGTAAGCCTATCTACTCAGAGGGGAAGATTGCAGTTGGAAGCCAGAATGGGCAAGGAATTCTGTGAGATTCTTTGCCTCCAATTAACTTCCCCAAAAGCCAAAAGAGGATCTGTGGCTCAAGTGGGAGAGTACTAGATGACCAAAAATGTTCAAGTTCAGCACCTAGGCCCTGAGTTCAAGCCCCAGGACCAACACACACACACACACACACACACACACACACACACACACACACACACAGTAAAACAAACCTCAACACGTGCGTATACACAGACGTGCTCATGTATAATACCAAGCAACATGAATCCAGAGAGGAGTTGGAAAAGATTTAGATCCTTCCACATTCATTTTTCTATTATGGAATGTCTTTGATTAAATGTACATAGACATAGCTAATATAGAGTTTTGGCTGTGTTTGGTTGGAAATATTACCTTGAAATTCACAATTGCCAGATCTTTGCTAACTTATTTAATTTCCTTTAGGCTTAATGCTTCTTACTCAAACTTTACTTGTTAAGCCAAGGTCTCATTATATAAGCCAGACTGGCATCAAAGTCAAGATTCCCCTGCCACACCCTTCTGTGATCTTGTATTATAGGCCTGCACCATCATGCTGAACCTTTCTCATGCACATTTATGGGTAAATTTGGTATAATTTTGCTATTTACTTAAATGGATTATGTGAACATTAAATGGAATATTGGATGCATAGTTTTCAGAATGTGGGTAGGTAATTGTTACAGCAGCATTTGAAATGTAAGTTTTAAAGACTCTCATGACAAAATTGAGCACCAGAGGCTCAAACCTGTAATCCAAGCTACTCACGAGATTGAGATCTGAGGATCATGCTACAAAACCAGCCCAGACATGAAAGTCTGTGAGACTTTCTTTTTTTTCATATGTTTTTATTGTAATTAATAGAAGGGTTACTTTCTTTTTTTAAGGATTATTTCACATTTTTTTCAAATATATTTTTATTGTAATTAATAGAAGAGTTACATGGTATTTGCCAGATAGATGGTGCATTAATTCCCATACATTGATACCAAGAAGGGCTACTTTCTTATCTGCAATTAACCACCAGAAATCTGGAAGTGGTGCTGTGGCTCCAAGAGGTAGAGTGCTAGCAAAAGAGTTCAGGGACAGCACTCAGGCTCTGAGATCAAGCCCCATGGATGGCCAAAAGCAAGACAAAATTAAAAAGTAAAGGTCATTTCTAATATGACATTAAAGAATACTAATACAATCTGTTAAATAGATTGTATTTCTGTATGTTTAAAATGATATATTTTTGTAGCGATGCACAGTCTCTGGCACCTGTAATCCTAGCTACTCATGGGGCTGAAATGTGAGGATTGAGATTCAAAGCCAGCCCAGGCACTAAAGACCTGTGAGACCCTTATCTCCACTTAACCACCAGAAAATAAGAAGTGGCGTTATGACTCAAGGATGGTAGTCTTGAGCTGAAGAGCTCAGGGACAATGCCCAGGGCCAGAGTTTAAGCCCCATGACCAACTATATATGGATATGTACAACAAAATCATTCAACCAAGCAATTTGTTTGTATTTTATTTTACATT
Organism: Megascapheus bottae; assembly: GCF_031878675.1. Lineage (NCBI taxonomy): Eukaryota > Metazoa > Chordata > Mammalia > Rodentia > Geomyidae > Megascapheus > Megascapheus bottae. Next base: position 29,087,622 of record NC_143513.1, on the reverse strand, counting down.
GTATTTTATTTTCATTGACTATTAATTATGGAATACAAATTTCTAGATAGGAAAAGATATACAGTATGCCCAACATAAGCAAAGGATGGATTTACCCTTGCTCTGATTTGTGTTTCTATTTTAGCTTTCCAAGGACTGAATGGTGCTGGCTCCTATTGTGAGGATATTTTTTGTTCAGTCTATACATTTAGATGTCAGTTTATTTGAAAATCTACCTCACAGATGGAAAACAGGATAATTGAGTTTTGATCACTCTTCTGTTTGGTTGAAACATGGTCTAATTGTGTCTAGAAACGCATGCTCCAGATGTCCTAGTCTCTTGTGTGTGGGTATGTGTTATCATCACTCCCTAGAGATAACACTTTATTAGCTTTAGCACCATGGCTTAGCCAAGTGACAATTCAAATTCATTATGAAAGAACTATTAATGAAGATGAGAATGTAAATTCCATGAAGGAAAAAAATTCTTTTATATTTTTTCCAATGCTATTTCTTCCCCATCTGATACAAAGCCTCAAACTTATACACTGTTAATAAGTATTAATTAAATTAATATAGCAATGTACTATTTCCTGTATTTCTATATTCCTTTTAGATATACTGGATAACAACATAACCAAAAACTATTTCTTTAAAAATCAATCTCCATCTCTCCAGACATAAACAAAGCTGTATTAACTGGCACCATGTTAGAATTTTAAAATGTTATACATTTCTGAAGGATAAAAAAGAAATACATTTTAGAAAGACAGTCAATCATACACGTTACTAAATATTAATATATAAAACAAATTGTATTCCATTTACTTTTCATGTGAAAAACTTCTAAGACACATAGACTGGTAAGTAAAGGAAATGAAAATAAACACCAGAGTGCTTTAATGAAATACAATTATGCTAACTCTGTTTCAAACAAGAGACTAAAATGTTGTAAATTAAGAGTAATATAGTTTCTTTCATTACAACATTTTTTGTGACTAAATTGATAGAGATTTTGTCCTAAATTAACATAAACTCTAGCAGAATTATTATAATATGCTAATACTCCTGTGTTTTGTGACTATTTTGACTGAGATTTCCTCTGTAGATCTTGTTAACCAATACTAGCTTTATAGATCAACCACTATCATTTTCAAGTGGTCCATATTCCTGTGTCCTAATGTATCCTAGCCATCAACTCTTCTCTTTCTTTCTTTCTTTCTTTCTTCCTTCCTTCCTTCCTTTCTTCCTTCCTTCCTTCCTTCCTTTCTTTCTTTCTTTCTTTCTTTCTTTCTTTCTTTCTTTCTTTCTTTCTTCCTTTCTTTCTTCCTTTCTTTTTCTTTCTCTCTTTCTTTCTTTTTGTGGGTCATGGGGCTTGAATTCAACTTGGACATTGTCCCTGATCTCTTCAGAGCAAGGCTACAGCCCTACCCCTTGAGCCATAGCCCCACTTCCCCAATTCTAGTAATTAATTAGAGATAAGAGTCTAAGGGATTCATGGTTTTTTGTGCTTGGACTGGCTTTGAACTGCAATCCTCAGATATCAGCTTCCTTAGTAGCTAGAATTACAGGCATGAGCCACCACACCTAGGTATCAAATCTTTCTTAAGCTCTAAACTTACATGCTACTGGATATTTTATCTCATGAACTTTGGAGCAGTAATACTGATGGGTAAGAAATATGAAAGATTTTGAATAATGGCATCTATGCAGGCATATGGAAGAAAAATAATAGAAATGGCTCCAAATTATTGCATACTTTAGAGTTCAAAGTAGCACTAAAACTTGAAAGCATCTAGTATGTCCTGGTCCATTGGTGTTTGTCAAAGACATTGTCTAATAGAATTCATACAAGACATTATAATTTGAGGAGCTCAGAAAAATATTAGTAAATAAGAGGAAACAAAGGTATGTTTCTCTACACGTATAATCCCCCAACCTTAGGAGAAATGGCCAGTAATTCACAAGTAGAAGACATTGTAACTCAGATGTGATTTGCTGCTCCTTGGCGAAGCAGATCTTCTTACAGCCTGCAGCAAGTCATCAATGAAAAGCTGCTAAGCAAAGCAAAATTTGAGTTAAGCAGAACAAAAACTTTAACCTCTAGACAAAGCATTTCTTCCACAGATAAGAATCTAATGGAGTAAAAGATACCCTGATGGAACTAGCCACATAGTTTATTCTTCCTTCAAGCTGCTTGGAGGAGGAATGGACATGGAAAGTTACAACAGCCAGGTCCCTACTAAGGGGAGGAATTACAGCCATAAGTAAGGAAGAGAGGAAGTTGAAGAAAGTGTTTTTTTTTTTGCATGTCCATGCAAATAAACTCTTTTTCTGATGAAGATGATAACACAGACAAGAATCAGTGCAAAAACAAATTCAATATGGAGATGAGAAGATGATAAGTAATAAAATCTGAATGTATTAAATGATGGTATTCAGATAGCATTTGCTTTAGTCATTCCCTAGTAAAATTAAAATAGGAACAATCAATATTTCCACAAGACTTCTGATTCATTTCCTGTGATTCTTCAAACATTACTACATAAAAATTTTTCCCTCTCCTGGGGCTGGGAGTTTGGCCTTGTGGTAGAGTGCTTGCCTAGCATACATGAAGACCCAGGTTCAATTCCTTGGTACCACATACATAGAAAAGGTCAGAAGTGGTTCTATGGCTCAAATGGTAGAACATTAGCCTCGAGGAAAGCCCAAGGATATTGCTCAGGGCCTGAGTTCAGTCCCCAGGACTGGAAAAATCTTCTTACCCTAGAAATTGAAGTTGGCCTAGATTACACTCTGTAATTACATAGGAATTTACAAAATTATATTGTTTCATATGCGTACTGCTACTAGGGATTAAACTAGGCCTCACATTGTATCTCAGCTGGCTTGGGCACAGTTGATGCTCTTCCACTTTAGTTATGTCTCTAGCCTGATATTTTTCTGGTTAATTAGAAATGGAGTCTCAGTAGGGACCAGGAGTTTGGCCTACTGGTAGAGTGCTTACCTAGCATGCACAAAGAACTGGGTTCGATTCCCTGGTACCACATATGTAGAAAAAAGCCAGAAGTGGTGTTGTGGCTCAAGTGGTAGACCTCTAGTCTTGAGAAAATCCAAGGACAGTGCTCAGGCTCTGGGCTCAAGACCAGGACTGGCAAAAAAACAACAACAACAGAAATGGAGTTTCAAGAACTTTTCTGTTTAATCCATTTTTAAATGGTGATTATCAGAGTTTCAGCCTCCGTAATATCTAGAAATATGGTAGTGAGCCAAGATCTAGCTGAGTTTTTACAATTTCTATTAGATGATGTCTATTAAACTATAAAATATATTTATATTTAATACTTACACAGTATCTAAAATTTCAAAATGCACAGACAAAATTCAAAACTTAGCCTCAAAAGGATGGGTCAATGCTGAGACAATGGGAATATTGTCCTCTTCTTTTCTCATTGTTTTACTACAGGACTGATGATGCAGATGGTCTTCATTCTAATACTAATTATGAGGTAATATTACTTTCCTTTTTTAAATATTCCAAAACAGATTCTACCCATGCTCACACATGTTTACTTTTCTTACGTGTTCCTTTGTCAAAAGGCATGCAATGAAACAACCTAGTAGAAAAGAAGCATAAAACTAAGATACAAATGCAAATAAAACAGATGGAATGGGGAGTTGTTAATACCTCTGACAGCTGAAGATGTCTTGTGTCCTAATTAGAGCAGCATGCTGCCCCTGTTGTGAACTGGGCTGGAGAGAAATGTCTTCAAAGTTTCTGGGTACTGTGGTTTCTAGGTAAAGAGCAGATGAAATAATAGCACTGTCAGAAAAAGACAACTGAGGTTAGTTAAGAACCTGCTGAAAATGGAGTTCAGATACAAATTGAAGTTACTTAGGCCTATTTGATGGCTTTCAGCTTATATTTTTGCCTTCATGACTTGACCTGCAAACATCATAGCCTCTGCTTAGAGTACACTATTTCAGAAAAGAGGTAGCATAGCCCTCAGTCGACATCTTTTGTATCAGTAAACTAGCACATCCTCTTCATTTCTGTTTCAAATAAAAAGCTATCATCTTAATTCCTCCTGAGTCTGCATTGATCACTCCAGGAATCTTGACAATTCTCCCATCAGCTGTCCCCGTCCTCGACATTAGTCAAGAGACATTGAAAACAAAACATTTTCACTTTTAGAATATTTGAGAACAGAATATGTCTGATCACATAAAAGCATGAGATACTCTAACCATCTCTTCTTGCAGTGGATGCAAAATGAACATTCATCATGACTGATCTCTTATTGCCTCTTCCAGGAATTTTATTTGTTGGTAGCAGAAGGCAATGCTCTTGCTGGTGTTTTTATTACTTACTCCAGTCAATAACCTGTTTGATTCCACAGCTTGTGGATCTCAAATTGCAGCTCTGCTTCAAGAGCTGTGAATGGAACCAATCCTGACTATAGACTCTACCTCCAGGCAGACCTATTTGGCTCTAAGGCTTAAAAATACATTGTTGGAGCAAGTCTGGGCTCTCTGAAATCACTTACGTTCTTCAAGTTTTCTTTGGAAGCTTCATATATATATATATATATATATATATATATATATATATTTCTAATATATGCTTACCAAGTTTTCTGAGAAGTCTTGGGAATAATTAGACACAGAGCTGGGGTGGGCGTAATTTTACTTTCTCACCTCTAGAAAGAAATAAGTTTAAAACTCAGAAAACATTCCACATGTTCTACATGTCTGTGTCCACCTGTCTCTCCAATCCTAACTAGGGTGGTTTGCAAGGCTAGTTTGCAAGGGTATCTCACAACACATCACAGCCAAGTTCAGATGCATTTTTACATAGCGCCAACACATGTCATTTTTATTGGATCAGACCCCAGTGATTACATTTGCAATTTAATGAAGGTGAGATTAATTTTAGAGTTTGCTTTGAAGGACTGGTAGGAATAGAAACACATTGCTCTCTTTCACCTCTCCAAAAAAAAACAAAACAAAAAAAAATAATTACAAGAAATCAAAGCTGGAAAATAATTCAGAGAAAGCAGAGAGCTAAGTGATCCTAGAATTGAGTATAGTATCAGTTTTCATTCAAATTTTACTTTTAGAGGAAGCACAAAGCAATCTATGTAAAAACGTTTTTAATGCATTCCTTTGCTTTTTTCTGTAGGAAAAAGTTAGGCTTTGCTTACAACAGGCAGCTGAGTGCAAAGAACAGTTGGTCACTACTTATGTCTATAGACAGAATTTTGCATTTTTCATTTAGAAGATTGCTTTCATTATGTATGCCTCTTTAGATAAAATGAAAACTCTATAGAGTTCAGTAATTTTTATATTCTTTTAAAAAGTTTTTAACCATTACTGTCTATAAATTATAAGCCTTTGTCCTTTTAATAAAAGCAACCTTACAAATCAGAGAAAATTTGCACAGAGATCTTTTCTGGCACCATTGAAATTAAAACAATTAGCCATCAGTCTGTTTTGATTAATGGTAGACATAGTTATTGAGGCCAGCCTGTGAGAAAATCAATTAAGTGGCTCATAAAGGCAATTATTTTCTCTGGACTCCTTTTGCAGACAAGGCTATAGACAAGGCATTCTCTATTTCAATGCCAGAGTATCCTCTGAAAATTATTTTTTTGTGTTTTTGGAGTTTCTAAACAATATGAGCCTGATTTAGGTTCTAGAACATGTCAGTAACTATGTTTTCAGACTCCTTTCCCCCTGGGAGGTTTGAGGGTTTGGGATTTCAACTCAAAGGCAAAGGGCATCAAGTTGATGGTGATTTAGGAATTTGTCTCTATCCCAGGAGAAAAAGAGTCCTCTCCCTGCCAGAAGAAGGCAAAAGAATTCCTGAAGTACAGCCCAATGCTCCGTCGAGCTGGTGAGCACCATGATCCTTGACCAACCATGGCTGTCATGATATCTCCTCTGGAACAGTGCCCCCATGCTAACATATATAAAGAAATGCAAACATGAAGCAACTCGGGAGGGAAGTAATTTGTCAACCTCATGATACCTAAGGACTTGTTCTGTCAAACAAGTATACTATTTATGCATCTACATAGTGATCTATAAACCAGACATTAGGAGCCAGGATCGTGTTATATATATTATTGCATTATAAAATCCTCTCCATGCATTACCCCGACAATAATATTTTTTTTAAAAAAGATAGAAAGTCACATCAGAGGCCTTTGAAAGCAAAATTACATCCACTGCCTGAATGGCTGTCCCCCATTCCCCATCTAGAAACTTCTTGTTATCTATTTGCTGTCCTGTGACAGCACTGAATACGTTTTATTTCCACTTAGCCATGGTTTGTTTTGAAAGGTTTGCTGAATGCTATTTCTGCATTGGTTCAGACACTTTTCATACAGTGTGACCCAGGTGGTAATTTTTAATTTCAATCCCAAAGGTATACAATGCACTGTCATGTTATTTAAAATAAGATATATGTGAAGGAGGATTCCAAGTAGGTAACTCCTCTGAACAATTACAGTTTAACACAGTAAATATCAGAAAGCTGAAACCTGTGTTGTAGAGGGGAAAAGAATATTATAACAGTTAGAATATGAATGTTCATCTGTAGAAATGGAACTGTGTAAATTGAGGGGGTTTTGAGGTTCGGAGAGATGGGGGAAATGATTAAATGGATCAAAATGCATTCTAAACTGAGTGCCTTCTATCTTGTGCCTATAATTCTACCTCTGAGAAACTTGAGTAATCTTCCCTGTTCATGCAGGCTAGGATTCAACAAGTGTCCATGAGACCCTTATCTCCTACCAACCAGCAAAAAGCCTGACATAGACATGTAGCTCAATTGGTAGAACTTGAGCCGCGTGTGGAAAAAGCTAAAAGGCAGTGCCTAGGGATTCAAACGCCAATATAGGCACAAAAGAAAATTACATTGTAAAGTTCATTTCCAATCTATTGTCTTGTGAATACCCCTGTTTCACTGGTTCACTCTTTGTCTCACGTTTATTCTTTTTCCTTTTTCCTTCCATTTCCTAATTCAAATAAACAAACAAATAAATGTGTATACAATATATTGGAAATGAACTTTACAACGTGGAGGGGTGGGGGGAAAGTAGGAGAAAAACATGGGAAGGATAACAATGTTAAAGAAGTCATGTACTCACTACCTAATGAATGTAATCGTAAACCTTCTATACATCACCTTGACAAATTAAATTAAAAAACTATATATCTATGTACACATATGCAAAGTTTCTCAATAGTTTATATATATATGCATTGAACTCACAAACTGACATATTTAATGGAAACCTCTTCAAACCTTTTTGTACAACTGCTTTAGAATGATAAGATATATTATCATTGTTAAAAGAGTCTTTGAATGTATCCCCTTTACTAATAAGAACAAGAAAAGCAATCCAATGTTATTATTGAAAGACAAATACTATGAGTTTTCTTATTATCTGATACAACCTTTTGCTCATAACTACTGATTGGTTCATTTCATCAACATTTGACTATTTTTCTTGGTGACTCAAAAGAAACAAAGAGGAAGAAAGAGAAAAAAGAAAGAAATTAAGTAGAGAAAAGCAAGGAAAAAAGGAAGGAGGAAGGAGGAAGGAAGGAAGGAAGGAAAGAAAGAAAGAAAGAAAAGAAAACAAATTTATGCAGCTGTTCTTGTGTTAGTTGTCAATGGTCTTCCTTTAATTCAACATGTAAATTGTTTCTTTAGAGCTCTAGTAAAATAATCAGTTCATCAAAGCTGGTTCCTTTGAACAGCCCAGGTTTCTTCAAGTTTACATTTTCCATGGATTTTCATTTCTTATGACATGAAGAAGGTATTTTGAGAAAATTTCTTGCATCATACAGGAAAAAGAAAAGGCAGGCTACACACCTGATGTGTTGTTCTCCCCATTGTTTCATTTTCAACAGATAAAGAACAAAGAGTGAGACACATTCAGAATATCCTTACATTGTTTGTTTACATTTTCATTCTTTCGCTTTTTGTTCTATTTCAATTCTAGGATCATACTTAAGATGGTACTTTTCTCTCAGTTTTTGTCTCTTTACTTTTATAAATTGTCTGAAGGTAATTGTACAAAGTAAAGGGATTGTCATTTAACAAAACTTTCTGAATGTAATATCTTATCAATGTCACCCCTTTCAGAATTCTCACTCATCTCTCCCCTATATACTCCTTCCCTCACACTTCATTTTGTAGAATAAACAGATTCTTGTCTACATTGAAGAGGCTATTGTTATCTGTATTTCTATATTTATCTCTACTCCTATTAAGCTAAGCATGGGTTTTCTTTAATCTTAATCTAGTACACAATTGCTTATTCCACAGGTTGTCCTTTGATTTACTGAGAGTTCTTAGGCTAACACTGAACGGATTGACTCCTACTAACTGCCAACTTCTTTTATTATTTTCAACTGCAAAATGTTTATGTGATTATGTTCAACTTATTTTCCCATTAATCTTACAATCTGTTCATTTCTGAAATTATTTAGGTCTGACTTTTTCCATCCTGTTGTTTACAGTGAAGTTATTTCATGTACATATAAAAGTTTCATCTATCGTCACAGCTTTAGATTCTGTATTTCTTTTATTTTATTGCAGCCTTGCCCAATCTACTCAATCATTTGATTTTAGAACACTCTACTCATTATGTGGTATAGTACCTGCAATTTTTATCAAGTAGGGGGAATTAGATACTTGTTATTTCAATATCACACAGAACAATTCAACATCCAGAAAGAAAAGATTTTGTGGTTTTATTTTTAATCTATTTTCTCTGCTAACCACTGGTGGATGCTACACATATTTATTGTCATGATAATGTGCCTTTTCCCAGAATGTCATGTCAGTATAATGAAACATATAGTATTAACTATTTTCAAAGACTATATTATTTAGCAATATTCACTTAAGATTCACCCATGAGGCTTGCTTATTAATTTGTGTATGTATGTATTTAATTCAGACATAGTCTATGTCAGAGTCCTTCATCCCCAGTCCCCCTCTACTAGTAGGGGGATGGGGAAAAACACACCCCGACCAGGCCAAGCAGCGAGAGGAAGGGGCCCAATGTCCTCCCGCACCCGACCTTCTTACCCAGGAGCAAGAACAGAGACACCACACAGCTTCATCAAGGCAGGAAGATCTCCCTCCCTCTCTCCCTCCCTCTCTCCCTCCCTCCCTCCCTCCTTCCCTCCCTCCTTCCCTCTCTCCCTCCCTCTCTCTCCCTCCCTCTCTCTCCCTCACCCCGCCAAATCCCTCCTCCTTATATTGGGTGAGGGAGCCTATCAGTATACAAGATGGACAGGACAAAGAGATCCACGTGTTTTATCCCTACTACAAGCCTCAGCAGAAAGTTATTACACATGGTGTTACTTGGCCCCCAACATATTAGATCGGCTGTGCCTGCCTTAGGTGTCTCCAAGCTCATTAGTCTTCTTACCCAGTCATGGGATCACCAAGTCCTTTTTACTTGGCTCCTGTCTTAGGTTGACAGGCTAATAACTGGGACTTTCCCATCTTGTACTACCAGCCATCTATTTAAGCAAACCAGACTTGAGGGGATGCACCTATTTTCATGGGAGCAAACATCTGTTGCATTAGCATTCACTTTCTGCGTTGACTTTGTATTATTTTAGGCAAGCAATATCAGACATATTACAATTATAGCACATAAAAACAAATCCAAACTTATCAATCCTGCCCATCTTTGATCACGTCCTAAAATAGTCTCTAGTAAAGATAGTGGTCTTCAGCGACGTTGATAGGGTCGTCACTGCCGCGTGGATTCATTTGGGTAATGGCACTCGTAGAAGAGTCTTCATCTTGACCGACATGCTTCCGAGAAGTCTCCACCATCTGACGTATCAGTCTCTCCGGCACCCAAATGGGACTATCAGCATCCTGTGGAAAAATACAAACACTTCCTTGCCCCCACATGAGGACAGGGTCTGGTCCTTTCCAGTTTCCAGAGAGAATATCTTTCCACAATACTAAAGGTTTATGACTTCTAGAAGGATTAAAATGTCTATCTCCTGCAGAACGTCCTTCAGCATCAAGAGTTAGAAAGTTTAAAGCGCTTTAAACTACTGTTCAAAAATGACTCTGGTCCCTTCATTTTAAGGGGGTTATGGGTAAAGATCCATTTTCTGTGACTTCTTCAAGCTGACTCAGGGGCGTTGTCTCTCTCCACACTGTCCACACAGGACCTCAGCTCCCTCTCCACACTGTCCACACAGGTTGCTTTCTTTATGTTTTTTTTTCCAGGTTTCTCTGGTTTTTCAGGCTTTTCCTTAGGTTTGGGAGAAGTTTTTGGTTGTTCTTTTTAAGCACTCTTATGCCCTTTCATGCCTCTTTTGTGCCCCTTTCGTGCTCCATGTTGGGCGCCAATATTTCGGGGACCTTCGTCCTGGTCCTCTTCTACTAGTAGGGGGATGGGGAAAAAAACACCCTGACCAGGCCAAGCCACAAGAGGAAGGGGACCAATGTCCTCCCGCACCCGACCTTCTTACCCCAGAGCACGACATCAAGGCAGGAAGATCTCTCTCCTCTCTCCTCTCTCCTCTCTCCTCTCTCTCTCTCTCTCTCTCTCTCTCTCTCTCTCTCTCTCTCTCTCTCTCTCTCTCTCTCTCTCTCTCTCTCTCTCTCTCTCTCTCTCTCTCTCTCTCTCTCTCTCTCTCCCTCCCTCCCCTAAATCCCTCCTCCTTATATTGGGTGAGGGAGCCTATCAGTATACAAGATGGACAGGACAAAGAGATCCACGTGTTTTATCCCTACTACAAGCCTCAGTAGAAAGTTATTAGACATGGCGTTACTCGGCCCCCAACAAGTCTATTTTGTTTCTTGTTCTTTTCTTTTTCTGTTTTCTGCTTATGAGATTTGAATTGTTGGACTGGGCATGATCCCTGGGCTCCTTTTGCTCCAAACTAGCACTCTACAATTTGAGCCAGAAGGCTACTTTCAGCTTTTTTGTGTGATTAATTGGAGCTAAACATCTCACAGATTCCCTTCTCAGGCTATCTTTGAACCAGGATTCTTAAATTTCAGTCTCCTGTGTAGCTAGGATTAGAGGCATGAACCACTAGTGCCTGGCTATTTCCCGTTGTTATAACAGAATGGCACAGACAATGTAACTGTAAGGAAAATCAAGTTGATATTCTGAAGGTTGGCAAATAGAACCACATGGGCTGGGCAATGGTCCCAGGCCATTTCTGCTCCCTCGCAGCATGGTAGAAGGTACTGAAGAACATGAGTGCATAGGTGCACAGGAGCTTGGTAGATAACTTGACGAATAACTCACTCCTGGTACACTGCATTTTTATTTATGATGGCAGAGACCCATGACCCAGTCGCGTTTTAAAAGTTAAAGCTCTCAGTATTATTGCAAAGGCAATTAAGATGTCAACCCGAGCTTTACAAGGAACTTTCAAACCCTAGCAGCTTGATAGCGCTTTCATTCTACTCCTCCAAATTGCTCCTCCCTTTCTCCAGGATCCACAGTTCATTTATCCGTGAACCTATTGAAAGGCACTTTAGTTACATCCAGTTAGAGCCATTATAAATAACAATTCAGTATGCATTTGTGCACAGGCTTTTCTGTGGATGAAAGTGAACAACTCAGTTGGTTAAACGCAAAGGGGAATAGATGTCTCACAATAAGAACATATTTAACTGTATAAAAATGTACATTCTTGGCTCATCAACATCAACTAAATATGCCTTTTGCTGAGCGATTTCACTGCTGCTCTCATCAGGTAGTGAACTGCAGTTTTGCGGTTTCAGAGGTTGCAGTCCATTCTTAGTTCCTCTTTATTTATTTGAGTGTGTGCATAACAGTAACACCTGATGAAGTCTCCTACTCCTGTTGGCCAGAAGGTAAACACAGAGAGATGCAGGAACTAGGCCTCAGTATACCTCAAGCATACACACCCACCATTTCTGTGCTTCCACTTAACTTTCCCTAAATAGATATACTTACCTACAAGACAAAAAGTAGAGAAATAAAAAATAGTAATCAATGCGGGGAGGGAAAAACACAGAATGAAACAACACAAAAATCCTACATAAAGTATTTTTTTAAAAACACCTTTTCAATTTCTTGGAGATCATTTCTAAGCATATCATTCTATCTGATCATATGTACATCACTATTGAGTCTCTGTAGAAATAGTGGGGCAAAGGGTAAAAAAATTCAGCAGTGATATGCTCTAGACTCTGTTGAAAATGAACTATACAAATTGTAGAGGAGGAGAGTTGGGAGGAAAAACACTGGGAGAAAATGAGGGAAGAGGTGACACTAAAAAGAAATATACTCATTATATTGTAATTCTCTGCCATTATAAATAGTATAGGATGATACTCATTTGCTGATATATATTTACACAAAATATATGGAGATTTTGCCTTAAGTTATCTGGTGCTGAGAATTAAACACAGGACTTGGTGTTTGTGAGCCACTAAGATACTTTTTCTAGAAGGAGCTTGACTATATTTAATTGAGTGTTTAACTCTGAATACTTTTGTTAATTTTAATACTCTGTGGCCACTTGTATAGGAATCTTTCATCAGTTCTATACTGTTAATCTGTTGATTGTATTTTCATGCTTTACAAAGAACGTTTAGTTAGGATTTTTTAATTTCCTCTGCCTTTCTTTTTCTTTTAAAATTATTGTAAAGCTCATGTACAGAAGGCTTACAATTATATAAGATAATAAGTATATTTCTTAGAATGAGCCACCCCCTTGTCTTTCCCATTCCAATTATTATGTTAATAAATACACTATTGTTACATTGCTTTCATATATCATGTTTTTGATATTTTATCTCTGTGTCCACAAATACAATATAACAGGGCAAAAACTCCAAACTTGCATTGTTTGGTATTGTTTTACTTATTACATATATATCTTTAGGACCTTACAGAGAAATGGTAGAATCTGTGTGTTGAAATTTCAAAATACTAAAATTTTGATTGAGAATATATCAGATCTTAGATCAGATGGTAAAGAAATGGCATGTGTTTTTCACTTTTTTATCATGGAAAAAATTCATGAGATAATGAACCTAAATAAGAATTTTTTTCTCACAATTTCAGAAGGTTCCACCCCCCCAAATTGTGCTAAGGACCAAACATTCAACACATGAGCTTTGGTGCATTTTTCAGATACCAACTATAACACTAATAGGAAACTGTGGAGTTTTAAAATTGAGAGCATGAATACTTGACCATTTTAAAATCCTTTTGGGATTTCTTTTAGCAGCATTTTTTTAGTCACCCATGTGCAGATCATATGCTTTTCTAAGTCATCAACATTTGTATTAGTAGACATCAAAAAATGCAAGGAAAGTCATCAGACAAAATGCAACTTTTTCATGACAAAATTTCTAAAAAGTTAGAAACAGAAAATGTCCCTATATAATAAATGAAATATGCTGAAACACGATACCATATTTGGTGATGGGAAATGTGCCATTTCCTACAAGACTCAGAATCCTTGAAAATAACCTCTTACAGGATTACTTTCCTGTCCTAAACTGCAGTTATTATGTATTGGAATAAGGCAAGGAAATGAAATAGACTATAAAGAAATGTGTGAAGTAGTGTTTGCTTTTAAATAACATTACTCTCCTATGCATAATGGTCCCCAGAGAGTCTAATATAATATTCCAGCAACTAAGCAAGGGCATTAGCAAATCACATGACACAAAGACAATGAGCTTCCTTTTAAAACTGAACAACTAAAACTTGAAATGTAGAATTAAACATAAAAATATTTACACAGAACAAAATGCTAAACCCTATGTAACTTTAACAATTCAATTTTAATCACATTTGCTGAATAAAACTTTAATTTTCATATGCATCCTCTGCAATTTTTAGGCTACTTCCATTTAAGTATACATATAGCTATACTATAGACTGTTTAATCTTCTATTGAACATTTATAATCTAATGCAAGAACTTTGTGTAATTTGTACTATATCAGAAATGAACAACAATACTGTTAACATTATTTTGACGTATACATATACTTGAGGTTCAAGATATCATGTCATGATAGACAATGTCATCTATCAATTTTTCAATTTATATGTCATAAGTAGGAATAGACATGGATAACCACTGTCCATGAATTAAAAAGAACCCTCAGTATCCTATTATGTATAATGCCCAGACAATGAGGAACACCTTAAAATATTTCCAACTATATTTTTTCTATATAAAGACCAAATGATATATAATTGTCCATTTTGCAATATCATATGGATAAATGCTATCTATTTTCTAGTACTTAAGTTTGAACTCAGGGCCTTGAAAACACTTCAAAGTACATACTCTGTTTCTTGAGCCACACCTTCCACACTGTTCTGTTCTGTTTGTTTTTTTCTCAGATAGAGTCTTATCTCTTACCTGGACCAGCTTTAGACCACAGTCTATCTCCCAATGTCTCTCATTAAGCTGGAATTACAAGCATGCTTCATATTATTGAGACGTGAATAGCTATTGTCTTTTGGCTTGGTCTGGTCTTGAATTGAAATTATTTTAGCTCCACTTTCTGTGTACCAGGGATTATAGGCATGAGCCACTATGCCTCACTTTAATGCCACTGATGAATACAAAATATAGCTTAAGATGTGCAGGAAAGGGGTGTATATTTCATGAAAGTATGAGCTACATATTTGATCCAGAAAATTCACTTGTTTGAATGGATTATCCAATCTTGCACATATGAATATATTCAATAAACATAATTTAAGCAAAAATACTTTAAATTATCTTTCAACAAAATGCAATTGAATACTGAGAATACTAGTCTATATTTAAATTATGATATACTTTGCAAGCTAAAAAGCATTCATAATCTTTTATACCCTTATAGTTTAAAAATGTATACTTATATATCATATATCATATATATCATATATATTTATATATGTCATGGTACTCTGTCTCTGTACTGGAATAGAAAAACAGGTAAGGGGGGCTGATGGCATGGCCTAGTAGTAGAATGCTTGCCTAGCATACATGAAGTCCTAGGTTCATTTCATGGTTTCACATATTCAGAAAAAGCTGGCAATGGTGCTGTGGCTCAAGTGGTAGATTGTTAGCCTTGAGAAATTACAAGGATAGTGCAGAGGCCCTGAGTTCAAGGAGTGGCAAAAAGACTAAATAACAACAAAAATGGATAAGGAAATTTGTCTGCATTTGATAATTTGGGTGGATTTTATATCATTCAATGCTTAGCAATTTCATTTGTATATTTAATTTGCATTATCCAAATAATAGTGAATTTATCTTTTCATTAAGAAAAGGTATGCTCCTGTGGGGAAAACAAGATGATTGGGAGGGGGTGGAGAGAGGGATATGGGAACAAAAGCATGAGGGGGGTGGGGAGTTTTGCCTAGCGGTCGAGTGCTTGTCTAGCATGAATGAAGACCCTGGTCTTGGTACAACATACATAGAAAAAAGGCAGAAGTGGTGCCGAGGCTCAAGTGTTAGAGCTCTAGCCTTGAGAAAGTCCAAGGACAGGGTTCAGGCCTTGAGCTCAAGCTCAGGACTAGCAAAACAAAAAGAGGGTGTATCAATGTCAATGTGTGAGAAGTAATGCATGTGTTACCTGACAAATGTAACTGTAACCCCTCTATACATTATCCTAACAATAAAAAAGAAGTATGCTCCTTTGTCCTCTAAAGTCAAATATATTTAAAATGAACATTAATTTTTCTTTCCCTCCACCTCTTAATTATAACATTTAGAGGTGTTATTCAAATGCATTTACTTAACATTATTAAACAGTTTTTCTCTTCAAAATTGTGCTTGCCATAAAGTTTTAACTAATGTACTTAGTTGTCTTCAATACGTGTCATTTTCTTTATAATGATTCTTCATTTCTGACATTCTTAGTCATGAAGAGGACCATGAAGAATCCAGCTGTTCTGAGTTTATGCAAAAACTGCCTCCCAAATGAGCTTCCCTTCCCCCAAACAATCAAGCACAATTATTTGGATTCATAAAACATACTCTAATAAATCAAGAGTGAAACACTTCACATGCAATAATGAAGGAAAGCATATTTATGGGGCAATTATTTGTTATTTAGAGAAAAATATAATTTTAAACATTACTTAAACTGGATTTAGTCTAATGTTGAACAGAGACTTCTGAAAAATTAAATGATAAACGTGTTGCAGTTATCTTTTCAACATAAAAAGGAAGTTGGCTGAGACACAATAGCAAAACAGGGTTCCCAAAATTAGGGAAATAAAGTTTGCTGAAAACATTTTCAGTAATTAGGAAGACAGTTGTAATGTGAGAGACTTTTTTTTTCTGGTCCTAGGATTTTAACTCTGGGCCTGGGTGCTGTCCCCGAGCAACTTTTGCTCAAGGCTAACACTCTACCAATTTGAACCACAGTGTCATTTCCAGTTTTCTGGTGGTTAATTGTATATAAGTCTCAAGGACTTTCCTTCCTGGTTGACTTCTAGTCATAATTCTCAGATCTCAGGGTTCACAAAACGAAAGAAAAGAACAGATGAAAGTAACTACTAATAACTGGGCTGTTGGAAGAGAGAGTAACCATGGCAACATAGTCACATTTTTGTTTTAAATAAGGTAATCATAAGGCATTAATTTAAAAAAACAAAGCACCAGTGAAACTCTTTAATGGGTGTGTCTATGACCTATAAAATGTTGACTTGCTACTGATGAGCCTGCTCAGTGATGTAAATTAAATTATGCTCAACATTCAATTGCATTAATGCCAATGACAAAATATAGCAAAATTTTAGAAACCATGCCAAAATTTACCAGGGAAATCAGTGATTAGCATAAGTGATAAATAACCATTCAAAGAATATAAGCTGAATTTGTTAGGTAGTGATTGAAGTTCTTTGCATTCAAGAGAATTATGGTTATATGCTTGCTTATTAGTGTGAAACAGGAATGATGATGGTGTACACTGAGCTATCTAACTTGCATTCTGTTCACCCATGCATGTTGATTAAAATTTTATTTTCTTTAGGGAGCCTAAACAAGAATCAGAAACCTATATTGTCAAGGAAATTAGAAGTAAATTTTAAAAGAAGCGGTATTAAAATGTTCTTAAGTCTAAGTCTGTGCTCTTCTTCCATTTTGAAAAGAGTCATGGTTAAAATGAAGCCACCTTGAGCCAAGTTGTCTGTTGTTTTAAAGCCTGCCCTCGTTAGGCATAAGCTTATAGAAATGAGACCTCTCTAGAACATGCTTGCATTTTCTGAAATGCCACTACCCCATTCTCACATTTGATGATTAGGTACAAAGGTAATTTATAGCTTTTTCTGAAGCAGCACACATTTTCTTTTTAATCTTTTACACAGAATTCTCTTTCACGGGAAATTCTTAGGATGAGCTCAATGGTGAGAAAGTGATAATGTTTAAATCAGTGTACAAATATCTCTTTAAGTCTGTGTTTAATATTTTGAATTGAAAAGCAGGGGAAAAGATACAGAAAGGTAAAGAGAGTACAATTTTCCAACTACTGCTTCGAAAAATGATCCTAATTGAATATTTATTTTCTTTAAGAAAAAATAGTGAACTGACTTCTTATTTACATACTTATTATAGATACTATTTTGAATTAAGTGATTTTTATGATGCTAATCTATCCATTATATTTTAATTTCCTGTTGGATCCATATATGTGTCAATTTTGGGTTAGGACAACAATTTCTAGGATAATTTGCTAAGGAGCTGATTTGGTCTGGTAGATCTGAAAGAAAACACATGAAAGATGATACCATAGGTAGTTTTTATCTGTTGCATGGTCTGACCCTCAGAGCATACTGCGGACTCTGTAAGAGAAGACTGTAAATCAATTTAAGTAGCCAGGGAGATGTCATTTTCTCATTTTTCTGTAAGTGTCAAGAATATTTGCTTTGGATTTTATTTTTTTTTCATGAACTCAGAATCAGTACTGATTCCTAATCAAAACTAAAAACCACAAACTTTGGTTAGAAAACAGGAAATAAATACAGGTAGAAGACTGAATACTTTAGCAGATTAAAGCAATCAGCAATTTTAAAACAAGGTTTCATGTACCAAGAAAGATCTGAGCAGCACAAATAAGTTTCAAAATTGCCAGCTGTGGTAAGTTTAATCAGCATGGACACATAATGCTCTCATTATAGCATAAGTATATTCACACAAATACACACACACACACACACACATACACACACACACACACAAGGCTTTAGAACACACAAAGTTCTTAAAGTTGTCAAAGCAATTTAAAGGGAGTTCGGTTAATAATGAAAATCGACTGATGGAAAACTGATATTATATATGGAATGTCTACATCATATCATATTTTGATTTTTACTAGTCAAACTCAGATATTAGAAGGCCTAGGCATATGATAAATCAGCTTTCTCAGAACACTTCTAAGCACTTGACCTCATATTCTTAATCTAAATAAGCAGTCATAGATTGTCTTCCACAATGGAATGGAGACTGTTGTTATTTTTTATTATTATTTTGACAGTCCTGGGGCTTGAACTCAGGGCCTGAGCACTGTCCTTGGTCTTTCTCAAGGCACAGCTCTACCACTTGAGCCAAAGTACCATTTCCAGCTTTTTCTATGTATGTGGTACTGAGGAATTGAAGATGGGTCTTCGCGCATGCTAGGCAAGCACTCTACCACAAGTCCAAACTCCTGGCCAAGACTGTTGTTATAAGTAGTTTTCCAGTAAACTATGTGCCATGTGTAGAGCCATATATTCTCTCATTAAATATGAGAAGTCAGTAATCTGAAGAGGCTAGTTGATCAAAAAGGATTATTTACTGATAGAAGAGAAACAAGCAGATAAAAATGGTTACTAAAATCTATGCCATGATTTTTTTAAAATTCAATTTTCATTCATGTGTTGATTGGATGTTCTGGGTAGCATATTGCATTACTTATTTGGTTAAGGGAATATATTTGCATGACATAATTGAAGTCACATCAAAACATAAGAAGTAAGCAGGTATAGAGAGCAATTATAGGAAAGCAGTATGGCAGTTCCTCGAAAGATAAAACATAGAGCTCCTCTATGACCCAGCAATTCCACTACTTGATATCTACCCAATTTTCCAGAAACTATGACATTCTAAATCCACTAGCACCATGATGTTCATTGCAGCACTATTTACCATAGCAAAGATATGGAACCAACCCAGATGCCCCTCAATTGATGAGTGGATCAACAAGATGTGGTATTTATACACAGTGGAATTCTATGCTGAAGTCAGAAAGAATGACATTGCCCCCTTTGTAAGGAAATGTAAAACTTGGAAAAAATGATATTATGTGAAGTAATCCAGACTCAAAGGAACATAGGCACAATGGTTTTCCTCATTGGTAATAATTAGTACAAACCTTGGACTCTCCTAGCACAGGTTTACAATAGGGTAAATCCTAGATACATAAGGCCATAAGTCTGAGGCTAAATGAAAAGACCTCCTAGATATGGAAACAAGAGCCATACAATATGTGATTGTTGTTCTTAATGTACTATGTTATCTCTCATCTCTTTTGTTGTCCCTTGGTTATCTCATATTTTTACAGTATCTTACCTTGTTATCTGGTATTTGGTATATATGTTTATTTGTTTATTTGAAATATGATAGGGAAGGGGGAAAACAAGATGAGGGAAATGGGGACAAAAATATGAGAAGGGCTATCAATGTTTTGTGAAGTAATGCACCTTCTATCTGTTGAATATAATGTACCCTTCTATTAATTACAATTTAAAAAATATTAAAATAACAAATAATAAAAAAATAAATTATAAATAACAAACCACTTTTTGTTATAACAATGAACTACTTCCCTAAGCATTGAGCACTGTGCTAAACAATGTGCAGAGTTCACTTAATAATTACAGGATATGCAGAAAATAGGTAAAATAGTCAACAACATGCAAATTTTAGCACAGGAAAACAATTAAAATCTGAACACCTGTGAACCCAATGAAAGTGGGAATTTTATCAGTTCCTTGTTTTACCTAAACTAGGTGTCCCTTCTCCAAAGCAGCAAGGATCTTTAGGTGGAGCCTATTCACCCTAATTTCTGCTCATGGTTGATTGGGTGCCTGCTCTAACCATTTACACACCCTGGTCACAGAGATAGGAGTGCTGCAGCTGAAATTTCAATAATGTATGGTCTATTCACAAAGTCTGCAGTCTCAAAACCTCTATCCTGAGTGATACAATCAGTGAAACATACTCTTGTAGGCCTGTAGGGAAGAGAAGTCATCTTGCCTGACTGAAGAGATTTGAGGTAACTGCTGAGGGAGAAGGCTTCAGGGCTTAAAGTAGGAATCAGATGCCAGGACACATTTATATCTGTGCTGTAATTGATGAGAGATATGTAAGCACACTCATTTCTCTCAGCTTAATCACTCAAAGCTTTGGGTGAGTCATGTACTCTTTTATTTATGCCTTTGCCATGATTAAAAAAATTCTCATCAGTACTTACTTCTGAATTAGATGTTCCTAAACTCAGTTTCTCAGTTTTCAAGGAGCAATTAATTTGATACTTGGATCTAACACTCCTTTAGTGTGCTAATCTCAGTCTGAAATATTTAGAAGTAGCTTCTATGATCCTCACATTTCTGAAAATGATTTAGATTTAAAGCAGATATCTTTTACAGAATGAGGATGGAATTACAAGTTTGGCAAGGAAAAGGGCCAGAGAGGTGTTGGCTGGAGTGATGAATTGGGTTCACTTTTCTCTGGATCAAGATGGGTCTCTTACCAATGTGAAGTTGGTCTGTCTTTTAAAGTATGTACCTCTGGGTGCAATTCCTGGAGCTAAGTTCCTTTGAAAGCCCAGCAGCCACCATGCCCTAGTAATGGGGGATGGCATTACGCCCTTAAAATGTGGTTTTCATTCTTACTTTTGTCTCTTTCCTTGACTGTTGTGCACTCAGAAAATCCTGAGAAAATCTATGTTGACATGGGTGATATATCATTCACAAATACTTCTCTACTTATATTACATGGAAAAGTGGTGCTATCTTTGTGTTTATGAGTCATAGAAAGGCTGTCTGGTCACTCATTCCTAGTAGGATTTCTCTCTGCAAAGATGTTAATCATGGTAGCTGCACACTTTTAAAAAATATTTTATTGTTGGGGTAATGTATAGAGGGGTTACAGTTACATTCATCAAGTAGTGGGTATATTACTTCTGGAACACTGAAACCCCTTCTCATGTTTATCTCCCACTTTCCCTCCCTCAATCCCTTTCTAATTCCAATTTCAAATAAACAAATAAACATATATACAATAACTAAATACTGTCCTTTGCCCTCCTGCATTTGGGGTTCTGATAAGTTCTAATAGCAGTGGATTTTTCTAAATATTGAAAAGTTAGGTAAACCTAGCATCACAATGATTAGTTCAATATTTCTTTGTGTTTTCCAGCTATTTTTGAAATAGCAGCTCTAGGAGCAATTGAATTCCCTGATAGAGTTGCCCCCCTCTAGTCCTTGACATTTCTTCCAACCTTGACATATTATTACTGATGCTCTGTTTTCCAGTAACATGGCCAAAGTAAGGACTGTGTAAACAATGTGTATGAAAATATATCAGTGTCAATCTATGGGGAATGAAAAAAATCTCAATAAAAATGTATTGGGCCTAGAATATAAAAAGTGAAGGCATAGAACCCAAAGTAAGCTTGGCACAGTTACTAATATTAAAAGCTATATCCTATTTGCTTACAATGCTAGTATAAAGATATCATTCAATAATTATTTGCTAAATTAAAGTGATAACATTGTGTAAATTTATATATGTAAAAGATAGGCTAACAGACCAAGAAAACAACAAGAGTCTGGGGAGAGATAAAATTTATTTGGCAGGATAAAAAGATTAATTAAATATTCATGAGCATGGAAAAACAAACAAGACTCAGATAAGAACATCATGGAATAGAAAAGGCAAGGAATTTTAACTGAATTTGTTGTGTGTAGAAAGACAGTCGTGAATTTGCTTACCCCTCCCGATTTATTCCTCTCATTCAAACTGGAGCAGAGAAAGGAAATAGGTATGGAAACTAGAATCAGAGTAGAAAATAAAAGAGTGATGCAGTTTTTAAAAAAATGAGTGATCAGAAATACGTGCAAACATACTTTCTGAATATTAACCCACGGATTTTATGTTATAACATGCAACCAATAACCCCAAATTGTAGCTAACTTCTTTGCCACTTCTAACCTGACTGAATAAAATTACACTTCTTCTGGAGAGTAAGAGTTAAGCAACAAACAGTATAAGTGTTTCTTTGTTTGTTTGTTTGTCTTTGTAGCAGTCACATGAGTGAGGAATTGCTAAGAACTTTCACCAAGGAAGTAACTTTAGGAAGATTTATGATGTTTAGCTACACTATCATTCCCAAAGACCCCAGGCCAATGACATTAACTATTGCACTAAAATATATTTTTCTGATATTGTCCAAATATCTATGTGTAACTCATTATACATTTTGCTTAGATTGTGAATTATTTGCATGATCTTTTTCTGCAAGCCCCTTGGGGTGAAAAATATGGGAGAGCCTTTGTATTAATACTATTTTTTTAAATCTTAGCGCTCCAAATAGTAGCAGGATAACTTGAACATGTTGAATTCTCATAAATGAAAAATGTAACCATATTTTATGAGCAGTGTATAAGCCTTCCTTCTTTGAAAACAAACAAAAATATTGCCAACTTTGTGTAAATAGATGAAATTCAATGTATCTCTAATAAAATAGAAGGAAACGACTATATTTAGCTATTATCTTATACCTTTTACTTCATCTCTGTCAAGTTTTTAAACAAAGACTAAAGATAACTTTTTGCCCAATGATACCCCACCCACTGCCAAGAAAATCTAATGGACAAAATGAAGATGGACCATTGGAAATTGGGATACACAGACATGCTTTAATGAATAAAGGATCTTTTTTGTCTATTTTACATATTATGTGGTCAAATTTAGTAAGAATCAAAGAAGATAAAAGTGGATTTCTATAATGCAGTTAATCTTTTTAAAATATGTCTTATTGTTATTATTAGATAGTTGTACAAAGGGATTACAAGTACTTAACTCCAATCATGAGTACAATGCTTCTTGGACAATGTCACTTTTTCTTTCATTCTTCCACATTTACCTCTTCAGGTCCCTACCCAAAAATTATATAACTCGTTATTTATATAATGTTTATTGAATGCAATGACTGCATTTGCTCACTTCCTCCATCCTTTATTGTACCAGTACCTACCCCAAAGAAAAATAAGTTTCCATTTTCTATTTTTTTTTTTGCCAGTTTTTGACTTGAGCTCAGGGCCTGAGCACTGTCCTTGAACTTTGTCAAGGCTAGAGCCCTATCACTTGAGCTTCAGCAGCACTTCTAGCATTTTTTTCTCAGTATGTGGTACCAAGGAATCAAACCCAGGTCTTTGTGCATGCTAGGCAAGCAGTCTACCACTAGGCTAAACTCCTGGCCCATGTTTCCATTTTCTAGCAATCATTTTGATAAACAGGACATTAATTTTTCAGAGGAAGTAAGCCTTTCGATTCATCCCTTAAGTATATCTTTCTTCAGTCTGGTTGTTTGTGTGTAAAGGTATTGAATCTTGCGTGTTATTATTAGTATTATTTTAGACTTAGCTTTCATGTATGAGAGAGAAAAAAATGTGACATTTATCTCTCTCTGTCTGGCTTACTTAATGTCATTTGCCCAAGGTCCATTATTCTTTCTAACAGATGAGTAAAATTCTATTTTGCACATATACCACATTCTATTGATCTACTATCTGTTGTAAGGCATCTGAGCTGTTAGCATAACTTGACTATTGCAAATAGTGCAGGAAAGAACATAGATGTGCAAGTTTTTTTTTTAAGAATGTCCTGACTTGAAATGCTTAGTAGATATCCAAGATTGACATTTTACTGAATCACACAGTAATTCATTGGTTTGATATTTTGAGGAATCTCCAAACTGCCTTTTACAGTGGTTGTACTAACTTACATTCCTACCAAAAGTATAATAAGACTCTTTATCCTCAAATTCTTGATGTTGGCCAATCTTACTGGAGTAAAATGGAAACTCAGTGTTGTTTTGATTTCAATTTTCTTTATAGACAGGGATGCTGAGCATTTCCTTCTATGCTTATTTGTCATTATTACATCTCCTGAGAAGCTTTTAAATTACATTTCCTTTGGAAGATCACTCCTAGCTATGTAGCTCCAATTTTTCTTGAGAATTCCATGTCAGAGTGATTTTTGAAAAAAGTAGGTGATGCTTGGACCACTATGAGATGTTAGAAGTTACAGTCACAAAGTTGTTATATTAAGGAAAAATATTATTAAAGTAGTTGTTTTCAGCAGTTGAGGAGATATCTTCTTTAAAAATGTTTTAATTGTGAAGATGCTGTACAAAAGGCTTACAGTTACATAAGTCAGGTAATGAGTACATTCCTCTTTGAACAGTGTCATCTTTTCCCTTGTTTTGTCCTCATTTTTTCCCTCCTGATCCCCTTTCATCACAAGTTTGATAGTTCACTTTCTACATAATGTTTGGTGTGTATCACTGCTAACTTAGATCTCTTGTCGTCCCACTATTTCTGTGCTTCCCTTACTCCTTCCCAAATGGGATAAACTCACATACAAGACAAAAGATACAGATATCGAAAACAGCAATAAAAGGGGTGAAACAGGATAAACAAGACAAACAGGTTTTAAAAAATCCCTCAGGTTTCTATGCATGCACCTAGATCTTGAGCCCTTGTGATCCTCTCTTGAGAATATCCTCCTTTGGTTTCACTATGTTTAGAATTCTGTTTAATTTGTCAAGTCAAGTACAATTTTTTTATTAAAGAATTTACATTAGGTTTACCTGCAGTTTTATACACATATGCTAATTAATGCAAATGAGTGAAAGAATGCAACATATATTTCTTTGGGCCTGACTTACTTTGTTTAAATTACATTTTCTAAGTCTTTTAAGATGATATCTTCTGACATATCAATATATTTTCTGTCATCATCTTAAATCAATCAGTTCTCATAGCTCTCATAAGAGGTATGCATCATATGCTTATATCAGTGATGCAGTACCTCTTGCTACCAAGCATATTATAAATTGCTTGTTGTGTTTACCTAGAAGCATTCCATAGAAATGGGTGCAATCCATTATCCATTGTGTAGAAGTTTGGCCTTTTAAGAGCAAGGAGGTCCTCTCAATCCTAAATCTTAATCAGATTGGATATATCAAATTGTGGTTTATTACATAAACTTAAAAAAAACCTCTTTGTGTCTAAAAACGGGATATTTTATTTCTACAAATATCCATAAATCAAAGCCCTTGTCAGATTGTGAGCAATTACGTTAATTGAATATTGACCTTTAAGGCAAATCCTTTTAGTGATTCTACCAATCTCATTTATAAAGGTGTGCTTCCTGATGGAGTTCTATCTTATCTCAAAATGTGACTGCAAAAAATATTTTATTCTTATTCCTCTCTACATTTATAAACACTATTCTCTCTTTAAGTAAATTTTGGCTTAAGCATATAGAGCTTTTTCATCTGTTAGATTTGGGCGGGGCAGGGGATAGCTATTTTTTTCCAGGTGAGCAGTCTTTATAAGTTTCTGCTCTATGTCACTAGTGGAAGGGTCGATCTCTGTTACCTAGGTTGTCCTCAGTATTTTCTTACTTAGTTATTCCCATCTGTATGACAGAGACATATTTAAACAATGAACAACATGAATCATACACATTGGTCCCTCGCAATATGGAGCTGGATAATAAAGATTTATGTTGCACTGTGGAACAAAGAAATAACTAATGTATCATCAGACCTTCAGTAGAATGTAAGGAATAGAAAACTGGGACCCAGGCTTGTAGAGTATATTCGCTCCTGGAATTTTGTAACCATAATCATATTTTTGCTATTCAATATGAAGTGTGAAATTACAAGGCTGAGTATAATATTGCTTTCCATTTAAAAAAATATGCTTGGAAAATCCTAAAATCTTCACAAGGCCTGTCTCATGGGTGTAACGTAGTCATCATTGTACTTCATCGCTTTCTGTCTCATTTTACAGTAGGTGGTCTCTGCTGGAGATGATTTCTGTTTTCATTTTCTAGTTTAAAAATCTCTGATGTTGGGATGTGGTAATCGGTTCCTCACATCTGTACTCCTTCCTACTAAGGAAGTTGAGATCTGAAGATCATTTTTTAATGCCAGCTCAGACAGTCAAATCCTAGAGATTCATATAACCAATTAACCAGACAAAACCAAGAAGTGGAAGTCACCAGGCTTGAGAATAATATTTAAGTAAAACCATGACACCAAGTGCAATTGGCACACACACACACACACACACACACACACACACACACACACAGAAAGAGAGAGAGACAAAACAATTATAAATATCTGATATTGACTAAAATATACATATTTCAATTGAATTCAGTTAAAATTTTTGCTTTCTTTTTCCTTAGTCATGCTCCAACGTTTTTATTTCCAGTCAAAGTTAATTATTTCCTTGAAATACATAGCTAAGAGACTTTCCTTTTATCTTATACATAAAGTAATGACATTAGGAAGAAAAGCCACCTCACATTTTAGAAATGATTACAACACAAAGAACAGGCTAAACTCTGAGGATCTTTAAGCCTGCCTTTGCTATTACTGAGAATTAGTTCACCGCACTTTAACTTCTGTTTAACAAATAGATTCTGTATATTGTTTTTAAAGCTGATTTATAACTAAACTTGTATTAATGTAAGTTTTTCAAAGAAAATTCTCTTGAATCCTACTCATGTAAGTTGTCACAAGGTTGGACAAGGAAACCCAGGAATGAGAAAGGTAATCTAAGGGAAAGAAATTCCTACACTCCAATTTTGCTAGCAGAGCGATGTGCATCATCCTGCACTTTACTAAACTTTTCCTTGAATGTCATTTTGGGGATTTGGTAAGAGAGAAAAGATGAAAGACACTTTTTGTTGTAGTTTTTTCCTTTCTCCTCGTCTGACTCAAAGGTAATGAATCGTTCTTGCGGTGGTTTATATTACTTCTCTTGATTTATCACATATTTTTACAGGTTATTTTTCACAAATCCGACTCTGTAAGGAAATTAAATCAAGACTTCTTGGGAGAACATGCAACTATAGAAAATATTCTATCCTTAAGAAACTCTCATGCAAGAACACAAACTATGACATAAACAATAACCAAGAAATAATTTCAAGAAAATGTCAGAGTAGCCAGTGCCAAGGTCTGTCTGCCAACAAATATACATATATATATATATATATGTACACACACATACACACACATATATATATGTAAAACAGGGAGAAAAAAGAAATGGACAGAAACTTGAATTTAGAACTGTAGGAATTGCTTAAGTTTTAGAACAACCAATGAATGAGGAATTTGGAAATGGTTCAAATATTTTCTATTACTTCCATGTATGCCTGCAGGTTAGCTTGAATGTAGAGGCTTTCATCTGTAGTTGTTAGGTTAATGGAAACTAAAGAATATTCCAGCCATAAATGTTTTTTCTTACTCCAACTTCTCCCACATTTGGAAGCTGTCGTTAAGATAATAACCACCCGTCATTAAGATAGAAACCTGTATGCCTACCATGAAATTGTCGGATTGTAATCCATCATTTGAGAAAGAACATGCGCGTATGCTCGCGTGTACACACACACACACACACACACACGCACACATGTTTATTCAAAAGTTAGTGTAAAGATTAGTTCCAACTTGTTGTGGACAAAATGACATAGTGTTTGTCAGAAGTCATGTAGAAGAAAAATTCCAGGCATCTCTCAAAGCCATTTTAAGGCAGAAACATCACTTACCAATGCCTAAAGGAATGGATTAGTCTAGATATGAGATGGACTAAGTTCAGCCTAAGAAAAAGTTGAACAGGGGATTTCTTCAAGAATTTAAGGCACTCAAAAGCACTTATGCCTATAAAATAGAAATCAATGTACATGTAGTTAGCCAAATGAGTTATCAGAAGAATCAAATGTGAATGGGACAAGAAAGGTTAATAAAGGAAGGAATATGATCAAAGCATATTACATGCATGCATGGAATAACATAGCTAATATACATGATTGCATTTATTAATGAATACAAACACTTTAGTGTGTGTAAATGATTTTTCACACATCTGGCTAGTAAATGATTGCACAGATCACAAATATGTGCAAAGCAGTAAGAGATTTTTTGGGTTTTTTAAATTTCTCTGTCTTTCTCTGTGTCTGTCTCTCACATTGGCTTTAAAGTCAGTAAGGGAAGAAAATTTCACATCTTTTAGCTATAGGTCTCAAGAGGACTTTGGAATGGAATCTGCTTCATGCAATCAAATTGTTTAAACACTGACATCATTCAGAACACCCTAAAAAATACCTACAACATTGTTTGAGCCATGTTCCCATCCTTTCGACTATGATCCTCCTCTCTCTCTCTTTCTCTCTCTCTCTCTCTCTCTCTCTCTCTCTCTCTCTCTCTCTCTCTCTCTCTCTCTCTCTCTCTCCACACACATATTATATATATATATATATATATATATATATATATCCTATGTAGCTTAGACTATGTGCAGGAGTCACAGTGCCCAGATGGAAATATTTGAAAATTGAAAGCACAGCTCCAAAAATATCAATAATCACCAGAGAAATGTATTTTCTCTGAAAGACATATAGTTGTCAGGGAGTAGATTTAGCAATTTTCATATGGAAGAAAAGATTTTAATGGGTATTAAGCCAGGAAAAACGTTTTAAAGCCCTAAATTTCTTCAGAAGGAAAAATTCATAATTTCCTAATCAATAGAACTCACACAGTATTTATAAGAACACTCTCCATTTAGCTTATTTGCTTCTTTTCCACTAGTAAAATAATGTTATTTTGTTTTGAAGGAATATTTTATGGGAAATAATTGAATCTATTCAATCTTACTAGACAATATAATTACACACTTATAGTTTGGGCAAATAACTTAACCAAATTACAACAAATGTATAACAAAGCTATACCTATTATAAGCCTACTGACAAATCTATTTTGCAATGCCTGTACTTTTAATACAATTCTTATTTTTATACATTCTAAGAAGTGTTTTCAGGTGAATAAACCATTGTTTATTAATATTTTTATTGTATACATCCTTGAATTCTAAAGAGCTGGAGAATGGTTTGGATTTTAATGGATGCAAATCTGTGTCTCCAAATGACAAGAAGAAAATAGCATTCTTATTCCTGGGACTCTCTTTATCTCTCTAGAGATACAGAGAACTCAGTGCCAGGACAAACACCAATAAAAATGTTCTAGGCACACATCCACTTCCCTCTCTCTTTCTTTTTTCTTTCCTTCCTTCCTTCTTTCCTTCATTTGTTTCCTTCTCCCTCCCTCCCTTTCTCTCTCTTCCCTCTCACCTTCCTTCCCTCATTTTTCCTTTCTCCCTCCCTCCCTCCCTCCCTCCCTCCCTCCCTCCCTCCTTCCCTCCTTCCTTCCTTCCTTCCTTCCTTCCTTCCTTCCTTCCTTCCTTCCTTCCTTCGTTCCTTCTTTTTCTTCCCCCATCCCTCCCTCTCTCTCTGTCTTTCACTGTCTCTCTCTCCTTTCTCACTCTCTTTCTTTCTTTCTTTCTTTCTTTTTTCTTTCTTTCTTTCTTCCTTTCATGTCAAGGCTTGAATTATGGACATGGGTGCTGTCCCTGAGCTCTTCAGCTCAAAGCTAGTGCTCTCCCACTTTAAGCCATAGTGTTACAGTTTTCTGGTGGTTACAGATAATAATCCTATAGAATTTGTGCCCAGGCTTACTTCAAACCCATGATCCTCAGATCTCAGCCCCTTAGGTAGCTAGGATTATAGACATGAGCCACAACTGCCTAGGTTATATTTATTCAAAACAATTAAACAGAAAATTCAGTTTGTTTGTACTCTGTGCGTGCATGTGTGTGTGTGTGTGTGTGTGTGCATGTGTGTGTGCGTGTGCGTGTGTGTGTATGTGTGTGTGTGTGTTTGTGTATCAGTACTGGACATTGTACTTGTCCTGGGCCCTGTCCCTTTGCTTTTCACCCAAGGCTACTCATCCTCCACTTGAACCACAGCCCTGCATTATCTGGCTTCAATTTGCAATCTAAACAGACATGAGCTACCAGCAATTGGGTTTTAGATGGTTTAAGTAGACTATCAAAGAAAAGATATTAGCTGGGTGGTTCATGGCTGTAATCCATGCTACGTAGGAGGCTGAGATACAAGGATTCCAGTTTGAAGACAGCCAGGCAGGAAAGTGCATGAGACTCTTATCTCTAGTTGTCAGCCAAAGATCTGGAAGTGGGGCTGTTGCTCAATGTGTACAATATCTGTGTTAGCAAAAAAGCTAATGTACAATACCTAGGCACTGAGTTCAAGTCAAAATCCTGACCCAGAAATACACACAAAGTAGTTATTTTATTTATCACAATCTAGTACAAAAATTACAAATAAAATCTCAGCACATGCAAAATAAAATGAGAATGAACAAGCTATATGGCAAAACATTAGAAATTATCTAAAGATTAATAACTTGTTATATTCTAATATCTGTATCATTGAGAATAGGGAATTGTGAGACTACAGCTTAGGAGGGTCCACTTTAGAATCATCAAAACTTAAATAAAAGCATTTCTTTTATGGAGTATAAATTCTAATAGCATCTGTCAGTGTACCCTTGGCCTTATTTGATTTGAACTCAGGCAATGAAAAGGCCTTGAGATGAGAGTACTGATTGACAAGGCTGCTGTGAACTCCAAGGCCTCATAAGTCCTAAGATGGTGCTGGAAATGCAAATCCTGTGTGGATGTGTGATTGTGTCCTCAGGGAAGGGGTTTGCATAGGGAGGGGCTGAGAAGGGTGCAGTGATGCTTGAGCACAGCTCAGCAGCATCTTGACAGTGGTGTGTGTTTGTGTGTGCACATACTCCTGTATAGAATGTACACACATTTGCATATGCACAGTGATATATGAATGAATTGATCAAGGTTGAGGTCTGAGTTGCAGTGGAAATTCCAGCTTGTAGTCCAAAAAATTAGATAGATGTGCTTTCTCAATGTAAAAAGGAGAGGTCTAACTCTCCATCAGCCATGGGAGGTCATTCTCCATGGCAGCTGAATTGGAACATCCATCAGGAACCTGCAGGAAGTCTGCCCAGTCCCAATATCACGGAGGTTTGAGACTGCTTTGTTGGGAGGAGTTTTAGAGCTCATGTGAGGAAGTTTTAATGTAGGAAACAAAGTCATTCCAAAATTTCAACTTTTTGGCAAGGTCTTTTATTACAATGCCATTTATTTTCTCAGTGACTCTGATCATACTTTGTTATGAGCCCATATACATTGAGTTTTATACAGTTAGAAAGACTGGGGTCAGAAAGGACAGATTAAAGGCAAAAGAAAATTGATGTACACTGTTAGATATTCATTAGACTTGAAGATTTACAGGAATAAGTGAACCATCAGTTGTGTATACTTCCTCACCAAACCTAGGACTCATCTACAATTTTCCTTTTCTTGTGATGATTGATGACACTAAGCTCTGTTTCATCAGTAAGGATCTGAAGATGGCCATATCTCTTCATTTTTCCAACACAACTGGTTTCTAAGCCCTGTTAGTGCTCTTTACTTTAGATCTTTTTATCCTTGCTGTCTGTCCAGAGGTTTCATATTTCATCTCCTTCTTTTTGAAGTTAGATGCATTGTATTCACAAACTGCTTTTTCAAATAGCAGCTTTGTTTGTACAATTACTTAAGGATAACTTAAATAGTGCAATAGAACTTATTTCCATTTCTTTATTTCTGTTTTAGATTTCTGTAGACTTTGTCATGTATATAAACTTACCTGATTCATAAATCACAGGAATAGCAGGACAAATGGTAAACTAATGCAACAATGATTCTTACTAGACACTTTTGGAATTGAACTTCACAACTTGGTGGGGAGCAGAGTGGGGAGTGGTAAAGGGGAGAAAATGAGAGAGGGGGTATCAGTGTTTAAAGAGAAATATACTCATTATCTTACTTATGTAACTATAACCTCCTTGCTCATCACCTTTACAATAGATTAAAAAGAAAAAAAATCACTCTCTCATGTGCTCTTTCCTTTTCTTTCTCATTTTTACTCCTTCTTTTTCCAACATCTCTCTCTCTCCTTTCTTTCTGACAGGAAAGGAAATCATCTTGCTTCAACCCCCTAGAATTTGTGTTGTCTGTCATTCTGCCCAACTGTCTACTCATTTTTCATTATTGCTGTTGTTGAAAGTTCAACTTGGGCTGACACTGAAGAATCACACTGGACAGTCAGAAATATTGGTTCTCACCCATATCTGATTTATATTATATATAAATGTGACTTTGGACTCTGACTTGAGGCTGGAGTAACTTAATAGATAAGAGACAGAATGAGAGGAATTTGTTTGTCATGGTATGAACATACAGATTTGGAGGTGAGTGGAATTTTAAGGTCTTAATTCCATTTAATTCAAAATTCATATATTAAAGTTATCACTCTATTTGGAAATAGGTCCTATAAAAAGCCAATTAAGTTTATAGGAGGTTCGGATGGTGGGGCCTTTATCTCATAGAATTAGTGCACTGATTTTAGAAAGGTTTTCTTTTCTCTCCTCTCCTCTCTCCTTTCTCTTCTCACTTTTCTTATTTTTCTCTCTCTCTAAAGGCAACAAATACTGAGATTTCATGTGAATAAAAATAAATAGTGACTATCTTCCAGAGAAAAACCTCAGAGGAAAATGCTGTTCTGGTGGACAGGGATCACCTGCTCTGATGATCAGTGATATTTAGCTTTCAGAGATACCAGGAAATAAATTTTGTTTAAGCATCCACTCTGGGGGGGGGGTTATTTTTGTTTTTGACAGTCCTGAGGTTTAAACACAGGGCCTGGACACTGCCCTTGTACTTTTTTTGCTCAAGGCTAGAGCTCTACTTGAGCCACAGTGTCACTTCTGACTTTCTTTCTTTCTTTCTCTTTCTTTCTTTCTTTCCTTCTTTCTTTCTTTTTCTTTTTTCCTTCCTTCCTTCCTTTCTCTTTCCTTCTTTCTTTCTTCCTTTCTTTCTTTCCTTCTAAATGGTACTGAGGAATAGAACCCAGGGCTTCATGCCTGCTAGGTATGTACTCTACCACTAAGACACATTCCCAGCCTGTTGTTTTTATATCAGCCTAAAATCAATAAAGCACATTTTAGAAGACATTTATTTCCTAAATTTCTCTCTCTGTCTCTCTCTGTCTCTCTCTGTCTCTGTCTCTCTCTGTCTCTGTCTCTCTCTCTGTCTCTGTCTCTCTCTGTCTCTCTGTCTCTCTCTCTGTCTCTGTCTCTCTCTGTCTCTCTGTCTCTCTCTCTGTCTCTGTCTCTCTGTCTCTCTCTCTGTCTCTCTGTCTCTGTCTCTCTGTCTCTCTCTCTGTCTCTCTCTCTGTCTCTCTGTCTCTGTCTCCGTCTCTCTCTGTCTCTGTCTCTGTCTCTGTCTCTGTCTCTCTGTCTCTGTCTCTCTCTGTCTCTGTCTCTGTCTCTCTCTCTCTCTCTGTCATTCTTGGGGCTTGAACCTAGGGCCTGAGTTTTTGCAAGGCTAGAGCTCTATCACTTAAGCCGCAGCACCCCTTTCAACTTTATCTATGTATGTAGTATCAAGGAATCAAACCTGGGACTTAGTGCATGCTAGGCAAGCACTCTACCACTAGGCCACACTCTAGGTCCCTAAATCCCATTCTTTATCTTTTCTTAAATAAGATAAATCACTCACAGATTTTCAGATAAGTCTGTTTCTACATAATTTTGTACTTCTAAGTTAGTATTTTTCTTATAGAATTACCCTTAATGGTTTGGCCTTAATAGATAATTGCTAATCCTTTAAGAGACAGCATTTTTTTTCTTAACTGAAACTCATTTGGTTACTCTTTTAACAATAAATATGTTAAATATGTCTGCATAAAAAATCAAATAATGGGGGCCGGGAGTTTGGCCTAGTGGTACAGTGCTTGCCTAGCATGCACTAAGACCAGGGTTCGATTCCTCGGTACCACATGCATAGAAAAAAGCTAGAAGTGGTGTTGAGGCTCCAGTGGTAGAGCTCTAGCCTTGAGAAAGTCCAAGGACAGGGCTCAGGCTCTGAGCTCAAGCTAGTACTGGCAATCAATCAATCAATCAATCAATCAATCAATAAATAAATAAAATAATGGGCACCAAAGAAGCATGAGTTTCATAATTTTCTTCATTTGTAATAATTAATACTTGCCTAAGATAATCCTAACAGTGGATAAAAATAGATCAATAGCTATGTACATGTGACCACACATGTACATAGCTTGCTTGCTTTTTTCTTTCTTTCTTTCTTTCTTTCTTTCTTTCTTTCTTTCTTTCTTTCTTTCTTTCTTTCTTTCTTTCTACCTTCCTTCCTTCCCCCGCTTTTTTTGCCAGTCCTGGGCTTGAGCTCAGGGCCTGAGCACCGTCCTTAGACTTTCTCAAGACTAGAGCTCTCCCACGTGAGCCTCAGCACCACTTCTGGCTTTTTTCTATGTATGTGGTATGGAGAAATCAAACCAGGTTCTTTGCGCATGCAAGGCAAGCACTCTACCACTAGGCTAAACTCCAGCCCACCCCCTTTCTTTTTTAAGTATATTGTTTACAATTATTTTTTTCTGCCTTTTGTTTATTTTCTCCTCTGGGTTATTGCCAATGGTTCTATTTCTGACTTTGTTACCTTTTCTCTAATATATAAGTTTATGTGATTTGGGGAAGGAAAGGGGAAACACAGAAGCAGTGGGACAATGGTGAACCAATGCAACAGCGATACTCACTAGACACTATTTAGGAAATGAACTTCACATGTTTGGAGACGGGAAGGGAACATGGGAGAATATGAGGGAGTAAAGTAATAGTGCTTGAAAAGAAATGTACTCATTACTTATGTAACTTTAATGCTTCTGTACATCACCTTTACTATAGAGTACAGTAAAATGACAATTTCCTTATATCTTTCTGGTTCAAATGGAAATCTTGAAAGCGCTTTAAGGTAAATTTTAAGAGAGGAAGATAAGTTAGACTTACATTGTACATTCACACTATTGCTGATCTTCTGCCTCACCTTACTGACATAAGACCCGGGCAAACCCTGCCCGCAGTTCCATCATTTCTTGGTTCTTTTTAAGGTCAAGCTCTAGGGAACTTTTTCTGTTTATCCACATGGAAAATGGCCTCAAGGTTCTGAAGATAGGCACACAAAACAAGAATGCATACAAGTTTGAATTCTTGCTCAAACTTTTGAGTTTGAGCTCATCATTGTAAGTCTTAGCTAGTAGCTCTTAATTTTCCCTATTTTAAAATAGCTTCATTTTCTTCTATTTCCAGCATTTTTGCCTTGGAGGCTTCAATCTGCAGCATCCAACATTAACAAAAGCCCCATAGACCTGCTGTTTCACCAATTCCCACAGTAGCACAAAGCAAAAATTATATAAGGTTAAGTCATTACGAAAAGAAATCTTTTCATACATGGGGATCTCTTGTTCTCTCCGTGCCTCTCTCACTTATATACATATATCATATACATACACATCTTGTATACATAGATATCATATACACATATCTCATATGTACATTTATATACTTATATATGAGACAGATACATGTATACCTATTTATATAGAAATATCTATAGTTGTATACCTAGATCTGGTTATATAGATGGATATATAATCTATGTGTATATATATATAAACACATATAAATATTTAATTAAAATTTTTGAAATTCAGTATTCTCTAAAATCCAAAATACTTTGGGCTGTAAAAGGAAACAACATATGGAGAATTTCACACCTGACCTCAAAAATCTCCTATGAGAGTTTGCAATCAAAACATACACACTAGCCGGGCGTGGTGGCTCATGTCGCTAATCCTCGCTTCTCAGGAGGATGAGATCTGAGGATCAAGGTTCAAAACCAGCCCGGACACAAAAGGACCTGAGATTCTAATCTCCAGTTAACCTCTAGAAAATGGGAAGTGGTGCTTGGCTCATGGATAGAGTGGTAGACTTGAGCTGAAGAGCTCAGGGATAGCGCCCTGGCCGAGTTCAAGCCCCATGACCCACAAAAAAATAAAATAAAAAACCTACACACTTTAAAAATACTGAATGAAAGTACCCCAACATTGTGTTTATAAGTTATGCATAATGTACAGTAAATACAATGCTTAAATTTGGATCTTATCCCCAAATCGCTTATATATGTGCCAATAATCTAATATATAAGAAATCTAGAATCTTTAAACACTTTTATACTAACCATCTAGAATAAGGTATATTCACCCTGCAAACATTTGTACATACATGTACACACAGAAATAGGTAATATTCATTTATCAGAGAAGCTCAATTACTATATTTGATATGTGTGTTTGTATATCTCCATGTAGGCTATGTAAAGACATACATAGCCTAATGTCTGTAACAGCTCCACTGTTTTGAATGAGTGCAACTTTAGCAATCAGGTATCATGCATCACATTATAAGCTGACAAAGATAAGAACTCTTCAGAACTGGGACTGTGTTAAGCTACTATATTATCATATGACCAAAAGAGGAGACATTGCCTGAGTTTTAGTAGGTGTTACATGAAGTAAACATATATTGAGATACTTTACATTTCAAAATCCTTTTTTAAATGAATACTGGAATATAATAATGAAGAAAATCACATGAGAAAATTCTCACAACCTAATGGAATTAGAAAATTTGTATGCGCCTACATATATGTACATATATGTATGGTTGTGTACATATCCACATATGTGCATAATTCATACATATATGCATGTGTGTATGTATAGGTATATATACATATATGCCTCTGTATATACATGTATCTATATGACAAAAGGTACCTTCAAGAAAGTTGACTTTTAATCAAGCTTTAATATGAAATACTTGACTTCCAGAAAATTCTCAGTGTTGTTTATAAAGTCATTGGAATTGAGGATTTAATATTTAATTTGTTGGTGATAAAGCAATCAGGAAGTTCTGGTTTAAATCCCAAGTTTTAAAGGAAAAAAAAGAGAAAAAGATAGAGGAAAAGAAGAAGCTTAGGTATAGAGCCCAGGCCATGACTTCAAGCCTTGAGACAAGCAGCAAAATAAATGTTGTCATGATTACACTGCAGCTATAAATCAAGCAAAATACTGCCCTGTTTGCAATTTATTCTCTCTCCTATGCTAAAGATTACTATGCTTCCTTCATTCTTAACTCTCTTAACCTCCTTTCTAGTAATTACTCTCTCTGCATAATTCTCTTCATTTATTTATCCAATAACAACTCTGACTCTCAGCTTTTGCAAACTTTCTTTTTCTGTTCATAAATATTTATTACTTCACAGTTAAGTCACTAGTGCAAATTTGGACCCTATACATTTTCAGTAATGCTCCTAGCTTCTATTTCATAGCTTCTTCTTTTTCTTTATCTTTTTTTTTCTCATTTAAAACTTGGGACTCAAACCAGAACTTCCTGATTGAGAAGCACTTGCTTTATCACCAAGTTAAATACCAAATCCTGAATTCTAATGGCTTTATAAACAACACTGAGGATTTTCTACCTCTGGAACCACAGCTTCCCATCTGGCATTTTGGGGGCAATTAATTAGAAATAAGAATCGCATGAGCTTTGCTACCTGGGATGGCTTTGATCTAAGATCTCATAACAACTTATTGAATCAATCAGGAGTTAGCCTGCAAAGATATGCCATAATGAGTCTACCAGAAAATATGCTTTTTATTTTATTATAAAGGTAATGGATAGAGGGTTTATAGTTACGTAAGTCAAATACTGAGTATATTTCTTTTTTGAAAAGTGTCATCTCTTCCCTCATTTTATCCCAGTTGTTTCCTTCCTGTTCCCCACAAATTCCATAGTTCATTTTCAACAGAATACCTGGAGGATAACTGCTGATTTAGTTTGACAGGAAATACACCCTTGAAAGGAAGGGCAGAGACAATATTGCCTCCTACACTTCCAGGAACTTAGAATCTTACTGCTTTTATTTTTTCTTAATAATTTTGCCAGTCCTGAGGGTTGAACTCAGGGCCTGAGCACTGTCCTTGGGCTTTCTCAAGGCTAAAGCTCTACCACTTGAGCCACAGCACCATTTCTGGTTTTTTTATCGAAGTATGCGGTACCAAGGACTCAAACCCAGACCTTTGTGCATGCTAGGCAAGCACTATACCGCTAGGCCAAACTCCTGGCCCCAATTATTTTTAACATTGGAAACACATGGATATCTATGTATATGATAATATAGGTGAATATGGTAAGAATTATGAGAGTTATAGGAGAACAGAACACATCAACATAAGATTTCAGAAGCTGTAGGAGCTAGCTATGAAATTTCATGTTTTCATGAGGTTAAATATCAAAAATTAACTTTCACGTGGCTGATCACATAGCACTCAACAGCATTTACAGTTGGAAACACGTATATCACTTTGGATATGACATACAAAGAATCTCCAACAGTCCTGTTCAGTATTCTTCTGGCAATGCTTAACATGGGTGTAATCTGAATAAACCCTTAAAATTATAGAAAGTGGGATAGTCTGCTAATCAGTTCTAAATTGCTACTAGAGTAGAAGCCATGCAAACAATGTAACTAATTGACAAAGTAAACACATAAACACATAGGAAAAGATGATTCTTCAGCAACAGAAATTAAAAAATTGTAACCATGATATGGACTGCTAAATTTTGAGGGGATCTTGGTAGTGTTTGAAAAATGATAAACTCTTTTCAGTAGCATACATTTGAACACACTTTACATACTAATTTAGGTGAAATTTCAAAATTTAGATTAAAAATTAAACTTTGTCATTTGAGGTATAAGGATCTCTAGGGGAAAATCCATTTTGGTAAGTCAAAAATGCTGATTGCTGAGGTGTGAAATGTGGGAAAACAGAGAAAGAATTAAGAAATGTGACAAAATGTCAACAGCTGGTATGCTTTAATGAAAGCCATGTGTTGAACCATTCGGAGATTTCTACGTTCATAAAATAAAAAATAGAAGAAAACAAAATCTCTCTCTTTTCTTCCTTTCTACATGTCTTTAAGACATGTAGAAAAGTGTATATGGAGAATAATTATTGGTACACAATTGATTCTCATTAGTCACGGACCTGAGCTTTATATTTGTAAATTTGCCTACTAGCTAAAATGTATTTGCAATTCCCAAGTCAAATCTTGTGTTGGTTCCATTATCATTCACTGACATTTACAGGGCAGTGAAAAATTTAAGTTGTCAAACATAGACATTCCCTACAGAGTTCAAACCAGGTGACCTCCTGCCTCTTCTTTTCAGCTCAGAATGTAAACATTGTTCTTTGACATGGTCTATTTAGGGCCGTGGTTTTCAGTCTTGTACATTTTTTCTAAAATGCTATCTTGTGTTTCCAGGTGTGGCACCACTGTGATATGTCCTACAAAGATGAGATGTGTGTTAATGTGTGTATCATGGAACAGTTGGCTATGAATATAAAGTGGTGAAACCCTGAGACTTATTAAGAAAATGTCTTCAAAGAAGGAAGCACAGAACACAAAGCTATGAATTGACCACTTGATGAACACATGGTGACTGGAAGTATTCTGGAGTCTGCATTCCCGTGAGGGCGATAGTTCCGTCTTTACTCATTCCATGCTCACAGTGGCTGTGATAGGGTGTAATTCCCGTAAACAATGGAAATGTCTGAATAAGCAAGTAAACCTGCCTTTGCATTATTTACTCAACTTACCCTATTTCATTCCCCATAGACTAACAAATGGGAAGGCAGGGATAAAGTTTGTACCATTGTACTGACCCTACAATGGGTCACAGCCTTAGCAGTCAGTATGTAAGAAGGAACTTCTAGGACCTGGGACTAAGGAGCACATCCACTGTTGAAAGGATGAAAGAAGTCTCTGGTCCTCTAACTGCCTTCTGCCAAGCCAAAAGCGTGATTATGAAGAGTCCCTGATTTCCTTTGAATCCAAAGTACTTGGGGCAGGAGAACTGTAAAAATATGGTGGAATATTTGGCAGACCTAGTTATGAATCTTGTGCCTTTAAGAACAAGCAAGGAATCCAAGTGTGCACAAATTTAGGGGGCATAGCCTGGGGTCCTGGGCTGTGTGTGCAGCATGGGACCCTTCCAGACCTAGCAATGGGTTGGCCAGACACAACGGTACAAATGGCATACTCCACCTGGAATCCTCTGCAGCCCAAGACCAGGGCAGCCTAGTGGATTTCTTTCAGACACAGTGTCTGAAGTACTGATTCCAACTTCATCCATACAACTAAGGGCAGTCTTTAAAGGTCTTGAGTGTGGGCCTAGCCTTGGTAACATACAAAGTCCATGGAAAATAATCTCTGTGATATTTCTATACAACAGTCACTTCTGGGAAAGAAGGAACACACAGGCCTCTTCCGGGCATGCTGATTACTCCGGAAGCAACTTTGGTTTCTTGAACCTCCAGTCAACTGCCTGACACAGATTCCTGCCAAAGTCACCATTTTGGTGTTATCATATATAGGACTGTCTCATCTTTATAAACATACACACATATGCATAAAATACATACTTACATACACACATACATGTATAGATGTGTGAATGTGTACATATGTATGTTATGGGTTGAATGTACGTGTGTACACATACATGTACATATATGTACATGTATATACACATTTATATAGGTACATATGTGTATATATACTTGTATACATATTTACACAAAAAGGAATACATATATGTATATATATATATGCTTAACTATATGTACACATAAAGCAGCGCCAGATGGCTTGGTTTATGTATATGTATTTAATGAATTTGTGTATTTAATGAACAATTCCTATATTCATTTTCTTTTTTTGTCAGTTCTTGGGCTTGAACTTAGGGCCTGGACATTGTCCTTGGGCTTTCTCAAAGTTAGTGCTCTACCACTTGAGCAACAGCACCCCTTCTGACTTTTTCTACATATGGGGTACCAAGGAATTAACCTGGGTCTTTGTGCATGCTAAGCAAGCCCTCTACCATTAGGCCAAAGTCCTGCCCCTCCTATACTGATTTTTCCAGTGTCTCACACCTCTAATCCTAGATACCCAGGAGGCTGAGATCTGAGGATGGTGTTTCAAATCCAGCCAAGGCAATAAAGTCCATGAGTCTCTTATCTCTAATTAACCACCAGAAAAGTAGAAGTGGCACTGTGGTTCAAATGGTAAAGCACTGGCCTTGAGCTGAATAGCTCAGGGACAGTGCCCAGGCCTAGAATTCAAGTCCCATGGCTAACAAAAAAGATAAAAAAAAAAAAAAAAAAGGCATTCTTATAACCTTAGGTACATAGAGGCTGCCATCTAGAGGACTGCAGTGGGGAAGCCAGCCAGGGCAAAAAAGGAGAGCCTTATATATGCATCTCCAAAATACTAGAAGAAGAAGATGGGCTGCAGGCATGACTCAGGTGACAGAAATGCCATCCACACTAATAAATCAAGCAAGTGTGTGACACTGAGTTCAACTCCTAGTACTGATAAAATAAAATATACTAACAAATTAAAGACTTATCTGTTAAAATACTTAAATGAACAAGATCACAGAATAGGTAGCAGACTTACCCTGGGGTAAGGAAGTTTGTTTCCAAGGTAGATTTTATATTCTCAGCTGGCTCCTCTAGGTGTGAGCTCCTTAGGCCCCCCTTCTCAGAAGCCCTCTGTCCCATATGCAGAAAGCATCTCACTGTTGCAAACACCTCACATTGCATGGAACACTGAATTCTGTGCATACGGTGTCTTTCATCCTTATGTTTGGTAAAATTTAATCTAAAATTATAATTGAGGGGTTAATCAATGAGCAATAACAACACAATCTTTAAAATGATATAGTATAATAACCATTATTTGAATGACTTTTCTGCCCTTTTCAAACTATCCTAGTGTAGCAATTCACATCTTCCGTCTTGCTCCTTATAATATGGAGAACTTTCACCTTTTCACTTTGAAGGAAGCATTTTACAGCTTCTTTTTGGCACATATGCATTGCCAACATCACTAGTCTTGCTCTTTGGGACAGGATTAAAGGAAAGTATGAAATGTCTGAAAAGAAGTTCTGCACTACCAAACAAGCAGACCTGAAAGGTTGTGGTGCTTGCACTCAGTGAAGAGGTGGACAAGGGAAGAAGACAGAGAAGGATGGTGTGAGATTGCATCACACAACTCAAAACAGAAGACAGTTTGGAACCTATAAATTACCTATTTCTGGAAATTCCCATTTAATAGTTTCCAGGCACAGATGATGATGGATAATTGAACCATGGAGAGTAGAAGCATAGATAAAGGCATGCTACTCTATAGAATTTTCTGTGTGTTTATTTAGAATATGATTTCTCTGATCCTGCTGTCCTCTTTCCATTGTTTTCACTATCTATCTATCTATCTATCTATCTATCTATCTATCTATCTCAGCAAGTATCAGCATTATGCTCCAGAGTAGAAACAATAGATTGATTTCTAAAGAAAAAATATAAATCATCTTTCATAAAAAACTTTTATTGTTTATTTGACATGACAGATAAGGATCCTTGCTGGTCCATTGCTAGTATCCTTCCTAAGAAAAAGCATAGCAACCATGTTCTACTGCCCTTTGCCTTATAGAAGAAGTACAAATAAACAAAAAAAAAAGAAGTACAATAGTCAGCTGGGCCTTGGTGGCTCATGCCTGTAATCTTAGAGCATCATGCTTGCTAAGCAGGCATTTTGTTCCTTAATGTGTGCCTCTAGCCACTGTCATCTGATTCGTGTCATAAATATCTAAAGTATCCATTGGAAAAAACAGAAGCCCTTAATAAGTGGTGCTTGGAAAATGTCTTATCCTCATGTTGAAAACCAGAAAGATTCCTTTCACTCAACCTGTCTCCTCCCCAAATTGAGACAGAATGGAGCAAAGCTCCCTCAGAGTCTTGTAAAATTGACATACTTAGATTCTCTGTGTTGGCCGACTTTTAATTACTGTGACAAAATACTGGTAAATAAGAACAACAACAACAGCAAATAACCAATATGGAGCAAAGGTTTCTTTTGATGTATTGCATTAGAGATTTCACTGTAAGGATATTTGGCCTGTTGATTGTAGAGGTACACAACATCAAGGCAAGAATGTATGAAACTTTGTAAATAATTATTAACTTTATTTTTATTATCTTTATGTATTAATATAAAAATGTTACAATTCTACATGTCAGTCTCCAAGCACAATGAATCTTGTTCAATATCACCCCTTTCCTCATTTTCCCTCATCTCTCCAACACCCACTTATCCCATTAATTTACCTGCTTCCACTCCCTCTGTATAATATTGTTTATTGAATATGATACCTCTGAAAACTCTACTACCCATTAATAGCATCAAAGGATAAGAATCGATCATTAATATCTGTATAGATATA
Source organism: Megascapheus bottae (assembly GCF_031878675.1). Classification (NCBI taxonomy): domain Eukaryota; kingdom Metazoa; phylum Chordata; class Mammalia; order Rodentia; family Geomyidae; genus Megascapheus; species Megascapheus bottae. The sequence goes on along the minus strand of NC_143513.1, from coordinate 29,044,103 downwards.
TATGTATATATATGTAGTATTGTTCATCACAAACTCCCATGTCTCACCAGACATATCCTATCAAAACTAGGAAAATAACCAAAATCTGACCTTTTATGTTGTAAAGGGAACAATAGTACAATTCCCTTTCTGAGCATTTAGGAAAGAAATCATAGCAATATTCTTATAGCTACAGGATCCATATTCTTTTATCCAATATTGATTTATTTGATACATGATCCCTTACTCTGAAAATTTCCCAATTTCTGTTTTAGTAGAAGATGTGATTGTTTGAAAAAGGAAGAATAGTTGAGATACCATGTTTCTCTAATGCCATAAACCAGAGTGGAGTTACTGTAATTTCCACATAGATTTTATTGCATTGAGGGAGATCAGGGAAAGTAACCAGTTCACTGAAGCAGAAATTGTGGTTGTCTCCCCAAGCTGTCCTTAGAATGTGCCTGTCTTCCAAATGTTTGCAGAAAGGTCTACATGTTGAAATTATTGGGCTTTCATATATGAAAACCTGGAAGAGAATCAATAGAATATAATTCCTTTTTGCTTATATACCTGACTTTTTATTTAATAGAAATAAATCTCTTATTTTCATCAAAAATGTGTAGGAAAATAACTTTGCTCATTGGTTACCCATTCCCCCTTGACTCCCAGCTCTGCCATCCTTTGATTAAAGTAACTTTGGGATTCCTGCAGAATATTAAGTCCCCAAACAGTACATTTATAGGCTACAGTCAGACAAAAACTTAATGGTCATATGCTATAATGTACAGAGAAGTGAATAAGTTACTGAACAGAAAGAAGCAAAATAATTTATTTCCTTTTGGTACCACAAATGCCAGAGAACATTTCACATGTCATATCTTGTCAAAGCTCATATGAAGTCAGAGGCCAAAGGTTGGTTCTTTAAAAGTGTTTTGTTAAAACTAAAATGTTTTTGAAAAACCTGAAATACCTTGTGCTTTTGCTCAACTTGTTTGGTCAGACCAGTGTTGTACCATGCATACATGTGGATTCTGAGCCTTGAAATCAGGGCCTATGTGGTATCCCTTAGCTTTTTCAGTCAAAGCTGATGTTTTACTACTTGAACTACAGCTATACTTCCAACTTTCTTCTCATTTTTAAAAAATAATCATCAAGTAGTTGTAAAAGGGATTTCAATTCAACCAATTAATTTATAATCAGAATGTATTTTGGTTAATTATTTTCTCCCAACTTTCTTAACCCTGCCCATAACCTCTAGTTACATGGTTCCATTTTCATACTCTATTTTTGGAAGAAAGGCCCTATTCACACTCTATTCTATAAGAGTCAGTCATGAGGGTAAATTGTTACTTAAAATACATTTTGAAGGCAAGTCTTTAGTATCTTATTTGCTAAGCTGTTGTAGTTTAAATCAGGTATCACTGATGCACTTATATAATCTATGAAATGACTGCCGGGGACAAGTGGAATCAGATATTCACACTACATTTTGCATCCTGATGAATGCAACTCTAATTTTATGGTAAATACTGAAAGACACACAAGAAACATATGGATATAAAACAAATTTCATATATATATATATATATATATATATATCAGCCAACATGATCCAAGGAAGCTGAAAAATATTCTATGTCCCCTTAGGAAGCAGAAAATGAAGCAAGATGCAGCCAGCATAGAGCCTGTGTCTACATCACACCTTAACCTAAGTAGGGTAATGGCTGCCCTACCGAAGTAGATATACTTACTCTCAACTCAGCCTCAGGAGGCATAGCTGTTAGGGGTGTGGAGTGAATTATTCTGAATATTTCCAATAAAACAAAGTAAATATATCTTTCATTTCTGTATTATATTTTATTCATAGAAGACACAGTTTAGTAACATTATGCAAGATACAGCCAGGTACCAGTGGCTCATGCCTATAATCCTAGTTACTCAGGTGACTAAAATATGACAAGCAAGATTCAAAGCCACCTGGGGCAGAAAAGTCTGTGAGACTCTTGAACAAACTACTCAAAAAAGCTCAAAATGATGCTTTGTCTCAAGTGGTAGAGAGCTAGCCTTGAGCAAAAGAAGCTCAGAGATAGTGTCTAGGCCCTGAACTGAAGCCCCGGGACTAGAAAAAATATATATGTACATACAAGATGTTTCATTTTTATATAAGACAAGTTTGCATGTGTGAGTAGCTATAAACACACTCTATATAACTATCTTGCTATACATTATAAGATAATGGTGACATCTCTTTATGACAGGTATCTGGAGCCTGCTTGCTAAACTTGAGTAACATTAATTTGTGTGGTTTTGATTTGTTTGTTTATTTGCTTTTTATTTTTTACTGTGAGGGAGTAAAACATCTCCTCTAGTTTGAATACAGCCCAGGAAGACAAATCCACAAGACTCTTATCCCCAATTAACTAGCATAAAGCTAACAGGGAAGCACAGCTCAAATGGTAGAGTGCCAGCCATGACTGGAAAAGGCAAGATAGGCAGAGCTCTGAATTCAAGCCCCTGTTGACACAAACTAAATGTGAAAGTTCATGCACCTGCTAAAACTTTCCCCAGCTTGGTGTAATGTAGGGCTTGCTGTCTACCCCCTCACCTCTAGAGTTTTGGGATGTTCACGAACTTTCCGCTCTTGGCTTCATATCGGCATCATTTGCTGCACACAACTCTGCTCAGAACTTACTGCACAGTTGGAAAGTATCCTATTTCATATGAATCCTTGCTATATCTTTTCATAAGCATACATAAAAAGGAAAGTAGTTATTTACTTATGAACAATATTCTGAGGGCAAAGGGTAATTTTTATCCAGAGAATGTAGAAAAGCACCTGCTTTATTAAAGAAGCATTTAAACTTAATTTTTAGAAATCAGTCTACGGTAAAGCTGATTTTGCATGTTTATTTTATGTGGGCACAGCTGTAGGAATGATAAAAACATGTGAAGACTACTGTATCCACCACCCAAGTAGGACACACAGAAGTGAATTGTTGTCATTCCTGGTTCCCTTTTCCCAGAAGTGCCTTTCAGGAAAAATACCCAAACCAAGTCTCTCACCACCACCACCATCCCACCACTCTGGTTGCCATGAAAAAACAAGGTCTGTTTTATCCTTTATTGGTTTATTTTATTCTATTTCACTTCCACTTTTATTATTTTTATTTCACATATTTATTTATTTATTTATTTATTTATTTATTTATTTATTTATTTTTGCCAGTCCTGGGCTTGAGCTCAGGGCTTGAGCACTGTCCTTGGACTTTCTCAAGGCTAGAGCTCTACCACTTGAGCCTCATCACCACTTCCAGCCTTTTTCTATGTATGTGGTACCAAGGAATCGAACCCAGGTCTTCGTGCATGCGAGGCAAGCACTTTAACCACTAGGCCAAACTCCCGGCCCCCACATATTTATTTTTTCATATATTTTTATTGTAATTAATAGAAGGGTTGCATGATATTTGCCCGATAGAAGGTGCATTAAGTCACATACATTGATACCCTTTCACATGTCTTGGTCCCCATATTTATTTGAGGGCAGTACTAGGGTTTTAAAGTTTGGGCCTCATATTTGTTTCTGTTACTTCAGTAGTTGCTGCTTGAATGAGTTCTGTTGACTCTTGTGATCTTGTTCAGTCTAGCTTGGGACCAGGTCTTTCTATTTCTACCTCCTGAATAGCTGGGAGCTATTCAACCTGTAATACCATGTCCCACTTAGTCCTTCATATAAGTTCTCAATAACCTTTCTGTACAGACTGGTCTCAGATTAGTATCTTCTTCCTTATGCCTCTCAAGTAGCTGGGTCTACAGAACCACCACAACTGGTATTGTATTGATATTTGGATTCTACCTCCTATCACTTAAAAGTAATGGCCTTTCAGATTGCTTGGTACATCAGAAAGTCATTCCATTTTACTGCTGTGCTGTGCTCTCAGCTCACTTGTAAAAGGACAGTGCTGTAATTCTAGTTTGAAGTAGTCACGAATGGAGTTGTAAAAATGTACATCTGCAGAGTTTCCTGAGAACATAACTTTTCATGTTGCTATGATAAGTATTGAGATTAGGTGAACTTATACCTAACTTCATCCCAGACTTTATCTCAGTATTTTTATTCCAGTTGAGTATGACTATCAGTCTCTGTCTATCTGTCCTTTTCTGTCATCTCTACCCATTAACCACATCTATCTGGCAATGTCAGGGTTTGAACTCAGGATATCAGCTGGCCCTCTTACATGAACCAAATCTCTCAGGTAAATATTATGTTAGTAAATGTGAGAGAGAATACTCTCCTCTCTTTCCCCTTACCTCCCCACCCCCTGTCCCCTCCCTTCCCTTCTTCTACCCTCTCTTCCCTCCTCCCTGTCCTTCCTCTCCCCTCCCTTTACCTCCCTCCCTTTCTCCCTCCCTCAATTTCTCCTTTCTTTTTCCCTTTCTCCCTCCCTACTTCCCTTCTTTTCCCTTCCCTTCTCCTTCCTTCCTTCCATCTTTCTTCTTTAAAAAAAAAAACTTTTCCTACAATTCTCAGCTTCCCCTGTAGCTAGTGTGTGTGTGTGTGTGTGTGTGTGTGTGTGTGTGCGCGCACGCGCAAACCATCTGCACTAGTTAAATTTAATTTGTATATGCTACTTGTATACCTAAAAATTCTCATTGTCTAGTTTATTAGTTTCATGAAGTATCTTTGTGTCATGTTAGGAGTTTGCATGCAGACAGTTCACATGATTGGTGAAGATCAACCATTTTATTTCTCCTTTTTGGAATCTGTAGCACGTTGAAATAGTTTTCATTCTTTATCCAATGTCTAGAAGATCTCAAAACAAAAGGCAATTAGAGTTTACATGTGGATATAATAGCTTTGTTACCAAGAGTTGATGAAGTGCAAAGATTGTAACAAGGCTTGGGCTATTTTGGATTCTCCCTAACCACTAGTGCTCTGGTCATTCCACCTGTTCACTGGCACACAGACTTTGGCAGTTGTTTGGATTTTCACCATTCACAAATGTATGCAATTATATCTCAATGCTTAATTTTTCAGTTCAAGAATGAAATATGGTGGATAGTGATTTCTATATTTAAATTTTTCTGCATATCTCCTATGGCAAAATATCCTTTTCAGATTTTCGATTTATTTTTATTTATATTGGTCCTTACCTTGTTGAATTTTGGTATCATCCTTGGCACATTTTAGACAATAGTAATCTATAATTTTTTAAATAAAATTTTAATTTTTAAAAAATAACTTATAAATTATAAATTTATAATTGTTCATAGATTTTCAGATTTTTAATGAGAATAGTTTATTTCATTCTATTATGCATTTTCTTATTATTATTGTAGTGGAGCTTTACAGACAAGAGAGTTTAATTTTAGTCAAATCACATTTATCAACTATTCCTCTTATTATCATGCTTTGGTACCAGCTCTAAAGAGTAGCTGTTATATCATAGAAGTTCTCTTCCAAGAAATTTGTAAGTTAGCATTTTTGCATTTAGTGCCTTGTACATATTATTTTTTGTGCAGGATTTTAAGTCCATTACTAGATTTATTTATTTATTTGCATATGTATGTAGAATTGTTCAGCAATGTTTATTTGGAAGACTCTCAGTGTTATCTTTTCCCTTTGTGCCACAATTGACCTGTTGTTAAATGCCAGTTGAAAATACTTTTTTGGTCTATTTTGGGGCTCTCTTTTCTTTTCCAATTATCTAATTGCTGTTTCTTCAATAACACAATGTCTGAAAACATCACCATTACAGTAAATTCTGGATCTTGGTAGTATCAGTCTTCAGATTTTATTCTAGTGACTTGAAGTTAGTTATTCTGTGTCTGTTCTTCTTTATATGTATCTTAAGATCTCTCTGTCAAAGTCCACCTAATAACTGGAATTTGGGAATTTTGATTGGGGTTGTAGAATAGACCAGTTTGGAAGGATTTATACCTTGCAAATTATTGAATCTTTTTTTAACATATAATTGCATACACTTATTAATCTATTCAAATTCATTTAATAAAAATTTGAATTTCTGTACAGTTTTAGATCTCTGATTATTATAACACAGTATCCAGTCTTCTCAGAATAAACATTTTATTGGTTAATTTTGGCACAGAAATTTTACAGCTATATGTATCACTACATACTCTTTCATAGGTATAAATTGATATATCTAAAAAAATTAGTAACATTGTCACTCACATATATTTAAAAAGGTGCACAGACCCAATGAAAACTGACATAAAGAAAATTGAATGGTCAGTTATTTAAGAAAGATTTAAGAAAGGATATTTAAGTTAGGATGTTTTAAACCCAAGCTTTACCAGTTTGACTACTGGTATACAGTTCAGAGTCCTACAATAGTCTTCATAAATTTTGCCCTGATTGTATAGTCATGTTCATTCAGAAAGACAAAATAGGGTATAAACATTCTTCAACAAAAAAAAAGTTTTCAGATGAGATTTTTTTTCCCCTACAAAAATCAGAGTGTAGTTGCCCATTGACAACATCTATTCTGTAATGAATGTAGAGTACACCTGAATCCCAGGGAGTAGTTACTGAAAAGCAGACACGCAATCTGTATCATGTGGATGAAACAGTATTGGTGTTGCTCATAGGGGCCGACACTCAGGGTGTGTGGGAGCCTGTTCCATTCACAAGAATCTCATTAACGCCAACAAGCAAATATCATTTACTCCCTCAAGGGAGACACCCCAATAAGCAATAGAAAGCACTATCAAATAATCCAAAGACACATGTGGAACTTTGTCATGGAACTATTAAAACATCTGACTTCTAGTTCCAAATGCTGGTGACTGGTGATGGCATTATACTAAAACATCATTTTCTACAACTTCAAATTTATGGATCTGTGCAAATGCTTATGGAGGGAGATAACGGAGGAATACAATGGAGGTAAACATACGTGTATGTGTGTAAATAGCATAACTACTTACAGATTCATTTATATTCACATACTTTACCTATGTGTGTACACTATATGTACAGAGATTTTAGTTTAATATATATATATATATATACAGAAAGTGTGGTTTTCACTGAAAGTGATTAAGAAATACAGTAATGTTCTTGAATTTGATATTAAGCTATATGTGTGTGTATGTGTGTGTGTGCATATGTGTGTGTGTGTGTGTGTGTGTGTGTATGTGTGTGTGTTGATACTGGGGCTTGAAGTTAGGGCTTGAGTGCTGTCCTTTAATATTTTTGGTCAAAACTGGCAAGGTACCACTTAAGTGACAACTTCACTTCCAGGTTTTTGCTAGTTATTGGAAATATGATTCTCCTGGACATTCATTTGTAGGCTGGTTTCAAACTGGGATGCTGAGATTTCAATCTTCTGCCTAGATAGAATTATAGAGAGGAGTGACTGGCATTCATCTTACATTTTATCTTTTGTTTTCGGTGTAATCTGGACATATTTGTGAACTATAACAGTGATTTTCTAATACAGTAATCACTGTGTCAAGCTCTTCGAGCATAAGTAACTTAAAATAGGTAAATGACTGTGTATTCCTCAGAAGAGGAATTATTTATTACTTATCTGATTTGTATCTGCTAGTTAACTCAGATTTCCTAAATAGCTTTACAAGGAAAAATAGTACATATGCATCCACAAATGGTATGATTTTAGACATTACCTTCATTTCAATTTCTAGGATTTTAAAATTAGATTTCTTTCCACTCTAGCATAATTCTGAATTTTAGCTAATTCAAACTGCCAGCTAATTTTTGTTGGATTTTGAAGCTTGATTATGTGCAACCTGAGTCTCAGGTCTGGTTTTTGCATGGTTGGTTCCCAAGTGTTAAGGTTTTGGTCTAGTCAATATCATTCTGGCCACTTAATCCTTTAACCCTTTTTTCCCAGCTTAAATATCAATTGCAGGAGCAACTTACACTTGCTAGAAGTAAGAGTTTTAAGATCTATGACAAATGTGTTACCTCTCATTTAAGCCACTATTCTGTATGTGTGTGTGTACGTGTGTGCATGTGTTGCTAACTAAATAGCAAGTAGTTTTTTTGTTGTAGTTGTTGTCGTTTGTTTGTTTGTTTATTTATTTTTTACTTATTTGTGGTTCATAAGGCTTGAAATCCACCTGGGCCTGTCCCTATGCTTTTCAGCTCAAGGCAACCACCCTACCCCTGGGCCTGGGCGGTTGTCCCTAAGCTCTTCAGCTCAAGCCTACCTCCCTACCCTTGAGCCAAGCCCCACTTTCTGTTTTCTAGAGATTAATTGGAGGTAAGAATGTCAGGTTCTTTTGTACCTGGGCTGGCTTTGAACCTTGTTCCTCAGATATCAGCCTTCTGAGTAGCTAGGATTACAAGGATGAGCCACCACACCCTGCTAGAAGTTTCTATAAAACTGGAAAGCCAATAGGTAAGAGTGGCTGTCCCTACACAAAGCAACCTTGCCATTGGCAGTGCTATTGGCTGGCAGCCTGCATCATCTAGCATGTCTGTGTACTGACTGGTGGGAGTGGGAGAAAGAAGTTGACTACTAAGAAGCCTCCTTTCCTAATATCTACCTCTCTCATACTTAAAAGATTTTGATAGAATTAAGCATTAGCTGTTGAAAGAATTTTGGTGTTCAGGCAATAGCTTCTAGGTTTCAAATCTTAATGCAAACCTATCTTGTGGAATGGGAAATTCTAGCAGTCACTGTACCACCTGGAGTAAAAGGACAGTGGAAATGGAGATTTCAGAAAGAGAGAGGGAGCTGTGTGGGAAGGTCAGATGATTAGGATTGGAGATGGGCACTGATCCATTGATAGCCTCACCTTCTGAACCAACTTAATTTCCAAAGTAATCTCTGTTCTCTATGAATCCTCAACCCCTCAACTGTGCAATATACAGTGCACAGTTCTCACACACTGCTCAAGAGAACACCCAGTCAAAACCCAGATGTAAAAAACATGCGAAGCATAAATTGCAGCAAATTTACCTCATAGATTCAGCTTATTAATAAGAGGAGAAATAGAGCATAGGAAGGATAGGAAGTCTGCAGGAATTTGGTAAGTTTCCATTTCTTTCCTTGTTTCTTTCTTTCTTTCTTTCTTTCTTTCTTTCTTTCTTTCTTTCTTTCTTTCTGAATCTAAACTACTCAGAAATTCTTTTCTGTCCAGGAGTGTGGACTAGTGGTAGAGTGTTCATCTAGCATGCATGAAGCTCTGTATTCTATTCCATTCCTCCACATCGCAAAAACAGAAAAATTCAGAAGTGGTGCTGTGGCTCAAGTGACAGAATGCTGGCCTTGAAAAAGCCCAAGGATAGTGCCAGGCACTAGCTCAAGCCACAGGACTGGAAAGGAAGAAAGAAAGAAAGAAAGAAAGAAAGAAAGAAAGAAAGAAAGAAAGAAAGAAAGAAAGAAAGAAAGAAGAGCGAGCTTTACATTCTCTCTCTTTTACTTTTTTTTAGGAAAAAATCTGGAAGTCGTGATATTTTGTACCAATAAGCATTTGCTGGAGTAGTGCTTTTAAGCAAAGCTATGTCTTGTGACCCTGTGTTATTTGTGGGTTGACCTTTGTGGAGGTCACAATACAGGGTGCAATGAGAAAATCCCCTTTTTGCTAAGTGTGGCTTTCACAGAGAACCAGCTGTGCTATTTTTCCGGCGCCCATCTGTTTTCCACAGATATAATCAGCAACGACTTCCTGGCTGATAACTTTAAGCTTTTTTATTTGTGAATTTTTAGCTTACGAGCTACCAAAGGAAGTACTTCGGAAATCACATGGACTTCAGAAAGGAGGGGAGAAGAAGAACATATGCTGTAAAAAGGTCTAGGGTGTGGCTGAGCTTCAGGGATGTTCAGGAGATGGTAGGGCAAGTGCATCCTTCACACCATGACATGTGAAAAACATGGAGAGTGGAGAAACAGTGCACTCACACCATACATAACAGAGAGAACTAACCAGAAATGATATTTTAAAAATATCCCCCAAACTATCAAACATCAACAAGAGACGTCCACTTGAATTATATGGCCTTGCAAAATCCACCTCTTTGTTAGAATATGAAAGCTAAGCTGGGCGGCAGTGGGTCTTGCCCATAATCCTAGCTACTCAGGGGACTGAGATCTGAGGATCGTGATTTAAAGCCAGCCTGGGCACAAAAGTCTGTGAGACTCTTATCTCCAATTAATCAGCAGAAAACCAAAAGTGGCACTCTGGCTCCAGTAGTAGAACACTATCCTTGAGCTGAAGAGCTCAGAGACAGAGCCCAGGCCCAGATTTCAAGCCCTACAATGAAATAAAATAGCTTAAAAATGTATGAAAGTTATACAAAATTTCAATGTTTATTTCTACTGATGTGAATAGAACCTCAGATGGAGTCTAGGTCTTGAAATACATGAGCATCCCCAATATTAAAATCTAATAGCTATTCTCACACATTGCTCAAAATTCTTTAAATTGTTATTTTCTGAGAACCTTTGCCATGCCCAAAGTGGAGTTCTCTTCTTTTTCTTCCTTTTTTCTTTCTTTCTTTCTTTTCTTCCTTCCTTTCTTTCTCTTTCTTTCTTTCTTTCTTTCTTTCTTTCTTTCTTTCTTTCTCTTTCTTTCCTTCTTTCTTTCTTCCCTCCTCTCTCCCTCTCTCCCTTCTCTCTCTCTTTCTCTGTTTCCCTCTTCCTTTCTTTCTTTCTTTCTTTCTTTCTTTCTTTCTTTCTTTCTTTCTTTCTCTTTCTTTCCTTCTTTCTTTCTTTCTTTCTTTCTTCCTTTTTTTTCTGTCTTTCTTTCTTTCTTTGTGCTAATCCTGAGGGTTGAACTCTGATCTTGGGTGCTGCCCGTAAGCATTATTGCTGTACCACTTTAGCCACTGCTCCACTTTCTTGGTGGCTAATTGAAGAGTCTCATAGACTTCAATGCCAGACTAGCTTCAAACTATATTCCTCAGATCTGAGATTCATGTGCAGTTAACATTATGTGTGAGCCACCAGTGGAATTTTCCATATGAAATTTCATCCAATACTTCACAATGGATTCCAACTATTGCAAAAGCTATGGATCAAATATTACCTTCAGTCTTTTAGGTTGCACCTAGGCACATGCATAGGTTATATGATGCCAACAAAAACCTGGCACCTACACAGTATTTATTATTTTATATGAAAAAGATATTCAGGCACAGACATGGAAATATTTGCTGGCTTAAAGATACACAATTAAAAGTTGTTCTGCCATTATATTTGCCTGATTCTGAGTACTTTCTGTTTGTCCTTGTTTAATCCTAACCTAGTAACTCGGAGTGTGTGTGTGTGAATGTCTGTGGCACATGTGTGTATTTGTGGTGTGTGATTTGCCATTTATAACCATTAAGGCAAAATATATTACTTAGTGTCTCTGAATATGTCCGTTTCACCTGACACATTACATGTTCTCTTATATAAATGAGCTTGGCACTGGTAGCTCATATCTGCAACCCTAGTTACTCTAGAATCCTAGATCTAGAAAAGAGTCCATGAGACTCCATCTGCAATGTAACTAGAGAAAAGTATAGTTGAAGATGTTGCTCAAATTACAGTACACCTACCAAGCATGCAAAAATGGCCAAGAGGGGGCTGGGAGTTTGGCCTAGTGGTAGAGTGCTTGCCTAGCATGCACGAAGACCCAGGTTCAATTCCTCGGTACCACATACATAGAAAAAAGCCGGAAGTAGTGCTGAGGCTCAAGTGGTAGAGCTCTAGCCTTGAGAAAGTCCAAGGATAGTGCTCAGGCCCTGAGCTCAAGCCCGGGACTGGCAAAAAAAAAATGGCCAAGAGCAAGCCCCAGAGTTAAAACCCCAATACCTCCAAATAAAAATAATAAAAAAGCAAAATCTCTTCTAGAAGAATACAGTGATAATTCACAATTATGCCTTGAAAACTATTGGTACAAGCTGAGTACAGGTGGCTCACACCAGTAATCCTAATTACTAAGGAGGCTAAGGTCTAAGGATTAGGGTTAGAAACCAGTCCAGACCAGAAAGTCAATGAGACTCTTATCTCCAAAGGACTACCAAAATGACAGAGGTGGATCTGTGGCTGAAGTTGTACAGCATTATCTTTGATCAAAAAAGCTCAGGGACAGTGCGCAGTCTCAGAGTTTAAGCTCCAGGACTGGCAAGAAAAGAGAAGAAAAAAGAAGAGGAGAGGAGAGGAGGGGAGAGGAGAGCAGGGAAGGGGAGAGGAGGGCAGTGGAGTGGAGGAGAGGAGAAGAGAAAACTAAACTATTGGTGCAATTTCTGTAATAGAGCAGTTGAGTATTTATTGGTATGGAATAATTTAAGATATACGCTGGACTTTCCTAGTCTTACTTGAAATAAAGTAAGGACTGAGGATGCTTGAAGGACGCAAATATTACTTTGCTTGTTCAGTGACTCAGTTCTCATCATTCTGAGGTAAGTCTGCCTCAAGTAAATCGTAGAAGTTAATCTGCTTCTCAGTTGTCACTTTACATGGATTGAGCATCATGGATTGATAATCAAGTCACTCTGCTTTTTGATTTGGAGATGGAATAAGTTTCTTCCTTTCATTCTAAGAAGAGCTATTATTTGTGATTCTATTGCTTTAACTTTATTTTCCCTAAATGGCATACATTAATATTTAGACTGATTTCCATTTAAATAGTATCTGTGACCCAAAATTTGTGAGATATTTTTCAGGTATTTTCTGGAGAAACAAAACAATTTTTTTCCAAAGGGTAAATAGAGAATATGACTTTTTAAAATTAGTCTACCATTATCTTTTAAATTGGCTGATATAGTTATTCAGGGGGAAATTTATCCCTGCATTTTCATACATTTACCATTGCTTTTGAATTTGATGGATATTGTTATTGATGGAGTCTAGACTCATTGATTTTCTCATAAAGAATAGAAATGTAAATTCTCATTGAAGATACTATAAAGAAGACTGTAACAGTGCATTCCTGCAAAAGCTATTTCCAACAGACATTAATAAAAAATTCTGTAGCAGCATGGTTCCATATTGGATACTAAGGTAATTTTCAATAAGTCACAACAATTTTCTCAATAGATGTATTTTATAACAGCATTGCAGTTAATTACTATGATGATTACTATGAAGAAATAACCACAAACTAAGCATTGCTTTGTGAGTTCTGTTTTCATATAGAGAGGGTTGATTCACACATTCGAAAATCTTCAATTGATCTTGGAGCAAACACAGGCTTTATTACCATTTCTAACATTTACTGAAACTGTAGTACTAGGAAGGCTGCATAGCTTATGCCTATTCCCCATGTATTAGGAGAGATAGCACAAAGTATCTAAATTGGTGCTATCCAATTTCTTCTTATGAATTCACTTATTCTAAGGAAAATGTGATATATGTATACATATACATACAATGCATATGTATACTACATACAGAAATATACTTTTTCCTGGATAAAAGTGTATAATTTTTTCTTGGAAATCTGGGAGGTCCTCAGAGCATTATGTTCTTATTGACTTAGACCAGGACAGAAACAAAGTTTTCAGTAGCGATGAATACAAGCTACAGGGATACTGGAAGATAAATCTGGCTTATGTGCAGGATCTAGAAAGATAAGAACTTAGGAAGTTTTCACAGATCTCATTGGATCCCAATATTGGTAGTCCACTTCTAATTTTACTTGTTATATACTATATATACAATATATATATATATATATATATATATACAATACTAATATAATAGTAAAATATAATAATAGTAAAACTTGCTCTTTTAGTAATTTTGTGTAGTAATACACTTCAGTGGGAATCTCTTCCCCCCCTCCCTCTCTCTTGTTTCCTTCTTTCTTTCCTTTTTTCTTTCTCTATTTCTTCCTTGTCCTGGGGCTTGAACTCAAGGCCTGAGCAATATCCTTGAGCTTTCTCAAGACTAGCACTCCATCACTTGAGCCACAGCACCAATTCTGTTGTTTTCTGGTCCCCATTCCCTTCCCCACCCTTCCCAATCATCGTGTTTTCCCCCTTCCCTTTCCTATTTCATATATATATATATAATACCAGGTGACAAAGTCAGATACAGTTACAATATGAGATTAACCAAAGAAGCCCATTCTTTTGATCCTTCCTTTGCATGGCTTATCAATGTCAGATGTCTATTCTTGAATCAGCTTTGTCAGTGCTCAGTCTTCTCCAGAAAATATACTCTCTTCACCCCTTTGTCTGTCTGTTGTCCAAAAGCAAATTATGTGTCTTCTACATGCAATTGTTTATCCCAATGTCTTCCACAAACCTGGGCTGTAGAAGCAATGACTGACACTTTATTAAAACAATGTGTAACATGGATTGGCTTTTCTGCCTACTATGTGCATTATTATTCATGCTTTATTATTGTTTTGCCTGTATTGTTTCAATGACAACTATAAACCTAGTAAACACTTAGAGATATTTTCACTAATATTTAACGTTTGTTGATAATGAAGAAGAAAGGAGAAATACATTTAAATACATTTGTGAAAGCCAATATATGATACTCATAGTTTACAAGAATGTTTGAGGGAAGAAAAATTATTGTGCAGATTTTTCACAGGCACAGAAGCAGACATCATGAACAAACCCCACAAAACTGGTACACACTACAATCACATTGCATTTTTTCCTGGAATTGCATTTATCTGCATCTATCCTACAGAAAGAGGATGCATACATGAAAAATGACATGAATAATAACAATCCACAAAGCATTCTATGACCTAACTCAAAAGTAGAAGACACCAAATAGCGATCAACCCAACAATAGTTTAAACTATGGGTAGATTTGCAATGGAATAAACTGTAGTATTGAAACCAAACTATCGTTATTTAACACTGCATGGATGTTTCAAACAGTAATTCCAAGTGAGCAAAACCAGACCTGAAGTGTACGTATCCCATGTGTCCCCATTTCTGTGTTTGTTTGGTTTTTTTAAAACAAAAACTACACTTCATCTCTAGACATTGGCATTAGGAAATATGGCCTTGACACAGTGATGGGAAGGTTGTTTAGATAGCAGTACAGTTCTTTTTAAGAATTCCTGCTATAGAACTTATTATCTAGTTAGAGTTGACAGGTAATAAGCAAGAAAATAAATAAAATTCATAAACTGCCAGTTCTTGATAAGGACCTTTGAGTTAAAAGTGTATGGGTAACTAGAAATATAGAAAGTGTCCAGGTGAAATTAAGCTGTGAGTAGTATGTAAGTTGCTTCCTATCAAAAACCTGTCAGAAAGACCTGATTAATAAAATGAAATATATATGGAGGTCTAACAGAATGGAGAAAGGGGTCTGTGTATATTTAATGCAATCTGATGAAATTTTAAGCAGAGAAATGTTAGATGGCTTTATTATTACTATTATTATTATTATTATTATTTTTATTTGGGGTGTATGTGTGCTATAGAAGAAAAAACTCAGGGCTTTTACTTTTCAGGAGAGATTTCTGCCACTTGAGCTACTTAGTCAGCCATTTTTTGCTTTTTAGTTATTTTTCAGAGAAAGTCTTTGAGATTTGCTTAGGCCAACCACAGAACATGATTCTTCTAACTATGCTTCTCAAAAAGCTCATTTTAAGTGTGTTCATCACTACACTGAGCTAACATTGCTCAGATAGAAGCTTCTGAAATTTTATCCCCAGGTTATATTTCACCATTGATTATTCTGATCTCTCACACATGGTTAGAAGTACAGGCATGTTTCACCACATCCATCTGCTGAATATGGTAAATAAAGTGATAGAAAGCAAGTATAGGTCAGAACTGAAGTGAGAGAGAAGAGGGTGGGGACAAACTGGAGGAGAAGGATGTGGGTTCATGTAGAGAGTGAAATCCAATTTGCATTTCTTTTATGGCCAGAGATGGTGAGCATGTCTTCAGGTGTCTATAGACCATTCTTATTTCTTCTTCAGAGAAGACTCTCTTTAAGTCTTTGGCCCATCATTTAATGGGATGGTTGTTTCTTTGGAGATAAGTTTTGGAGTGATTCAATTTTTTGAGCTGTTGATATATTTTAGATATGAGGCCTTTGTCTGTTGTATGGTTGGTGAAGATCTTCTCCCACTTTGTAGACTTCAAAACAACTCTACGGTTCCACCTCACTTCAGTTAGAATGACAATGATCAAGAAATATAATAACAGATGATGGTGGGGATGTAGCCAGGAGGGATCACTACTACACTGTTGGAGGGAGTGCAAACTCATTCAACTACTCTGGAAAGCAGTATGGCAGTTCCTCAAAAGACTAAACATAGAGCTCCCCTATGACCCAGCAATTCCACTACTTGGCATTTACCCAATCGTGCAGAAAAAAGGACATACAAAATCCACTAAAATAATGATGTTCATTGCAGCACTATTTACCATAGCAAAGATAGGTAACTCAGATGCCCCTCAGTTGATGAGTGGATCAACACAATGTAGTACTTATACACAATGGAATTCTATGCTGTTGTAAAAAAGAATGACATTGCTCCATTTGTAAGGGAAAGACTTAGAAAAAATCATATTAAGTGAAGTAAGCCAGACTCAAAGGAACATAGGCTCAATGGTTTCCCTCATTTGTCATAATCAGTAGAAACCTTGGGCTCTCCCAGCAGAGATTTACAATAGATCAAAACCTAGATAGATAAGGCCATACAGTATGATGCTAAATGAAAGGACCTCTAGGGTATAGAAACAAAAAGCCCTATAATGAGTGATTGTTGTCCTTAATGTATTTTGTTGTCTCTCATCTCTTTTGGTGTCCCTTGATTATCTCATATTGTCACAGTATTTTACCATGTTATCTGATGTATTGTATATATGCTTATTTGTCTATTTGAAATCAGATAGGGAAGGGGGGGAAAACAAGATGAGGGGTGGGGGTGGAGGGAGGAAAATGGGGACTAAGACATGAGAAACAATATCAGTGTTTGTGAAGTAATGCACCTTCTATCTGGCGAATATAATGTAACCCTTCTATTAATTACAATAAAAATATACGAAATACAATGAAACAACAGAAAAAGAAAGTGCAATCAAGAGTTTGTTTTTGTTTTGTTTTGTTCCTTTGTTGATTTGATTCCTTGTTTCCTAGGTCCTGGGGCTTGACCTCTGAGCCTATGTGCTGTCCCTGAGACTTTTTGCTCAAGATCTCCATCACTTTGAGCCACAGATCTACTTCCACATTCTTGGTGGTTAATTGGAGTTTAGGGTCTCACAGACTTTCCTGTCATGTCTGGCTTAGAATCATGATCTTCAGATCTCTGCCTCTTGAGTAATTAGGGTTACATCGAAAGCCACAGTGCCTGACTTAACCAAGAGGATCTGGTGGTAGGTTGGACAGGTATAGGATAGGGTAATCAAGAATAAACAAATGGTTTGTTTTTCCTTAGTAACCATAAAGAAGAAGATGAAAGAGAAAGAGGAGACGCACCCTAGATACACACAAATGCATATCCACAGAGTAAAAGGTATGTAAATGATTACTATAGAAGTTTAAATGCAATGGAATGGATAGAATAAAATGTTTATCCTAAGCATACTTTTGTTGTTCTAGTACAGGGGTTTGGATTCAGGGCCTGCATGCTGTCTGTTAGCTGCTTATTTCAAGGCTAGAGCTGTACTACTTGATCCAAATCCCACTTCCAGCTTTTTGGAGCTAATTGGAGCTAATTGGAGATGACTATCTCACAGATTTTCTTGCTTGGACTGGCTTTGTATCTTGATCTTCAGATTTCAGCCTCCTGAGTAGCTAGGATTACGGGCATTTGCCAACACTGCCCATTTAAGTATGCCACTGGTATTTGTCTGATTATTTTTAGTTGTAAAAGAAGATGCTTAAGATAAAAAGAGGCATATTATGAATGTGATTCATTTCCATTGGCAGCTAGAGGAAAACTTGTATTTCCTTTTCCCTGTATTATAATACTATTTGTTTCTGCTGTCTTTTCTTTCCCTGAAACTGGTTTCAGGAATAGATCTATAGGTGGAAGGGTACATAAAAGCTATGCATGCCTTTCAGGCAACTTAGGGAATCCAGGCTTCACTTGCATAAGAAACTTACATTGTTCTGCAAATTCAACACTCACAGGACAGACCTGTGGGAAATCTGAAGTGACAGGAGTTCTCTCTGCTGTGGTTTCTGGTAAACAAAATTTTCTGGGACATCAAACAGCTTGTCATTTCAGCTCTCTGGAAAATATACTTGTTATTTTTTTTTTACATGAAAGTTCAAAGAGTCACTAAATTCTTGAAAGAATTCACACTGATTTGCACCTTATGTTTAAATGTGAGACCTTAAGCACTTCTGTAATCACAGGAAAAAACCCATTCCACATTTAAAACAACTTGAGTCACGATAAAACTTTTTCTCACATTGAGTGGAAATTTGGCATCCAAAGGATGATCCTTGAAAATTATAGCTCTATAATAGAGACTAAAGTTTGGTATTGAAATTCCTCCTGCACTGTTCTTTCTGCTAAGAATTGTGTTTGCTATACTGGGTCTTTTATTATTCCATATGAATTTTTGGATTGCCTCTTCTATTTCTTTAAAGAATGACAATGGGATATTGATGGGTATTGCGTTGAATTTGTACATAGCCCTTGGCAAGACTGTCATTTTCACGATGTTGATTCTTCCAATCCAGGAGCATGGGAGGACTTCCATTTCCTCAGTTCTGCTTTAATTTCCTTTTTCGGGATTTTAAAGTTTTCATCAAAAAGGTCCTTTACATTCTTAGACAATTCCTAGGTACTTTGTTTTCTTTGAGGATATTGCAAAAGGAGTTGCTTTACCGATTGTTGCCTCATTCCTCTTACTGTTGGCATAGAGGAAGGCAGTTGATTTTTGAAGGTTAATTTTATACCCTGCTACCCTTCCAAAGTTTTGAATCAGCTCAAGGAGCTTGGGAGTGGAGTCTATAGGATTCCTTAAATACAGAAACATGTCATCTGCAAAGAGGGAAAGTTTTACTTCCTATTTCCCTATTTGGATCCCCTTTATGCTTGCTTCTTGCCTTATTACTCTGGCTAGAAATTCTAATACTATGTTAAAGAGGAGTGGAGAGAGTGGACCTCCTTGTCTCCTTCCTGATTTTAGAGGGAATGGCTTAGCTTTTCACCATTAAGTATAATACTAGCTGTGGGTTTGTGATACACAGCCTTTATTATACTGAGGAATGTTCCATGGATTCCTAGTTTCTCCAGAGCTTTTAACATAAAGAGGTGTTGGATCTTGTCAAATGCCTTTTCTGCATGTATTGAGATAATCATGTGATTTTTGTCCTAGCTCCTGTTGATGTGAATTATGTTAATTGATTTGCACATATTCAACCAGCTTTGCCTCCTTTGATGAATACTGTTTGACCATAATGTATAATTTTTTTGATGAGTTGTTGGAGATGGTTGTCCAGTATTTTGAGAAGTTTTGCCTCAATGTTCATCAAAGAAATGGGTCTATAGTTCTCTTTCTTTGATGAATCTCTATCTGGTTTGGGGATGAGGGTTATACTGGCTTCATAGAATGAGTTTGGTAAAGACTCTTTGTTTTAAATTTCATTGACGAGCTTGAGTATTGGTATGAGCTCTGCTTTGAAGACCTTATAGAATTCAGCTGTGAATCCATCTGGCCCTGGGCTTTTCTTAGGTGGGAGGTCTCTTATTTCCATTTCTATTTCAGTGCTTGAAATAGGCCTGTTTAGTTGGATTAGTTCTTCTTGGTTCAGTGTGGGTATGTTAATATTGGATAGAAATTCATCCATTTCTTCTAGATTATCAAATTTGTTGGCATAAAGGTTTGAGAACTAATCCCTCATGATGCTCTGGATCTTGATAATTTCTGTCGTGATATCACCATTTTCGTCTGTGATTTTGTTTATTTCGGTATGCTCTCTTCTTTTTTTGGTAAGATTTGCTAAGGGTCTGTCATTTTTGTTAATTTTTTCAAAGCACCAACTCCTTGTTTTGTTGATTCTTTCTATAGTTTTTTTGGACCCAATTCATTTAATTTTGCTTTGATTTTAATAATTTTCTTCCTTCTACTGGGATTAGAGTTAGTTTGTTGCTCTTTTTCCAGAAGCTTAAGGTGACACATTAAATTGTTGGTTTGCGATAATTATCAAAACAGTTTGGTACTGGCACAAGAACAGGCCTGAAGACCAATGGATTAGAACTGAGGATATTAAACCACCTAATCTTTGACAAGGGAGCCAAATAAATAGAATGGAAGAAAGACAGCCTCTTCAACAAGTTGTGCTGGCAGAATTGGTTAAACACCTGCAGAAAACTAAAGTTGGGTCTTTCTTTGTCACCTTGCACTAGAATTAACTCCAAATGGATCATAGACCTCGATGCAAAAGCCCACACACTGAAAACTTTACAAGAAGGAATAGGAGATACACCAGGCCTCTTTGGCACAGGTCAAAACTTTCTTAGTAAGAACCAAGAATTACAAGAAATCAGAGAAAGGCTGGATAAGTAGGACTGCATTAAACTGCAGAGCTTTTGTATGGCAAAGGACATAGTTAGTAAAATAATTAGGAAGCCTACAGAATGGGAGAAGAACTTCACTAACCATACAATGGACAAAGGCCTCATATCTAAAATATATCAACAGATCAAAAAATTGAATCACTCCAAAACTAATCTCCAAAGAAGCAACCATCCCATTAAAGATGGGCCAAAGACTTAAAGAGGGTCTTCTCTGAAGAAGAAATAAAAATGCTCTATAGATGCAAGAAGAAATGCTCAACAACTCTGGTCATAAATGAATTGCAAATCAAAACAACTCTAAGATTCCACCTCACTCCAGTTAGAATGGCCAGGATCAGGAAATCTAATAACAAATGCTGGAGGGGATATGGCCAGTAGGTATCACTACTACACGGTTGGTGTGAGTGCAAACTCGTTCAACCACTATGGAAAGCAGTATGGCAGTGCTTCAAAAGACTAAACATAGAGCTCCCCTATGATCCAGCAATCCCATTACTTGGCATTTATCCAATTGTCCAGAAACAAGTACAGACTAAATCTACTAGCACAACGATGTTCACTGCAGCAGTATTTACCATAGCAAAGATATGGAACCAACCCAGATGCCCCTCAGTTGACGAGTGGATCAAGAAGATGTGGTATTTGTACACAATGGAAGTCTATGCTGCTGTCAGAAAGAATGGCATAGACCCATTTGTTAGGAAATGGAAAGACTTAGAAAAAAATCATATTAAGTGAAGTAAGCCAGACTCAAAGGAACATAGGCTCAATGGTTTCCCTCATTCGTCATAATCAGTAGAAACCTTGGGCTCTTCTAGCAGAGATTTGCAATAGAGCAAAACCTTGATACATAAGGCCATATAGTATGACGCTAAATGAAAGGACCTGTAGGATATAGAAACAAAAGCCATACAATGAGTGATTGTTTTCCTTAATGTACTATGTTATCTCTCATCTCTTTTGCTGTCCCTTGGTTATCTCATATTGTTACAATATCTCACTTTATTATCTGATATATTGTATATATATTTATTTGGTTATTTGAAATTGGAAAGGGAAGGAGGAAAACAAGATGAGGGGCGGGGGTGCGGGGGAGGGAAATGGGAACCAAGACATGAGAAATGGTATCAGTGTATGTGAATTAATGTACCTCCTATCTGGTGAATATAATGTAACCCTTCTCTTAATTACAATAAAAAAAATATGAAAAAAAAGGATGACCCTTATTTTATTTATTTTTAGTCTGTCATGGGGCTTGAACTTTCTGCCTGGGTGCTGGCCCTGACTTCTTCAGCTCAAGAGGATTGACTGCACTAACCCTGGGCCTGGTCATTTTCCCTGAACTCTACAGCTCAAGGCTACCTCCCTATCCCTTGATTTCATTGCTATATCGTGACATATTCTGTAACTCTCTAAGAATGTTATGGTCAGGTCATGTTTTCCTCAATCTGTCTGAAAGCCCATAACTAAGCCAGTGGCTTTACTGTTTTCCTTAAGTGCACACAGAGATGTTCAAGCTCATAGCTTTTTGACACGTTTCTAAGTGGAATAGCAACCTTTTTTTTGAGCCAGGAATTTATACTCCTGTCCTCTTCTGTTATATCATTCTTAGAAATTTAAAATCTGCCTTTTTTAATTCTCTAAATAGTAAACATTTCCACATTGATTAAATCAATGTCAATAGTTTTTATTTTATTTTTTTCTAATACTAAATACTTTATAACTTTTGTGATGTTTTCATTTGCTCACACAGTTCTCTCCACTAGAGAAACACCATCTGGTTAAGCTACAAAACTTACTTCCCAGATGTTCTCCTTCTTTAAAATACAGAATCCAATTCATTCTCATGTAAAGATTTCTGAAAAAAAATTTTCTTCCAGTCTTCAAACAGAAAATATGATTATCCTACTTAGGAAACAAGGCAATTTATCATTGTGTTAAATAGATGGAGAGAACTGTCTACAATGCAGTCTTGGCTGTTGGGCTGACCAGCAGGGGGATGTTTATATTATACCATGCATCTGCAATGCTCCTAAAGCCTAAGCAATAACTTCACCTAAAACCTTGGCCTTCATAATTAACAATGAAACACATTAATTTCTATTTCTTTCCTAGAGTAATTGGATAACCTTTTGGGATAAGAAGACTGATGTGTGGTAACTACCTGCCAGTGAAGGCCCAGAGGAGGCCAGGATTTAGTAGGCCACAGCCATAGTTATCTGGAAGCTCCAGGATGGGAAATATGTAACATGAAATTTCCAGTTGCTGGCCATTCTGGTAGGTGCATAGATCAATTCTGAGAGTCTCCATGGTTTCTCATGAACTGTGTCTTCAGGATGTTTCTACTGCCTAACTTCTCAGATTGAATGAATGGTAACATCCTTTGAACTCTGTCTGCTTTCATTCAGTTTTCTCTTTTCCTCAATGTTAACCTGCCTGTTAGTGCCAATTTGGAGAGATAGTTTATAGAGTAGAGACCAGTAGCACTATATTACTGGCCCCTGATGAAAAAGAACCCATGACAGGTTCATAAAGAACAATTAAATGAAATAACTAAACTGAATTTACTCCTCTTTTACAATTGTGTTGATTCTGGTAAGCAAGGCAGGGTTGTTGGAAAGCAGGTCAAGGATATTGGTTTTACAAAAACTGCCAAAGTCCTACAGTGGGAAATTAAATTCCCATGAGACCCATTATGGTATAATGGCTAGACACATGGTTCTACTAGGAAAGAAGTTCCCATCTCAATACCGGACATAAAGTGCTCCTTGCAGGTTCTAAGAAGACATCAATAGAAGAAAAACCCTGAAATCTCAGGAGGCAGAGTTCACTAAGACTCTGTGGTTCCATTTTCTGTTAATATGTCCTAACATCTGCTAAGACATGCACAACCTATCAAAATTGATATTTCCCCTTGGTCACTTAAATGAATCTTTCTAAATTTTAGTTTACTTTCAGGACGCTAATTATTTTAGGGAGACTTATTATTTTACAAAAATAAAGAAGAAGGAAACCCTTGATAGATTACAAAATAATTTACCTAATATTGTGGCAATATTGCCATAATACTATGGACTCCCTGAGTACATCTCATATCGACTGAGCATAACACATATGCAGAAATTTAACATTGTTGTTCTTGAATTTTTTTCAAGTTTATTCTTTAACCATGCCTTTTCAGAACCAAGTGTAAAAAATTCACAAAAAATGGCAGATAATTTTCTGTAACTCAGAATTTAATTAAAAGCATACTATAGACTCTATATTAGATGGGACTAACTCCTTCAATCAAGCTGATTTTTCTTATCTATTCATTTATTTGTCCATCCTTGAATTATTTATTTATATAGCATTGCAAAGTGAGGGGTTGAACTCAGGGTCCTGTATTTCATAAGCAAGCTTTCTAATACCAAGCAATTTTCCTAACACTTGCTTAATTTTTTTTTAAAGACCAGCCCCAAATGGTCATCAACTTCAGAACCCCTGATCTCTTTGTCCAAGTCCCATGATTTCTGAAGTGTTTCACCAAGCTCAACAAGTCTAGCTAATTGACCAATGTGTGCCACCAGGTTTTGCTGGTGACTCATGCCTGTAATCCTAGCTACTCAGGAGGATCTGAGGATTATGATTCAAAGTCAGCCTGATCAGGAAAGTCTTTGAGAGTCTTAAATCCAATCAACTACCAAAAAAATAGTAGAGTAACTAGCTTTGAGCAGAAAGTGCAAGCCGGAGAGCTGACAGAAAAACAAATTAAAAGAAGTTCCATAGATTATTTATGTATGTGAAAAAAATGTATCATAAACACACAGTACCTGTGGATATCAAGCTATCTGCAGGCAGCAAGGAAAACAGAACCTCTTCAGAGAAGACAGGAGTAGAAACAGATGACTGCAACAACCAAGAACCATTGCCATTATTATGGCTTGGACATTCATCTAAGTGCTTTGCTGATATTTATTCTTAGCCTTCCTAAGAGAATGAGATGCGTGATTACTCTTATCTATATTTTCTCTAGAAATATAGGCCCAGCCAGAGAGGTTACTTGCACCAAGGTCTCTGAACATTCAGAAAACAAAAAAATAGGAATTTAAGGACTATAATTTTGGAAGCCAGCATTTAAAATGGCCTCTCATAAAAGAATAGGAATAGAATCCTAGATTAGGTACTGAAGAGGAGTCCATAGCCTTCCTAGGGAATGTGACACTGAGGCCTGAAGGGTGGTCTACCCCTCCTGTAGCTCTAAGGAACAACATTTTCAATCTTCCCAATATTTTCATAGGATGTCTTATTACTCTCAACAGAGACCTTAAAATTATGCACAAATTAAGTCAATATGATGGTAGGATAAAAATATTTACTAGCATAGTCATGAAGTCTACTTGATTATTAAAGCTTTTCTACCAAAGATAGCATAAAACTGTATGAGATAGAATATTTGAACAACAAAATATACAAGCAAAATAAAACTAATATTATCCCCA
The DNA here is from genome assembly GCF_031878675.1 of Megascapheus bottae. Taxonomy (NCBI): domain Eukaryota; kingdom Metazoa; phylum Chordata; class Mammalia; order Rodentia; family Geomyidae; genus Megascapheus; species Megascapheus bottae. The sequence continues at coordinate 29,019,201 of NC_143513.1, read as the reverse complement.
TGTCAATGCTTATCTAGATGTTCCTCAAGTAACTAGCAATTATTTTCAAAAGTAGAATGCATATTTTTTGAAATACAATTTATATTCCAAATATTGTCATAAATATACTATACCACTAATGACAATGAAATTAGAATTGACATCTGAAGTCAAAACAGTTTCATAAACTATAAAGAAAACATATTTCAATGGTCTTTGAAAATTCAAACAAATTATAAGAAACTAAATTCATAGCTAGATTACTTACCATAATGAAGATGTTAAATCAATCCAGATGCCCCTCAGTAGATGATTGGATCAAGAAGATTTGATACTTATACACAATGGAATTCTATGCTGCCATCAGAAATAATGACATATTCCCATTCATAAGAAAATGGAAAGACTGGAAACAAATCATACTAAGTGAAGTAAGCCAGACCCAAAGGAACATAGGCTCAATGATTTACCTCCTGTGTAATAATTAGTACACATCTAGGACTCTCCTAGCAGAGGCTTGCAGTAACTCAAAACCTAGGTACATAAGGTCGTATAGGATGAGACTAAATTAAAGGAACTCTATTAAATGAAAACCAGATCGTTATCCTGTGTGATTGTTGTTCTTAATGTACTATGGTATTTCACTTCTCTTTTTTGCCCTTATGGTTAATCTCATTTTGTTACTGTATCTGATTTTGTTACCTGGTATATTGTATATATGTTTATTTGTATATTTGAAATAGGAAAGGAAGGGGGAAAATAAGTTTATTGGGAGGGGTTGGGGGTGGGAAATGGGGACAAAATCATGAGATGGGTATCAATGTGTAAGAAGTAATGCACCTACTATCTGATGAACGTAACTGTAATACCTCTATACATTATGCCAACAATAAAAAATTCATAGCTATATCTAACTGTTACTGAAAGCATTTTCAAACTATATATGAATAAAGAAATTTTAGGTAGAAATTAATAATTGCAAAAACTGGACTGGAAGTTTGGCCTACAAGTAGAATGCATGCCTAGCACAAAGACCCAGGATCGATTCCTTAGTACCACATACATGGAAAAAATCCAGAAGTGGCGCTGGGGCTCAAGTAGTAGAGCTCTAACCTTGAGAAAGTCCAAGGACCGTGCTCAGACCAGAGCTCAAGCCCAAGACTGGAAAAATAGTAACAATAATAATTATTATAGTTATAATAATAATAATCTCAAAAACCTATGGAAAAATAAGAAAGGACATAATCAGTGAGTTAAGAATTTATCACACAGAAATTAACATATCAAAGAGTAAAATGACAAAAATAGTATGAGATAAAGAACTTAAATTTAAAAAAACATAATTAATCTTTTATAATTTAAAGTATTTATGGAAATTTATGATAAGAATATGTCAATTGTAGTACCTAAAATGATGATATATGTGTTGAGCATGTTGCAAATTAAATGGAACAATTATGGGCCAATCTCTGCCAAAATTATAATTTTTAAATAATTGTAAGTGTATTAATTGTACTAATAATACAAGTAAAACATTGATAATCCCAGTTCAATAATAAAAAATCACATTTGGTTTATTGTCTGGTTATTTATGCATTACTTTATTTCATCTCTTCAACCAGTTAAAAGTCTATGCAGCATATAGTTCATACATTTATGTACAGATCACAGTCATACAATAGGTGGAAAAAACATTGAGAAAGTTAAGTGCTAATATATGGTTTGGAAGGGAATAACATTTGTAATGCATACAGTGCTCTCTAAGATCTACAACAACCATTAAGCATAATATACAACAAATTTGACTACCCGGCATTCTCCTTCTCTTTGTTGGTGCTGTAGAGAAACTTGCTAAAACAACTGTCTCTTTTCAAGCAGATTTTACTGTTTTACACAAGTAAAACCCAATAAATTTAATGAACTATTAAAACTAGCAAGATAATATTGTCATTTTGCTGAAAATAAAATCATCTTAAAAATTAAAAAATCAATTGCATTTTGACCTATCAGGAGCAAAGGCAGTATAACTAAGAAAAATACAGAATTTATAATATCAAGCTGTAAACTGAGGAAAATTAAGTGAATCTATATAATAAAATTCTAAATTTTCTTTTACATCTTCTTGAATAATACAATAAGCTACTTAACAAGTTGATGATAGAAACTCAGTATCACTAGCTCTAATCTGTTTTATGGTCTAACACACAGTTTCATTCTAATAAGCTCTAGTGATTTTTATTTGTATTAGTACATATTAATTATGCAAAGTAAGGGGTTTCATTGTATCATTTCCAACCATATAATAAATCTTGGTTAAATTCATATGTTTTATACGTTCTATATTTTAATGCTTGCATTATGGCATATTTTCAAATAGGCATATACTGTATTTCAGCAATATTCTCATAACACCTTATTAGAAACACAAGACTCAATAAAATACTTGAGTTAATTTCTAATGAGAAATTAAAAGGTCTATATAATATATAATTTGATTTTGGCATAAAATCTGGATAAATAAGTTTTATAAAGGTGTAAGAATATGAGTAAATGGCTCAGGAAATGCAAAAAGGAAACATTATTTTTGGAGATGAATTGTAGTAATAAATGCTGAAAAGTAGGTAGTACTGAATGAATAAAAGTAGGACAAATTATTAGCAGCATGAGAAAAAATAAATTTAAATATTTCATAAAGCAAAACATAATCTCCAGTTTACAACTTTGAGAAGGTAACAAAGGAGAGATTCCAGTGTGGCCAGGAGGGATGACCACTACACTGTTGGTGGGAGTGTAAACTCATTTAACCACTATGGAAAGCAGTTTGGCAGTTCCTCAAAAGACTAAACATAGAGCTCCCCTATGACCCAGCAATCCCACTACTTGGCATTTACCAATCGTCCAGAAACAAGGACATAACAAATCCACAAGCACAACGATGTTCCTTGCAGCAGTATTTACCATAGCAAAGATATGGAACCAACCCAGATGCCCCTCAGCTGATGGATGAGTGGATCAACAAGATGTGGTATTTATAGATAATAGAAAGGGAAGAGGGGAAAACAAGATGATTGGGAGGGGGTGGGGGAAGGAAATGGGGACAAAAACATGAGCAGGGGTGACAATGTGTGAGAAGTAATGCACCTTCTATCTGGTGAATACAGCTGTAACTTCTCTACACATTACAATAAAAAATGAAAAAAAAAAAAAACATGAGGGAGTGAAATAGTTGTGACCATACAGGGCACAATGGCAGGATTTCAGACATGGGGAGAGTTTAGGAGTTCAATTATTTGGATGAAAAATTGTCTTAGTACCTGGAAATATTCCCCTCAGCTCTAATATAGAATAAGTTACATTTCTTTTATTGGATATTAAATGAACTCTCTCTGGTGCTTATAAAACCTGAGAACGTTTCTTTGATCTTGCTGGCTGGATGCTCTAATTCTCAATGAGGTTATCTCTGACTCAAGTTTTTACTGTTGCATACACCTCCTGGAGTGTCTTTGTTATCTTCTTTATATTTGTCTCCTTATGTAATTTAAATCAACTATTATCCTGCAACAAAGGAAGATTGTGCTATATATACATATGTATGTACTTATATATAGTTATACATAGAGTAATATTTATTATTGCATAGTTTCATATATATATAAAATATGTGATATCATGTTATATGCATGTACATATGTATATATATGTATATATGTATGAGGACTAAAGTTCACATTCTTTGTACTGTCTGGAGATAAGACCTATGATTGTCATAAATATGTAATTCCCAGAGTCCAAATTTGAATAATGTTCAGGGATTGTAAAGATTAGATTAGAAAGGCTTTTAAGCCATATTTAAGGGAAATTGTAAAGGAAATAGCTCTTTTATTTCTCTGACTTTTTTTTTTCAGGCTAATAGCAAACAGAATCACAAGATTGGTAGAACCTTGAGCAACCTTTGCTCCATTCATCTCTTCTTTGAGCACACTGATGAGAATTTGAAAAGCACTTTAAGTGGAAATCTATTCATATTTAATAATCAACAAATGATGCTTGCTGTGTTAAACACTTCCCAGGTTCTGTGACCTTCTCCTAAGTACATCTGTGTTCATACTTTACATTTTTTACATTATAATTTTTACTTCCTTGTAAAGTCTTATTTTAGGCAAGAGCCTATGAAGTAATTTGAGAAAAACATTTCCCTTGCTAGTCACTGGTGGCTCACATATATCATCCTAGTTTCTCAGGAGGTTGAGATCTGAGAAGGTATCTCTTTTATCAATTCAGAGAGCAACCTGGTTTTCATGAAATGACTCTTCCAGCTCTAGGTTATTATCAGATTTCCTCACCTGGTATCTTCTGTCTTAGAAGACTCTGTGTCCTTTGGGGGAGGGGGGATCATTTTGTCCCTTGTCATAAAGATCATTGATCAGCTGTAATCTTTCTTATGTGATTGCACAGTGACTACAGAGAGAACAACTTACAAAAACAGATAAACACAGAATATAGTAGAAATGTCAGATTTTTCTTCTACTTTTAGTTAATCTTGATAAATCTGCTTTCCAATTGGGGTGCTATGACAAATGCTTGCAGTCATGCCTTCTCAGGAGGCTGAGGTCTAAAGATCAGATTTCAGACCTAGCTGAGACATCAAAATCCACGGAACTCTTACCTTGAAATAAACAGCAAAACACCAGAAATGGAGTTGTAGCTTAAATCGAGCCCTGAGCAAAAAGGCCAAGAGTAAGCTCAAGACATACACACATACATATACAGACATACACATACATACATATACATATAAACACACACAGACACATACATACATATACAGACATACACATACATACATGTACATATAAACACACACAGACACATACATACTTATACCTTGAAAAGTGTAAAAGTGGATCACATTACAAAAGAAAAAAAAATTCCCTTCCTTAAATCTGGTCTGCAGGACTAATTGACTTGGTAATTTGGAAAAATTTAATTGTGAAGTATTTTCTGAAGCTTTACTGTTCTCTTCTTTCATTTAAATTTCCTTTGGACATGTCATTACTCTTGGCTAACTGCTTCCTATCTAAAATAACAAGATTATCCAAGTGTGATCTCATGAATCACATGTTTTACTGAAACAGAAAGATAGTATTTTTCCTAATGTAAAAACCTATGGAGTAGAAGAATCATTTGAGCAAATTTCAGAAAGACGTATTAACCGCCTACAGAGTAAGTTCCAATGTTTTGGAATCCAGCTATTCAACTAAGATCAAAGCAGGCCTCTAGAAAGATCTATGAATATTAGACTGCATGATAAACAGGGGGGGGGGCTATTGCTAATCACAAGTAGGCTTTCAAAAGCTTCTCAAGCTAGTCCCAGCCTGTGCCCTGTGCAATCTGGAAGCAGCTAATAAAGTATAGATCTACCATGGACTGAGGCCTCGCATTGCTGACTTTATTCTTGTGCTTATTGGTCTTTGCAAGTTCTGTAGTGGAAGCCAATAATTCACATTATTGAATGAGAGAGACTTCCGTGTGAGTTCTCACCTCTGAAATTTGAGAAGCAATTGCACCACCAATGTCATTACAGGAAAGCTTAGATCCTTGTGCAGCATCTGTGTACCTAGCATCCTTCCAAGGCTATGTAGCAATCAAAATTTCCATTAAAAAATCAGTATTCTGATGCTTTGTTGGCCCAGGTTGGGAGAAATATACAAATGTCCATGCTATCACCTCTCTCCCTACAATGGAGGCCAAACACCACCATATTTACCCCAACAAACAAAGGCTGATATTCTGTGCATACACATTTGATATGTTTAGAAGTCTTCAATGAAGGAAGTCTGTGGGGTGGAAAGTGTGTGCCAACATTGTGGGGCTCACCTTTTATTTTTATTATTTTTCTCCTGACCATTATTAAGTTAACTAAAGTAATTAATGATGTTGTAGTAAGTATGGGAGTGCTGTGAAGTGTTTCTTCTATCTAGCTACCACAGGATCCTTGAGAATATCTCTCTCATGATATGAAGCCCAAGAATTGTGGGCTCTTTCAAGGTGGCAGGGCATTTGCTGAAAAGCATGTGGTACTAGACTTCCACCTCAGTATTACAAAACAGAAGAGGAGATTAGGGGAAGAGAAGGGATTGGAAAGGAGAGGTGTTCTTACACAATATCATTACAAACATTTATTTAGATTACTGACATTCTGAGTTAATGAAGCACCTATAATATATACTATGGTAATTACAACATTGAATGACTACAAGGTACCATATATTTTACACAATTAGATGTTGCACTGCATCAAATTCAGTACAGGCTATCACAAGATACATTGTTAGGACTGAAAAAAACTACAAATGCAGAAAAATTGCTCTCATTTTCTCTGCACGTTTCCCCCTGAGGCTACAAGATGTCTGCTCACCATTTGCATTCCCTACACCCAGAGCAATGATGCAATTTGATCTCATTATCTCTTCAGACACAAAACAGAAAGGAGTCTGAGGAGACAGACCTAGCTAAATCCAACCCCATCCCACCATTCATCAACCTTCTTCCTCATGGACCTATGCACCCATGAGTATTAGGCATAGATATCGATGTCAACTACTTCTTGTCCTTACTAAATATAAAAATATTAGCAAAAAGAACTATTTACCATAGCAAAGATATAGAACCAACACAGATGTCCCTCAGTTGATGACTGGATCAACAAGATGTGGTATTTGTACACAATGGAATTCTATATTGCTGTCAGAAAGAACAACATTGCTCCATTTGTAAGGAAATGGAAAGATGTAGAAAAAATCATATTAAGTGAAGTAAGCCAGACCCAAAGGAACATAGGCTCAATTGTTTCCCTCATTTGTCATAATCAGTAGAAACCTTGGGCTCTACTAGCAGAGATTTACAATAGAGCAAAACCTAGATACATAAGTCCATATAGGATGATGCTAAATGAAAGGACCTCCAGAATATAGAAATATAAGCCATATAATGAGTGATTGTTGTCCTTAATATACTACATTATCTCTCATCTCTTTTCTGTCCCTTGGCTATCTCATATTGTTACAGTATTTCACCTTGTTATCTGATATATTGTATATATGCGTACTTGGTTATTTGAAATGGGATAGGGAAGAGGGGAAAACAAGATGAGGGGTAGGGGTGGGGGAGGGAAATGGGGACCAAGACATGAGAAAGGGTATCAATGTTTGTGAAATAATGCACCTTCTATCTGGTGAATATAATGTAACCCTTCTATTAATTACAATTATAGTAAAATATATGGAAAAATATTAGCAAAAGAAATAGTATCATCTTCTAGAAAAATATTACATTGGTATGCTAGTTTTATCTAGGTACTTATAAAATTTATGTGCTACAGTGCTAAATTTCCCTTTCTAATACTGCCATTTATCATCATGTACACACAAAAATATACACAGATATACTTACATGCATACATGCCTAGTCTCTTTTGCCTCTCATAACAAAATATCTTAGACTGGAAACCTTAGCAGCAGAAATTCTCTTCTATTTCACACAGTTCCAGAGGTTGAATGTTCAATATCTAAGTGTCTAAATTCAAGATTTCTCTGGAAATTTGTGGACAATAACCTTTTCCTGTCTTCTAATGGTACAAAAAAAATGCAAAGTATAAAATTATTGCGTTTAATTTAAGTGTAGAAGTGAGTATTTAAATTTGTTAAAAAGGTAGAGACACATCTCTAGTGGAAGTTAAAGGATTAATAATGGGAAAGATAAATGAAATCCTTTCAGTACAGGACTGAACTTTGTACTCTGCACTTCTGTGGTTTGTTTTTCAGTGAAAGTCCTGGGAACTATTATCTGTGTGGATACCAGATGGCTAGTTTATATCAATACTTGAAAGTATCTCTTTCTTTTGCACAGGTTACTCCTGGAGTGTTGGTCTCAGACAACCAACAGAAACTACAATAAGTAGGGGAAGAGAGTGGATAGGAAATAATTTCTAAGAATAATAGTTATCTATTCACTCTTCGAAGGATGAAGGAGTTTCATCTGGAACAGAGAATTAAGAAGATAAAACAGGCAAAATAAAAACCTTCTAAAGTGAAATTATAAAGTAAATAAATCCAGTTCAACATTATGTGAGCTTTAAAAGAGCAGTCCATAATAACATCAACAAGGCCAGCAAACAAGCATGGGAAACTGAATAACCAATCAAATAAATGAAACTAAGGAGTATGTGAAGTCAGGTAAATATTTTATTTTATTTTATTTTGGTTTAGTTTAGTTTTTAGTGTCAGGCCTGGGACTTAAACTCATAGCCTGAATGTTGTCCCTGTCCTATTTAGCTTAGGGCAAAGGAAGCTGTGGCACTACCACAGCTTTTGGTGGTGCTGCTTTTTGGTGGTTAATTAGAGATTATAAGTCTTGCAGACTTTTCAGACCAAGATGGCTTTAAACCATGATATCCTCAGATCGTACCCTCTTGAGGAGCTGGGATTAAAGATATAAACACACGATGGTCAGCTGGAGCTGTTATACTTGAAGAATATAGACTTCAGACCGTTACTACGTATATCTAAATTAGATAAATTATTTTGATTATGAAAACTGGAGAGGAAAAATACGGGACCAACTTTTGCAACCAAACTATCCTCGTTGTCTGGCTCTGTCATACATAACGTAATTGTCCTCATGTCTTTATCATCTCAAGATGGCTGGCATTTCTTATTCACTGTGTTTGAAATGTCATGAATTCATTGCTTCTAAATGAGGGCTGTTATCATGAAAATTATATCATCCGTTTTACTTTGATTAGGCAATTCTGCTATCAAGCCTACCGTAGTAGATCTGACATTCTAACACTTTTGTTTATTTAGTTCCATTCAATGAGCAAATAGGTCTAGGTCTTCATGCATTTTCAGGACATTCCTTGAGCTCTCACATGAAAGCTCCTGACAATAGTGTGCTTTCTATGTCTGCTGTCCACTGATGCATTTCACTGAGTTTTGTGACTATAAACAAACAGTGACTACCTGCAGTGGAGAAGCAGGAGAGGCAGGTTTTCTAAACTTGGGACATACTTAAACTAATTGCAGCACAATTGAAAGGCAAAGGCAGATAAAGGGCATGCTGCAATTAAAAACTGATCTACAATAAGACACAGAATCTGAAGGGGAATAAATAGAAGCCTGATCATTAGAATGTTTGTATACAACTCAGAGACAGCCATTTCACTATATAAGGTTTACTATTTGATGGTCATATTCTCCTTTGATGAGTAGGCTAATCTTTATTAAGCTAGGTAAGAATCCATTGTAAGATATTTCCCAAAGCTTAACATTCACTATTATTTTTGAACCATATGGAACAAACAATGAGAAATTCTAGTAGGAATCAAAGCAGGGACAGTATCATAATCAGAGAAAGGCATTTAATTCATATTTGAATATTAAAATAGTTCCAATGTCATCATTTGCTTCTGTGTGCTAAGTTTGTGCTCCAGGTTTAAAACTCTTCAATGCACCAAGGGGCAGAATCCAAAAGGTCTATTACACACTACTAAGGACTTCCTGAAAATTTCTCAAACATAGTTAGTGTTTTATGGATAAAATGAGAATTAAGAACGATTCTTCCTGGAAATGTGTTAAGGGAACTCTGAGATTATGTGACTTTTGCCTCATAATGGGAAGCAATTTTTGCTATCTGAGGTCAGCCAGCATCTTGTCCTTCGTAGGATATTCATCTCAGAATGACATCACTGGAGAGTATGCTAGCACTCTGACTGGCTGTATTCAAAGAACATGTTAGGGCTGGGTATCGCCTATCTTTCTTGTTGCCCATCCCATTTTCAAGTTCAATTTCAAATTTGAAATGAAAGTGGAATGAGAATTTCTATTTCTATATTTTTATTAACTATAAAAATCTGTATATTTATATTTCTATTAACTAGTAAAATCTATTGATTTTAAAGTTGTATAACACCTTTTCAATATGGCCATTTGAAAATGTGAGCTTTTCAACTAGAAGTAATCAGATTAAACTGCATTCATCATTAATAATAAGCTACAAAAAGTGTTGAAATATTTATGATAATACGTTAGGCCCACATTTATTTTTAATAGCTTAGTGGCATTTAAGTACAAATACTAATTAAGTGAATAAACAGTATAACTCACTTGTTATAATCAGATCTTAATACACTAATTACATAATTTACTCTTTATTACAATAAGCTACTTATTATATTTAGATTTTCTATGAATATCAGACTCATTAATAAGGGTGAATTAGTATACTTTGGGTAACAAAAGGTCTTTGGTTACAAAAATGCCTTTATTGTCAGTATGAATATTTCATTTTCAGTGATTAATGATATTGGCATTTGGCATATAAGGAAATTATATTACTTTATATTTCCATAGAATTCCTTTTCTAAGAATGTCAAACTACTTCTTTTTTTATTATTGGTACTCTCTAGAAATAGAGTGTGAGCATAATAATTCTAGTTGTATAATGTTTGAGGTCACTACCCATTTTATTGTTAATTTATTCACTTTTAAAAATAATTCCACTGAAAAAGTAAAATAATGGAGGACTTTATTTTGTATGTTTGACAGTACTGGGACTTGAACTCAGTCTTCTATTACTACTTAACTTTTTAAATCTATGTTTGATGCTCTATCACTTACATCTCCACTTCAAGCTTTTTGATGGTTCATTAGAGATAAGAATCTTATGGACTCTTCTGCCCTGGCAGGCATCCACGCTCAATCCTTAGATGTCCATCCCATGAGTAGCTAGCATTACAGCAGTTAGCCAGTGTCACCTGACCATAAGAATCTTTGGTTGCCTGATTTTATAATAGTCTGTTGATAATTATTCCATTTTAACTCAATGTCCAAGATTTATTAAAAACCCAAATCATAATTTGAATAAAAGCTGTTAATGTATTTGTTTCAGTCAATTTAACTATAAAATGCTAGTTGTTGAGGTGAGTGTTGGTAGCTTATGCTTGTGGTCCTAGTTCTTCAGGAAGCTGAGATCCATGGATCATTATTTGAAGCCAGCTGAACAGGAAAGTCCATCATACCATTGTCTCCAATAAACCACCAAAGCTAGAAATGGAGTTGTGGCTCAAGTGGTAGAGTACTAACCTTGACAAAGAAAACTAAAGTACAGTTCTCAAGCTCTAGGATCAAAAACCAAAAGAGAACCAGAATAAGAAAACAGAATATCCTAACTAGCTGGTTCATAAGGAATATTTGGGTTCTGTTAGCATGAAATTAATTGAATTGTTTGGCATCAAAATTTAAAAGAAGCTCTGTGTTAATATTGTAGTCTAACCTTATCATCTGTACATATAAACAACCGGACCTATTTTTCATAAATCTTTTAAAATAAATATATAAAACTTCTTTTACAAATTACAATTTAATTATGAAAAAATATGAACACATATAATTATATTGGATAATCTATATAAATGAAACCTTTTTTTTTTTTTTTGCCAGTCCTGGGCTTGAGCTCAGGAACTGAGCACTGTCCTTGGACTTTCTCAAGATTAGAGCTCTACCACTTGAGCCTCAGCACCACTTCTGGCTTTTTTCTATGTATGTGGTACTGAGGAATAGAACCCGGGTCTTCATGCATGCTAGGCAAGCACTCAACCACTAGGCCAAACTCCCGGCCCCTATAAGTGAAACTTTAAAAAAATTTTCAAACCACTTTCCTCAATGTACTGGCAAAATAAAAGTTAAATCATTGTTGAGTGATGGTTGCTCATACTTGTAATCCTACCTACTTGGAAGGCTGAGTTCTGACGATTCAGGTTCAAAGGCAGCCCAGGCACGTAAATGCTTGATATACTTATCTCTTGTTCACCAGAAAAAAAAAAAGCCAGAAGTAGAGGAAAAGCTTCAGTGGTAACCTGCCAGCAAAAATCAAGCCATGCCCCATAAATAGGGTTAGTGATGTAGAAAAAAACTAATAGGAAACAATTAAAAGTAGAAATCAGTGAAGCTATAGCACAGAGTCCTTTAAACTGTTCCAGGAGAGGACTGCATTGGTTATGTAAAAAAAAAATGGGATTCCAAAAAAATACTTTATTAGGCATTCAGTAAATATTAACTGATTTCATTAACTTAAAATATATCTTTTGTCAGTCCTGGGATTTGAACTCAGAACCTGAGCACTATTCTTGGGCTTTTTCCTTATGGCTAACGCTCAACCACTTGAGCCACAGCACCACTTCCAGCTTTTCTATGTGTGTAGTACCATGGAATTGAACCTGGATCTTCGAGCATGCTAGGCAAGCACTCTACCACTAGGCCAAACTCCCGGCCCATTAACTTAAAAATAATATGGATTACTTTGTATTCTCTTTTAGGAGTCTCTTTTAGGAGACTACAAAGTTTGGAGAAGAGATCTTAAAAGGACTTAATCACTGGAGGAAGGTCCTAAGATGTAGGCTGAGAATGCAGGAGAAAGAATGAGGCTTCATTCTAGACACTGATACAGTGGGTAGAATAAAAGTATATTTTGAATACACCTTGTTTAACAATTTAGATGATCTTTAACTTTGATCACCATCATGCACTCAATGGGATATTTGTATTTGTGGGGGAAAACACACACACACACACCAAACAAATCATGCTATTTAATATTTCTTATTCTCTTTCTCCCGATTGCAAGGTTATAGTTTGATGCATTCTTCTGAAGGTGAAAAATCAGTAATTGGATTCTGTGCTGTTAGTTCCATTTCTTGATATTTAGACTTTTGGCACTGAACTTGGATTTCATTATTTGGCTTATTCTCTAGGAAACAGCAAGAAGCAGCTAGCAGTGTTAAGTCTGACAATCAAGAAATTCTGAGTGTTTACTGTGCCACCTGTGGGTTCTGTCGACCATCCTTACCAAACCCTAAGTCACTGTGTACGCCACTTAGTTTCACCCGAAATGTCTTTGAGATCGGTTGGAAGAGAGTAAGTTCAAAGACTTTCAAGAGCTAATTGAGAGTATGATGGTCAGCTTCAGTTGACTTTACAATATTATCATTTATCTTTGCTAATTTTAATGAACAGTAAAAAAATCATTTTAAAGAAGTGTACAAATAAAACAAATCGAGGGACTTGGTGAGGTGGGAGAGATGGGGGCAATAATAAAAGGAGTGACATTGATTGAGATGCATTGTACTCAGAAATTTGACATGGTGACTTGAAACCATTTGTACAACTAAGATAATAAAAAAATAAAAATATCATTTGCAGATTTCAGAACAATAACCATTTATCATTCATGTGTATTAATTTTTCCTCAAACTCAGAAAATATTTTCATATTTACATGAATCTATCATGTAAGCCAAGCAAATAACCTACCGTTTTCATCTAAACAGAAGTTATAAAATCACATTACATGAACTATCTTCTTCATAAAATCAATTGGCTTCCAGCTCCACAAAAGCATGAGAGGTCAGATATGGGAATGATTATCTGTAACCTATCTTGGTTGATTTAAAATTGAGAAATATTGCTCAAAAATCTTGGTGTATTTTTGGGTAGAAACAGTGTAAGGTCCCTCATCCAAGAAGATGTTTTCAGACTTAAAGCTGGATTCATATCTAAGCCATGCCAGTGAGTATATATCGCAAACAAATTACTAGATGTGTTGTAGTTAATTTCTGCCAGAGAAGATACAACATCAGAAATAAAAAAAATGGTAATTGAATTTAGGAAAGATAATGATAACAATGTAAGAAGAATAGCTGATATGGACAGTAATTGGAGAATTAAAAAATAAAAGTCAAATGAAGGTAAGACTTCAAGAGGGAAAGAGAGAAATGACTAGGGACAGAGGGAACTTCATTTAAAAGTGGATGGTTGGGGGAGAGGGAGAGTGGGAGAAAAATGTGGGAGAAGGTAACAATGTTCAAAAAGAAATGTACTCATTACGTGACTTATATAACTGTAACCCCTCTGTACAACATCCTGATGATATATTAAAATGAAAAAAGGGGGAGGAATATTCTATGTGTTAAATCAGCCATGTAGAAAACATTTAAAGAAGAATGTATTTAGTGAAATAAAGACATTTTATTTACCAAAAGTTACTTCATATTTTATTTAAGATGCTGGAATTTGAAGATATAAACAGAAGAAAGGCAATGTAATTCCACAAGAGGAAAAATATCAAGTTAAGCTCAAGGAGCAACACAAGTGTGAAAAATCAAAATTTGGAGAATTAAATACACCTCAAATTGCTTATAATAATTCTAAATTCAAATACTAAGATATCAGAAAATGCACTATGGAATAAAGATTTTTGTTTTCATTTGATTTAGGTGAATTCCAACCAGATTAGAGATTGATTAAGAAAAAAAAGTCTTTGTTAGTCATCTCTCAGAAAAGAAAAAGGACAAATCATAGCAGATGTAGCAATACACTTTTCTTAATAAATTGAGAAATAAGATGAAACTAAACAACTTGATTAAAAATAGAACTTACAAATATTAAAATATTAAAAGTTGATAGAATAGTCCCTTAATAACCTAATAATATCTTCTAAAACTTTTTGAAAGGAATTATATAAACCTTAAATAAGTTCTTCTAGATAATAGCATTATTTTCATTCCTTTCAGTTAGATAATAGTAGTATTTCCCTGCTCTTTCAGCCAACATATACTTGCTATCAAAATTAGTGAATTTCTTTTTCTTGGTGCTGCTATTGGAGCTTAAGCCTGGGTATTGTGTCTGAGCTTTTTAACTCAAGGCTTACACACTCTCCTTTGGGGCACACCTCTACTTTCTGGATTTTTGGTTTGGTGGTTAATTATAGAGAAGCGTTTCATGGACTTTCATGTCTGGACTGGCTTTGAACTTTGATCTTCAAATTTCAGCCTCCCAGCACTCAGTTGTCCACTAGCTTTTCCTCCCAAAACTGGTACTGTACTACTTATGTCAGCTTCATTTCTAAAATTTGGGGGTTTAATTGAAGATAAGAGTTTAATGAACTTATCTGCTCTAGCTGACTTTGAACCAATATCTTCAGATCTCAGCCTACTAAGAATTTCTTATATGAAATAATTTAGTAAGGCATTAGCAAAATAAATTTTAGTAATATATAAAATCAATGTAAAAAAGCCAAGTAAAATTTATTTTAGCAATGAAAAGGTACATTAATGTGTTAAAAATAATTTGCTAATGTAAAAGCTATGGAAAATCTTATGTTAACATCGATAAAAGAAGTAAATATTTTTTCACGAAAGTCAACATTTGGGTAATTAAAAATTATTATTCAAAGAGTCATCAGAAGGAAATTTACAAAACCTAGATTTTTACATTATTTTTAAGGAAAAATGTTGAAACATTTCTCTTAGAAGACAGATAAAGGACAAAAATCATTATTGTCCTTTATAAAGAATTTGACCTGTTTTCTTAGTAATCAGATAAAAGGAAATTCTTAAACTTAATTTAAAAAAGCTGTGACAATCCCATGGTTAACATTTAGGCCCACTTAATTTTGATGAACTTGAAGTTTACTCAGTAAGATAGAAAATATGACACCATGGTACCTTTGTGTGGCCACTTTTGTGTATCCTACTGAACAACATTGAACTTTGTACTTAATTAAATAACATAAAATAATGAAAGCTTTGCAAGCTAGGAAAGAAGATATAAACTTTGTTCCTAAAGAGCATGATTGCATGTGGAAGTAATATGGATCATCAAAAACTCATGTAATTAACAGCAAGATGGCAGGAAGCAAGCTTTACATAATATACAAATCTATTTCTTTTCTGCAGAAGCAGGAATGAACATTTGGGATTGGAAAGGAGAAGCATGATACCATTTTCATTAGCCCAAATAAGAAAATTTTAGGGATATGTATAACAAAATGTGTACAAATCTACACAAGGAAAAGTACAGACATCTAGTAAAAGATCAGAAATAAATAACTGAGGGATGTTTCATTCATGTGGGTAGGAATATTTAATATTGGCAAAGTGTAAGATTTAGTAAATTGAATTAATAGATTTAATAAAATCCTAAGCAAAATCGCAGCGTTATTTTATGAATATTGACAGGGAGATTCTAAAGTTTATATTGAGAGGCAAATGACCCAGATAAACCAATATATTATTGGATCCAAATAGAATTGGAGGGCAGATGTGACCTGATTGAAAGTTTTAATATAAAGCTACAATAGTGAAGGCAATGTGAAACTGGTCAAAAAGACACACACACAAAAGAAGCACGAATCAATGGAATGGAATACTCTAGAAATAGGCCGACATAAATGAATTAAATTGACCTGTGACAAAGAAGCAGTCCTAATTCAATAAATAAGGAATTGCTTTGTAACAAGCAATATTGGAACAACTGAACAAAGCATGAATCCAGTGCAGCAATTATATCTCTCACATAAAAGAACTGAACTGAAAATGGATCATACTATTATGTACATAAACAAAGATTTAGCTGGGTGCCAAGGCATCTCATGTAATCCTTGCAATTTAGGAGGCTAAGATTTGAGGGTCATGGTTCAAACCCAGTCCTGGCAGGGAAGTCCCAGAAAGTCATCTCCAATGAAGCACTAAAAATGCCAGAAAGGAAGCTGTGGCTAAAGTGGCTGAGAGATAGCCTTGGTATAGAGCTAGCCTTGGAGAAATACAAAACAAAACCACCAACTCAGGAATCATGCCTAGGCCATGACTTCAAGACCAGGGACCAGACAAATAAATTAAATAAATAAATAAATAAATAAAGCTCTAGGTAGGAGCTATTTCTCTACACCATAAGAACTGTAAGCATTGTAGAAATTATGCCATGTAGTACTGATTCATGCTCATCACCTAAATATGCCAAAGTGCCAGGTGACATGTAACCAGGGTACTATGGCTTGTAGCTAGGGCACAAGAGCTTGTCACCCAATGCAGAGCCCCAAACTTGACATGATCCTTAGCAGTGATCCAGAGCTTCACAGATGCCTTCAGACCCAGTGTTAAAACCTGTTGGTTCCCCATAACTTGGCCTGATTTTGTAGAGGGGAGTGGGGGGCAAAGTCATGGGGCTTGAACACTGGGCCTGGGTGGTGTCCCTGAGCTTTTCAGCTCTAGGCTACCACCCTATCCCTGAATTATAGCCCCACTTCCCATTTTTTAGTGATTAATTGGAGATAAGAGCTTCACTTTCTTTTGTGCCTGGGCTGGCTTTGAACTGAGATCCTCAGATCTCAGGCTACTGAGTAGCTAGGATTACTGGCATGAGCCACCTAGCCCAGGTTTTTGTTGGTTTGTTTGTTTTAGTATTTGCCAAGGATTATTTTTGTTATTGTTGTTCTTTTATGTAATTATACAAAGGAGTGGCTTTTCAGTGCCAATTTATGAATATAGTGTATCTTGATTGATGTCAACTCTTCCATAATTTTCCCCCATGCTTCCAAACCCTCCCTTCCCCTCATTGAAGGATATACACTGAATTTTATGACTGAATTTTGCCCCCTTGTTTTCTCTTTATTTGTCTAACAGATCTATGTTTCTACATTTATATATGCGTCTATGACTATCTCCATGTCTTTTATAACTTGAGAATATGTTTTTTTCTTTTTGTTTTTGTTTTTTGTTGGTCGTGGGACTTGAAATCTGGGCCTGAGCATTGTCCCTGAGTTCTTTAGCTCAAGGCTACCTCCTTGAGCCACAGAGCCATTTCCAGTTTTCTGGTGGTTAATTGCCGGTAAGAGTCTCATTAAATTTGTGCCCCGCCTGGATTTGAACCATGCTCCTCAGATCTCAGCCTCCTGAGAGCTAGGATTACAGACGTGAGGCACTGCACCTGGCAGTATGACTTTTTTTCTTTTCCTTCCTTATTTTCTTTTTTGTGCCTTTCCTGTGGCTTGAACTCAGGGCCTGAATGCTGTTCTTAGGTATTTTTGCTCTAGGCTAGCACTCTACCACTTGAGCTCCGGCTCTATTTCTGACTTTTTGGTAATTAATTGGAATTAAGAGTCTTATGGAATTCTCTTGGAGTCCTGATCTCAGCCTCCTGAGTAGCGAGAATTAAAAGCTTGAGGTCTGACCTCTTTGCTCTTGACCCCAACTCATCTTTTAAATACCAGTTTTTTGGTATTCATTGTATTTGTAAGGTACTACACAGATTGAATTCTCCTTTTAAAATACAATATTTCAGTGAATACATTTGTGTGCTCTTGTGTAGAATGCCCATATGTTTACTTATACATTTATAAATTAGTTGTAGCTTCTACATATAAGAGAAAACATATGTCTTTTTTCTCTCTGGGGCTGCCTTAATTCACTTGTCATCCATTTCTTTGCAAATTACATATTATCACTATTCCTAAAGAACGAGAAAAATACAATGTTATGTGATATATATACATATATATATATATATATATATCACATTTTCCTGACCCACTTGTCCATTGAAGAGCATGTTATATAGAGAGGTGACATAACAAATTCAAAACACTTTTGAATCAGCCTTATGTTGTTTCAAGGAATAGTATCCAACATCCCATGATAATAACTTTTTTTAATATATTTTTTATTGTAATTAATAGAAGGGTTACATGATATTTGCCAGATAAATGGTGTCTTAATTACCACACATTGATACCCTTTCACATGTCATGGTCCCCATTTCCCTTCCCCCCTCCTCCACCCCTTATCTTGTTTTCCCCCATTCCCTATCCAATTTTAGATAACCAAATACAATTATATCCGATATATCAGATAACAAAGTGAGATCGTGTAACAATATGTGATAACCAAGGGACAGTAGAAGTGATGAGAGATAACATAGTACCTTAAAAACAACAATGATTAATTATATGGCTTATGTTTACATCATATTTTAAATGACAAGTTTAACAAACAATTGTTCAAGGAGGAAATCTCTAATTACATTCTCTGGGACTTAGTCTTTAGAACTTAATCAAAATTAGGCTAACGGTTTGTATGTCATAGAAACATATCAGTTTATGAAATAAAATATTATGATTATAGAGTCATAGGTTTTTTTTGTCTATATGGTTATGTTTGTATTTCCATTACCATGTCCATTGCTTTGGGTATGCAGTTATTGAGTCCTCGCTCTTGTACACTTTGGATTTAATAACTGCATATTAAGGATACCATGCGCCTTTTGTTCCCTGTACATACTGGATATTAAGCATTTGTCAGATGTATTGTTGGTGAATATCTTTTCCCAGTTGGTTGGCTGTCTCTCTACTTTTGCAACTATGTTTTTATCTGTACAGAAACTTTTTATTTTTATTTTTAGGTAGTCCCATTTATTGAGTCTCTCCGATCTGTTGTGACTCTGGGATTCTGTTCAGGAATCTGTTGCCTGTGCCTATGAGTTCCAGTGTCTCTCCTACATTGCATGATAATAACTTTTAAAATGTGATACTGACATGAAAGTAATAAATAGACAAAATAACACATATAGGAGTCCATATAAAGTAGGTCATATATTTGGACACAACAGAGGAAAAGCAATGCTGAAATGAAAGACCAATTTTTCCATTAAATTGAGATTGATCAGTTGCGCATTCATGCTAGGAAGATGATCTTGCCCCTTATATAACAGGCAAAAAATGAATTTACTTGATCAAACATTTCATTATCTTAAGGTAATGAAATTAAGTATTAAATGAAAATATTTAATCTCGCTTTCTATCATTCATATTTCACCCAGATTTCTACTTGTAAATGTTTATATAGCCAAGGCTTTTGTATGATGACAATCAAAAGTGTTGATTATTCCTAGAGGCATGATTGCTTTATTATTTTTTAATTCGCTCTATCTCTTCTCTTTCCTCTCCTCCTGTTGTTCCTCTTTCTCTTTCTTCTCTTCTGATTCCTCCTTTACCTATTTAGCTTTTTCTTTGAAAAATTTGGGTTTTCATTATGGAAATATTTTTTTTTACAGAATGCATTTATGCATTTTCAACATTTTTTAAAATAAAGTGGCCAAAATTCCTACCCTCAAATGATCCAGATATCTCAGCCTCTGGAATAGCTGTGCTGTGACTGCACAAGCATGCCACAAGACCAGATTTTTTATTCTGTTCCTTTTTTTTTTTTTGGTCTGTCAGTCATAGGACTTGAAATCTGGGCCTGGGCACCGTCCCGGAGCCCTTTAGCTCAAGACTATCACCCTACCCCTTGAGCCACAGAACCACTTCCCATTTTCTAGTGGTTAACTGGAGATAAGAGTTTCATGGTTTTTAGTGACCCTGCTGGCTTTGAATTGCTCTCCTAGGATCTCAGTCTCCTGGGTAGCTAGGATAGCCATGACCTACCAATGCCTGGCTCTACCAGCTTATTCCGTTTTATAATCATTCCAGGTTTGGGGCCCTGCCCTGAGTTTTGGTGCAGTGCTCTATGTTTGCTCCCGCTGTGAGTCATGCATCTCTGAGAGCACGCGTCCCAGTGCTCTATAGATGGTGTACACAGTAAACCCTCACCTGTGTCAGCAATTCAGTATTTGTGACTTCTGCAAAAAAAATCATTACAAAAGAATTTCATTTTGTGATATGCCTTTATCGCTTGTAAACAAGCGATAAATCATAGGTTACGGTATGTAGCCAAGAGTTGTGGTACATGCCTGTAATCACAACATTCTAAATATAAAGGCAGGAGGATCCTGAGTTCCAGACAAACTTGGGTTACACAATGAGATCTTGTTTCATGAAATGCATACTCATACACAAAAATGTAACTACAAATTGATTTATAATATATAAAATGTTAATATCTAATATCTAATGTGTTTTAGATATCACAATACACAGTATATTCATATACAGTATGTCAATATTTGTTGCCTACATGTCACATATATTATGTATAGTTGACCTATATTTATGGCATAAATGGCTACTTCTAAATTATTTTCTAAATAATGTATAATATGCAAATGTTTATATTTGGGTGCACACAGAAACCCATTTCTATTGAGTTAAAAGGACACTCAGGAAAAATTAATAGGATAACTGAAAAAAACAAAAACAAAAACTGAAAGCACAAAAGAAAGTAATTTTGTGCTTGGTCATCAGATTTTGAGTTCTGAGTATACTTAACAGATGAAGTGAGAAGCAGGAGAAAAGAAAAAACATGATCCCTGACCCCACAAGCTCCGGTGCTGCTCAAGGATAAGCAATACAAAAAATGTGAGAGAGTCAAAAATTTCAAAAGAGAATTTTCTCAAGGCCGGAGAAGACTGATATGAGAACCAAGGATTGTGCTGACTTACTCAGAAATTAAAGGGAAGCTTATAAACTTGCATTTCATTTGGATTATTTTACAGACAAAACAAATACATAGAAACTTTCAAGAAAACTGAAATGCATTTTACTACCAGACTTCACTCTCCTAAAATCAACTTCACTAAATATTGAAAGAGTAGGAAGTAATCAACACTAGGTAGAATTGAAGAAAACAAGAGCAGATAATTTGTGACTAATCTTTGTGACTATATATTTGCATAGTTCTTTCCAGTATATTCCACACCAATTAAACATTAAGGAAGTTTTCTTCATTCATTCTGTGACGTTATCTACAAATACCTCAGTTCATCATTTCAGGTATCTTTATGTTTTACTGCATTTTTAATTTATTTTTGTACTATTATGGATTAACAGTTGTACATAAAGGTTTCAGTTCTGTTAACTTCTCAGTACCATGCATCTGCATTTATGTCATCCCTTTGAACATTCTCATTAATCTTGATGACCACTACATTTCCAATGCTTTTTCTGGTCCAAATTGCTTCCAATCTCAGTGTCCAAATTTTGTCTGCTTTGTGTGCCAATTGACTATTCTTCACTTTATTCCAAATAGTAATTAACACAGTTTGGGGGTATTACATTCTTTGCTAGTAAGTGCCTAAGCAACGTTTAGGAAGAATAAAACTAGTGAGCCAGTGGCAGTATTTATTAAAGGGCCATCAGTTCACAATTTCCTTTCTGCTTACAATGCTTTGGAATTTAGATTGTATAATAGTCTAAAATGTGCTCTTTTTTCTAACAAAGTAAAATTGAATGGATACTGTAAAGAATGAATACAACTATAGAAGCCTGATATGTAAAATAAAAGAACCACCAAGAGATATCAGGCTGTGTTAGCTTTAAAAGCTATGAAGATGGTTTATTATTAATTTTTGGCTGCTTTTGTGGTGTTGACACCACTACAGTCCCTGAACTCTCATGCACTGAAACTCAGTGGAGTGAGTGGTGATTATGACTCCTGTAGCCTCTGATCCCAACCTGTAATAACACAAGTTGCCAGGTTTTCCTCATGTTCAGCATCTCATGTGCTCATGAAACTGGCTACTTCCTAGTTCCAACATTTAATTATTCCTTATTCTAAATCTAATTATGATGACCCTCTTTGTCTTGGCTGGGTTTTGTCAGCATATTAGCACTGTGGCCAACACACCATCTGAGGAGTACAGTGTGAGGAAAGTGCTTTAGTCTTTGTTGTGTTTGGCAGTAAATAGTGGCTATCCCCAGTGAGATGCAGTTCAGGGGACACTTAACACCTGGACTGCAGCAATTGGCTTTCAGGCCTCAAAGGACAAAGCTGAAGATACACTTTAAATGCTGAGGCTGTACAGCCAAGGTCAGGGGCCTGTGGGTTCCTGTGGTGCTGTATTTGGCTCAGCTAATTCCCTTGGAGTCAGCTTTCCAGGTCTACTGGGTGGAAGTCTGAGACAGGTTTCAGACATTGACCTCCTTCCATGCTGTTGTACTTGAAGGTAGGAAACTTTCTACATGATAAAACACCACTGAAATTCAGACTGTAAAACCTACTGTCAATAGGGGTGATGACTTTAAAAGTAATATTTACATTGAAATTGACTTTTTTTGAAAAGTAAATAAATTTTTTAATGGCTTGGGCTGTAGCCCATATGGAAGAGCTTTTGCTATGCAAGTGTGAGAACTAGATTTCAACCCCCCCAAACCACAAAACAATGAATAACAACAACAAAATGAATCAGTCCTTAACACCTGGTACATGTATCATTGCATTAAATAGTTCATCATGGTCATTTTCCTTTGCCAGCTAACACACATTGCTGATAATTATCTTTGCATGTATGTTTACTACTTATTAAATCAATATTGATTTATTTTTATTAAAGAATTTATTAACATTGAAATTGACTTTTTAACTTTTATTTTTATCTGTAATAAATTAATTTATCCTTAATAATTTCATAATTTGATTAATAATTGTACAATGGAGTTGCCATTCAGCAAACAGACTGACTCTTGATCACCCTTTTCATCATTCTCCCTACCTCTCCCAACCTCAACCTTTCCCTCAATTTTTAAAATTGTGTACAATATAAATCAAACATTTTGACTGAATTTTCCCCATTTCTCTTTTTATCTGTCTACCTCTCTCCTGTCAACCTTCAAGTACCCAATTCCTGTTGTCCATTTTGTTGGACTGTGAGTGAGCCTTTCTAAGGAATTTTGTCATTTCAACTTCTAAGGAATTTTGTCATTATTATCCCCCCACAATCTCCCATATTTTGATTAAAAACTGTATAATTACATATTACCCTAAAGTCTATATTTATATATCCATAGATTAATTCTAGCTTCCACATATGAGAGAAAACATGCAACTTTTGTCTCGCTGAGCTTGACTTATTTCACATAACATGATTCTTTTCAGATCCTTCCATTTCTTTGCTAATGATGCACCATCATTCTTTCTTATGGGTAAATAAAATTCTATTGTGTGTTGCTATACTTATATATGTATACATGTATATATTACATGTATACATATATAAGTATAGCAACACACAATAGAATTGGTATATAAAATTGGTATATAGAATTGTGGGACAGAGGTTTTGCCTTTAATGCTTAGCTTTTATTTCAGTATTAGATAATAGATAGAGTATAGAATTATATATATAATAAAATTACATATATAATAGAATTATAGAGAGAATTACATATAATATATTTATGTTATGTATTATATACATACATATCTATATACCTACATACAATGGAATTTTATTTATATATTTTATTTTATATACATTATTTATATGTACATATATATGTATACATAAATGTGCATATTCATATATTCACATATATACATATATACACTCACACATATTTCACATTTTCTTGATCATTTTCCCACTGAGGTGCATTGGACTGATTCTGTAGCTTGTCTGTGATGAAGAGTGCTGTTTAACAGGCTGCCTCTATGTAGTCCACAAACTCATGATCTTCCTCCCTCAGCTTCCTGAGTGCTGGGGCTGCAGACATGCATGACTACACCCAACTTAAATTGGCTTTATTTTTAAACTATAAAACCTATTATTGGTCTTATAGTAAAATAAACTTTGTAAAATAAACTCCATCCTTGACTCCCTGAAATGTATCTAGAAACTTCTATCAGTAGCTTTTGTAATTTCAGCTCTATTGCTAAAACTGTAAGTATATGACATAGTATATATTAATATTCTATTAACTTCTTTAGAATAGAGAACATTGTGCCCATTTATTGTCCTATCACTGTGAGTTATGTGCTGATATTTTCAGTAGCGTGAAATAAAAGAAGGGAAGACTGCATTCCAATAGGAGCAACATAAATATTCCTCATCTCCTCAGACTGTTGAAGGTTTGGTGTTTGGATATATTTCAGATATGGATATGTTGAAATATGAAGAGTTATTTTTTACTTATCTAATATTGAAACTGAAGCTAAGCATTAAAGGAAATGACTCTGTCTCACAATTAAATAGACAAAATGCACCATTAAGATAACATTTCTTTAAATCTTCACATAAGCTAGCAATCTGTTATATATCGATATAGATATATAGATATACACATATAACAAAATTGTGGTGCCCTGGTCAGCTGAGTTAATGTAAACATAAGGTGTGTGGGAATGTGGAGGCAGAGATTCAACAGTACATTCACATTCACTGTTTTTAGGAAATCTCACAGGACACTGCCTGTGTAACTTCCTACCTATTATTAAGACTTCTTAAGAGGACATCAAACCACCAGCAATGCTGAAAGAAAGTGTATTTGCATTGTTTCATGTTTGTAATTATTCCTACTTGAGGACTGTTGGAGGATCCTAAATCAAGAGCAGCTTAGACAAAAGTTTGCAGGACTTTACCTCAAACACAAGCCAGGTCTGGGACTTTTCTGAGAAATGGAAGTAGAAGGAACACAGTTTCAGCTCAGGCTGGGGGGGGGGGGGGAGAAACAACCTCTCTGAAAAAAGAGGGCAGTAAACAAAAACTAATTAGATTCATGGAATGGCTCAATGGTTTGGATGTTTCTCTACACCACATGAGTCCCCAAATTCAATCCCGAGTATCCTCAAACAACCACACCTCCTAGAATAATGAAAATTATGAAATCTAAGTTGCCAGACTTAGTTTTAAAGGGCCATTCTTGTTAGTAGCATTTTGAAGAATCAACACTTAAGCCTACGATGTTAACTTTTGGCTCATGTCTGATTCATGGGTTGTCTAGATTAAATACTGTTCCTAGTTGTGTCTATAGGAATGCTTTCAAAAGTGATTGGTTTTGTTGGCTTATTTAAAAGAATAAAGGGACTTCATCAATTTGGTTGGCATCATCTAATCCACTAAGGGCATGAATATAACAAAAAAATGAAGGGAAGGGTAACCTATACTCTCTCTGACTCACCAGTCTTCTCTAGCCCATGCACAAAAATCCACATTTTTCATCTGCTCTGGTTCTCACATTCTCAGATTCACAGAAGAAACTTTGCCGGGGGCATTTGCCTGAGGATCCAAACTCATAAGTCATGCCAAAGACCAGGTACCTCAAATTGCTTTATGTTGATAGAGAGTTTGAACTCATCTCTATGTAAAATACATAAATGGGGAATGACTTGAACCATATATGTGAAGCTGAACTTATCTTAGTCCCTTTGGGTTCTGCACTTTAAAGAAATCATGATATCATGCACCAGTTCAATAACTGAGTGTACAAACTATAAATACCAACAGTAGTGCAAAAACTGAGGAATCATGATGGCTTCTGGATTGAATGCTCCTGACACTAGAAAACAAGGAGAAGTCAGTTGTGTGCTTAGATCAAAGAAAAACATGTTTAATGTTCTCAATTGACCCAAGATAGGAGAAGGCTGTCATTATAAGAATGCAAGAATAATTAATATAGTCCATTTATTTTTTTCCTTTTCTTACAAGGGTCATTTGGATATTTATATCAGTGCTGAGGCAATACACTATCATCAATACCAATTGATGACCTCAGACTACACAGGTAACTGCCATGGATCAAATTATTTTTCAAGTCTAATGTGGTTTTTACACAGGGTGGTTCCCCCTGCTGACCTCTGCCCTGTGAATGTAATATCTTACATATTATCACATCTGTGACATTAACCTAAGTTAAAATTTCTTCCTTTGTGTCACTAGCTTAGTTTTATATATAAATAGAAGGATGGATGAAAATAAAAATTTCCCATTTTCTTTATTTTCTTGTTGTTTAGACTAGCCTTTGACTGCTCAACTCCATGTGTAAGCTGTGAATTTAGGGATAACTTGGCTGAGATGTGCTGAGGAGGAGATACTTAATTAAAATCGCAGAGGTTTGCAAAGTTATTATATAGTCATTATTGCCACTTATGAGTAGAAAGAACAAGACATTACAGCTAAACGATTATGCCTAAACTCTCCATTAATTGGTAACTATTTCTCAGTTTAAATATAGTTCTTATATTTCTGTGCTAATTAATCCATGCACAGGAGAGCTGATCTCCTAGAAATGTTTACTTTTCTCTGCCACATACTTCCTTTTTCACTTTTGTTTTTTTATTTTAGGTCACATGCACAAAGCAATAATACATTTCCACACATTTTTGGCATCTGGAGAGGGAATATGTAAGCCTATAAATTAAAAGTCCCTGTGCCAAGCCCCCCCACCCTAAATTACACTATAAAAATAGTTCATTACACTATAAAAATAGTTCATAAAGATGGCTTTTGCACACAAACAATTAGATTCGAAATGTTAGGACTTAACTGCATGTAAACATTTTTTTCCAGTTTTGCTTCATGACTGGATGTTGTTGCTATGAGAAAAGCACACCCACATTAAAACTGCAAAATTGATTTTTGATGAAATAATGATACCTGCAACCTAGAAAAAATTTGATGACTTGGTAAAGACATAGGTAAGTAGTAAAGTATAACGTTTGTGGAAAAAATACAATTATAAGGACTGCTTTTAGAGATGTAAGTTTGTTTTGTGACATACATGAATCCTGTATAACTTTAGGTATTTTAGAAAAAAAATTATATAGTAAGGACAATGACAAAGGAATTGTTTTCATAAAAAGATGAATTTTATCTTCCACTGGTAAAAAGATACAGATGAATTCTTGATACTTTTTTCTACTAAAATGATAGATATTCATTCTCAGCTTTGACATTTAAAGACACTAGCAGGTATCTCATCCAGGTCCTGAGAATAATAGTATATAACTTGAAAATAATAGGAAAACTAAAATGGAAGCTACATTGAAATGAAAGCTGCATCAAATGAAAGCTACTTTTCAACTTTAATGGCCAAAAGGCCACCAACATGAAAGATTTATGCAGAGGTCCAGCTATTGCCTGGAGAATGACCTCATATGACCTCTATACTTGGACTTAAAGCTTCTGGAAAGACCAAGTCACCAGATAATTACTTGTGGCCAGAGGTACAAAATGTACTACAAAGAGTTATCCTAATCCTGTTTTACTGACATTTCTATTCAGCTCTTGTGCTCTGTTCTATTTCTTCTGTCTTAGGAGGGTTCTGCTCCAACTTAGTATTCAATAGTTTAAGTAAACATCCACTGACCCCAAGTTCAAAATACAGTTAGAGCTTGCCAAAATTGTTATTTAAAAACTTGTAACTCTCAAGCTTAATTTTGTTTTTGTAAAATTGATGATTTTAGATTGATCAGAATAAATAAATGTAAAGTTAGCCTAAATTCAACAGATTTTCCTTAGGTTACCAGAAACTTGGTTATAAAGCAAACAGTCAGGCCCAAAATTCAGTGAGAGAAATAAATACAAACCCATGCTGAGATATATTTCACTAGAGGAACCAAAATGCAAGTTTCTGGGATACCACAATGACGATTTTGAAGAATTTATGAACGATAATCATGTATTAGTAGAAAACAAAAGCAAATGGTTTCAGAAGAAAAACCTGGGACAGAATGAGGGAAGGCAAGACTATTCGGAAACTCCTTAATTTAATGCTGCTGAAAAGAATTGACTTATGCCACAACTGTTTATATCACAGTGTTGGGATTAAACAACTGTGCACAAAGTTTCTTAATGTATATTCCAAAACATATAATTAAATCACTTGTATTGTGAATAAGATGGTACAGTATTTTTGCAACAAGTGCAACTTACCTTTTTTGTGATCCAGCCATGGCTTTTTTTTGGTATGTAGTGAGGTCACATGATTTTTGAAATTCTAGCTCAAAGTGTGTCATTAAGAAAGCAATGACTTTCAATACATAGCTTCATACATGTCCAAATGTGCAGTAATTGCACAAAACTAAATATCTAGCACTTATTCTGTCCTGTTGTGAAAAGTCACAGAGTCAAATGAAAATTCATGACATCAGGGATTGTGTAACTCAATTTCTATTACATAAGGTAACACAAATTTACTATACACATAAAGTATAGTACACAGTTCAACATTATAAACCACAAGGAAAGGACAAATAGTTTGATGACCAAAAAAAAAAGAAAAAGGAAAACAAACTCTGTTATATTTCAGGTTTTATAATTATCTGAAAGGTAATTTAATTTAATTTCAGTTCATGTATTTATTAAGAGTTTTTTTGAAAAGGTAGAAAATGGACAACATCTAGTAGACAAACTAAAGGAAATAAAAATGAAAAACAAAGGAAATTCAAATAAGGGATTTACAAAATGGTGGACAGGAAAAGAGGAAAAGTACAATCAGAATATTTTATGTACACGTAAGACAATGGAACAAGGAACCTTGAGACTAGTTTTGGAAGAGATAGGGAGGAAGGAGTGTAATAGAGAAGATCATGAATTTTAACAGTGTATCTTAAGAATAAAATGCTTTGGAGTTGTTAAAATTAAACACTTTAAAAAGCACTGAAATTAAAACGCAACCAAAAAATTCAACACTGCATATTCCCCTCCAAAAACTGTGGAACTATTTTCAAAGGGGTATTTTGAATTAGATAAGAAAATTAAAGTAAAAAGGGAACAGAGGAAGAACAAATAGTTGAAGGAATCCTATGGAAGAATATTCCATTATTAATAAGACACTAGGCCATAGATCTAGAGCTCAAAAACACCAATGATGAAAAAGATAGAAGATAATTCCAACTACAGAAAACAAGATTAAATACAAAGGAAATCTTAAAGGAGCTCAAGGGCAAGGGAACCAAACCCTTAATAAAATAAAACTCTTGCAATGTTCTAACTTTAATTTAGTTCAAAGTGGTGGCAAGTGGAAAAACAAGTAGGCTTGTAGGTTAACCTATAACAAGTTATACATCAAGAACAAAAGACCTTACTACCATCTTAAGTAAATATTGTTATCTTAAATCAAATTCTGTCAGGACCAATCCCCTAGGAACTGTCTGCATTTAAGGTCAATCCAGAGACCAGGCTTAAGTCTCTTTATGGATTGTCCTTCTCTTCTAATGCTTCTGTGGTTTTTGTTTGTTTGTATTTTTGGTTATAATCCTTCCCTCTTATATATAACAAAAATTAAAAATGTCCAATTTTCTTTACAAAATAGTATGGCCTTTTAGGTCTGGTGAATATTTTCCTAACTGCTACTTTTTTCATATATTTTTATTGTAATTAATAGAAGGATTACATTATATTTTCCAGATAGAAAGTACATTAATTTACATACATTGATACCCTTTCTCATGTCTTGGTCTCCATTTCCCTCCCTGCCCACACCCACCCCTCATCTTGTTTTCCCCCCTTCCCTACCCAATTTCAAATAACCAAATACAAATATATCCAATATATCAGATAACAAAGTAAGATACTGTAACAATATGAGATAATCAAGGGATAGCAAAAGAGATGAAAGATAACATAGTACATTAAGGACAACAATCACTCATTATATGGCTTTTGTTTCTATATCGTAGAGGTCCTTTCATTTAGCATCATACTATATGGCCTTATGTATCTAGGTTTTGCTCTAAGACTTAGAAAAAATCATATTAAGTGAAGTAAGCCAGACTCAAAGGAAGATAGGCTCAATGGTTTCCCTCATTTGTCATAATCAGTAGAAACCTTGGTTTCTCCTAACTGCTACTTTTTTATTTTCCCTTCATGAAGTCTGAGGTTGTAGGACCTGATCATTTCTTTGTGACTAGCATTTGACTCAATAAACATTTCTCATCAAAGGGTGGCTCCATCCTTAGAGTATGAATCACACACCCTTTACTATAGAGAAAAAAAGGCATGGAATATTCAGTGAAATCTCTTTTTTAAAAAAGCTATGGAAACAAAAAGAAGAGTAAAACATTTAAAGCATTAAAAACAATAAGCAAATCGTCAGATTTGCTTCAGAGAAAAAAATAATTTTACCAGAGTCCAATGGACCTGAATGGACATTGGTTATACATTATTCTATTATCTCATGTAAGACAGGAAAAAGCAGAAGAAAATGAAACCTTTGGCATCTGTAGTTACAGCAAACATTCAAAACAGGCTAACTCTTAGATAAACTATCACAAAATAAACACACTAAAAGCCTAATTACTGTAATTGCTATTATGCAAAATATTACATTTGATTTTCAGCACAAAATTCAGGTGAGCTATAAGGCAAAGAAAATTTGGTCTGAAAAGACAGAGAAAATGTCAGGACCAGAAAAAGGAAAAACAGAAAGCATGAAAATGCTACACAAGAAATTTGCAATAACTGACCATTATAGTAAAAAGAAAAGGAACAGGGAGTTTAGGGATTGCATAAGAGGATTTAAACAATGCAGACAAACAGAAAAGAATAATAATACATCCAGAAACAGAGCATATTATCTGAACTATAATAGTCACTAAAGAAAGCCCAAATACTATGATCTTCTAGAATAGCTAGATTGAAGTCCAACAAAATTAGCACCAGGAAAAAGGATACATATAAAAGGATGAGGGATGAGGAAGAAAGGGAGAGGGGAGATGAATAAAGGGTGGAAGGAGGGGAATGCAGTAAAAAATTCATTGACTGTAGCACAAAATCAAGCAAAGTAAGGAAAGGAGTAAGTGGAACCCAGGTGAGAATGTTGCAGGGGTGACACTGATCAAGACTGATTGTATTCATAAACTGCTTTGTTAAGTGGCATCTCCTTTGTACAACTACTTGAAGATAAAAAAGAAATGTAAAATTATGTAGGACAGAGGAAAGTTAGAAAAGTGAACAAAACCAAGGGCACTTTAACAAACATGAATACAACCCATTATCTGATTTGTTTTTAGACTGCAAGTAGCTGAGTGAAGTCCACAAGTTGGAACATATGTAATAGAATCTTCCAAAACTCAATCCCATAAAAATAACTGCCAAATGGAAAGAGCTATGGGACAATCATTTAAAAATGTACCAT
The DNA here is from genome assembly GCF_031878675.1 of Megascapheus bottae. Taxonomy (NCBI): domain Eukaryota; kingdom Metazoa; phylum Chordata; class Mammalia; order Rodentia; family Geomyidae; genus Megascapheus; species Megascapheus bottae. Next base: position 28,987,546 of record NC_143513.1, on the reverse strand, counting down.
ACATACATATGTAAGTATTCCAGAATTTATAATATTATGTCACTTCTTAATATATATGTACAATAAAACACACTTTACATATCTCTTAGCAATAGTGGATGAAAAAGACAAATGAAAAAGGACAGAATATGGGGACCAAGACATGTGAAAGGGTATCAATGTATGTGAATTAATGCACCTTCTATCTGGCAAATATCATGCAACCCTTTATTAATTACAATAAAAATATCAAAAAAAGAAAAAGGACAGAATAAGTACCAATGGCTGAGAATTATGGAAACTGTAGAATCCTGTGGAGACTGTTAATGACTGCAGGAGATTGGACTGGTACTTAAATGATACCAATGAAAAATCCTGTGTGTGTATGTGGGTGGGTGTCTCAGTGATTCCTGGTATCCTAGAGCTGTTCCCTAAACTGCCCATTTCAATACTTCTTGGTTTCTTCTTTTTCTTTTTTTCAATGTTATTTTGATTTTGGTTTTGGTTTTGTGCCACTCCTGGAGCCTGAACTCAGGACCTGGACACTGCCCCTGAGCCTTGTGGTTCAAAATGTAAAGCACTCTCTCCCTTGTGCCACAGCTCCACTTCAGTCATCTTGATGGTTAACTGGAGACAAGAGTCTCACAAGACTTTTCTGCTCTGTTTAGCTTAGAATCAGGGTCTTCAGATCTCAACCTCCAGAATTCCAGTTATCCAACTTTAGGAATAGATCTATTTGTTTTGATTTTGATTTTCATTTTCCATAACTTTCTTAAGATAGCCCCACACCAATCTCAACTTTTGAAGCAGACATTGGAGAAAGACAGGGTGGTCTTTTACCACGTTGTTGATTTACTTCATACCTGACTCTTGTGGTGACATAAAAGATAAATCACTAAATGATCATTTTTTTCATTTATTCTACAGAAATCTGCTGGTTGGAATCAGCACTGTTTGAAAGGAGAATTTCTTTTTTTATTTGACATCTTTTCAATATTGAAATAATACTTTTATGCAAAACAAAATCAACCTTTGTAGGACTCAGCCAACCTTTGCTGTATTCTGGATCTGGAGTTCCCTCAAAGGGTCAATGTTAAATTATTGCTCCCAATCTGGTGCATTCTGGTTCTGAATTGGTGGATCCTTTAAGAGATGGCGAATAGCAGGGGGATTGTTTGTCACTGCTCCTGCACTTATAATAAACAAACAACTAACAGAAAACCTTGGAGGAGACATGGTGGCTCATGCCTGTATATCCTAGCTACTCAGGAGGCTGAGATCTGAGGATCAAGGTTCAAAGCCAGCCCGGGCACTAAAGAACATGAGACTCTTAGCTCCAATAAACCACAAGAAAACGGGAAATGGCCCTGTGGATCAAGGGGTAAGGAGGTAGCCTTGAGCTGAAGAGCTCAGAGACAGCACCCAGGCCCAGACTTCAAGCCCCATGATCAAATAATCATCATCATCATCATCATCATCTGTATAACTCAGGTTCCTTTCTTCTTTTCAATTTTCAAATTTGTACCTGTGAAAGAGGGAGTGCTCACTTGCCATCAGGATATATTGCTTTAACACATACCCCAAAACAACAGAGTCGACCCATCAGAGCCTGAAAGCTTTGCTATTCATAAGCTGATTGTCTCACACTGTTATTTCAATAAACCAGTGGTGAAATATTGTCCATATTATCAATGTGACAGTCCCATGCTAGGTGGGTAAGATATCCACCTTCATTTGAAGAAATCTCACTTGCTGGAGCAAAGCTAAATCATAGGCACATACTGTATTCAGTGAAATGCTATTGAATCACAGAGAAAGGACATTTAGCTCAGATAGGAATGGAAAAGAATTTTCAGATAAGCCTAGAAACTCATATGAAATAAAAATCTTTCTTTGTCTTTATGCTTAAATACAACTCCATCAAAAAAATTTCCAGTGTCATACAGCAGACAAAAACTGGTAAACTCACCCCAAACAAGAAGCATAGAAAGATAGATCTAAGTGTACTGAACCACAAAATTAAATTTACATTTTGATCTACAACTACTTAATTATCAAAGCCAGTATTTCAATATTGTTTCCTCACTGAAAGGGGACCTGCCAACAAAGATGATAACGCATGCCATATGTGCTGAACTAATTTAAAACCTACACATGCATATTTTCCTCTCATTTAATGTACAGATAGACACAAATCACTGTATCAGTTAAGGTGATGGAGGATGAATAACAACAAAAGCCCTTCATAGTAAGGAAGAATGACAACATTTTATCTGTAATTGGGTGTTCCTTAGAACATATGTAGGTCTAGTCAATGAACAAAATACCAAACATGAAAGAAAGATTACTTTTGAAGATGGAAGTTCTGCATGTTTCACATGGAGTAAATGTTAAAATATGATAGTGATCATGCAGTGATTGAAAGGCAAGCTGGCAGATGAGAGACAATTAGTTCTAAGGGAAAATATATGTAGATGTCTACGTATTACCATATTGGATGAGCTAGTAACACGGAAATTAGCTTCATAAGTAAAAGAAACCAATTAAACTTTGGGTAGAGTTTCAGAAATAAATATATCATGTCGGAAGGGAAAGACAGAAAACTTACTTCAAATTTCATTTCTACTTGCCAAATCTATATTGTACATGGGTTGGCTGATGAAAACTTAATGAAGAAAATCTAAACAATACTGTACTCTAGTGACTTGAGTCAATTATCTATGTCCTGCTCTGTCGGGGTTTTTAGTCCTTCCTCCCTCCCGACCCGCAAGAGGGATAGAGAGAACACACCCCGACCAAGAGAAGCTGAGAAAGGAAAGGGCCAGCTGGCCGCCTGCATCCAGCCCTCCCTCACCATAGGAAGGACAATCAGACGGGCCGGGGAGACTTGTCAAGGCAAGAACTTGTTTATTGGGAAGTACAATGGGTTAATATAGGATGCAGGAGCCTATCAGCATAAAGGTGGGCAGGGTAGGGGGAGGTAGGCTCTGTTCGAGAGGGCCAATCCCAGAGGTAGCCTTACTTTATATCACAAACCACAGCTAAGCCTTCCAACCAGGTGAACAGGTAGGTTGAGTCCCAAAACCAGGAAATGAGCCCATTTCCTTGATGTGATGTCTCCCACACTGCTCGGCTCTTTTTGCTAGGAAAAGGACAAGGAGAGTGCTGGTGGTGTAAGGGATTGATTCATGTATAGGTGATCTAAAAGTGATTTTTTGTTGTTGTTGTTGTTGTTTTTTGTTTTGTTTTGTTTTGTTTTAAGTGAGGGAGAAGTGACATTTCAAGGAAAACAATGCAGTTCTAAGATCAAGACCAGAAAGCCTAAAGTTAAAACACAACACCCACAAATGGAGATCATTTTATATTCTAACTGCATTGTCCTACAAAAGTTAAAATATCAGGCCAGGGACTGTGGCTCATGCCTGTAATCTTAGCTACACAGGAGGATCAAGGTTCAAAGCTAGCCCGGGCACAAAAGGATCTGAGACTCTTATCTCCAATTAATCTCTATAAAAGGGAAGTGGAGCTTGGCTAACAGATAGGGAGGTAGCCTTGAGCTGAAAAACTCAGCGACAGCTCCCAGGCCAAGTTCAAACCCTATGACCCACCCCCCAAAAAACCTGAAATATCTATGAATAATTTATTTAGCAAGGCAAAAGTTGGAGATTTAGAAGACCAAAAGATTGATTAAAGCAGATAATTCCTATCCAGACCAGAAAGGTTTATTAAAGAATGTAAAAGCTGGTCAGTTGAAAATACTGTATTACAAACATGGAGGTATGGAGTGTGGCCTAGTGGTGGAATGCTTGCCTAGCATGCACGCAAACTTGGGTTTGATTCCTCAGTACCTTATACACACACACTGGACGTGGTTCTGTGGCTCAAGCAGTAGAGTGATACAGCCTTGAGAAGATCCAGGGAAGTGCTCAGGTCCTGAGTTCAAGCCCCAGGATAGGACTCTCCCCAAAATACTGTATTAATGTAAGAAGAAAAACATAAGGTGATGTGAATTAAAAGGAATATTAGAAATCTCTAACACATGAAAGACCATATATAATATATTCTTAAATGTACAGTGAAAGACAATGAGGAAAAGATTTATATTGTATTGGCTGAGAATTTTAGAAACTTGACAACAAATAATGACAGTAACTATCAACTCCACACAAAAATAAGTTGATACACACACACACACACACACACACACACACACACACACACACACATTCCTGGCAGAATTCTAAGAACTTTATTTTTAAAATATTAAAAATGTAAGGGCCGGGAGTTTGGCCTAGTGGTAGAGTGCTTGCCTAGCATGCACAAAGACCCGGGTTCCATTCCTAGGTACCACATACATAGAAAAAAGCTGGAAGTGGTGCTGAGGCTCAAGTGGTAGAGCTCTAGCCTTGAGAAAGTCCAAAGACAGTGCTCAGGCCTTGAGCCCAAGCCCAAGACTGGCAAAAAATATTAAAAATATTAAAAGAAAACACAAAAATTAGTTTATGTCTAAGCAAGTTAAGATTGAAAAATAAATACCTGAGCAAATAGAAGGCAAAAAAGAATGCAATAATTGAGGCCTTTGAAATATTCTTAAGCACAACATGTCAGCCCCAAATGACCCTTCCATGTAATCAAGTAATGTCAGTGCTAAGGGAAGATTGTAAACAATGAATTTATGAAGTTTTGTTCTTGTAATTGTATGCATAAGTGTAGCCATCATCAAAGTTTGAGAAAATTGAAAAAACAAGTCACAGTAAGTGTGAAACAAATATAGTAGTAATGCATTGTTTGTATTAGCATACACAGAATTGAGATGCATGACCATTATATTACAAATATAAAGAAGAGGAATTTGGACGGCATTTCCATATGCTGTTGGTAGATAGAAAAAATGATACAGATTCTGAAATAGAGACTGGTGGTATCTTATAGAGTAAAACAAGCAGTTACCAAAAAAATCTCAGCAGCCCATCTTCTAGTGATTTATCTCAGTGCATTGAAATCCTATGTTCATATAAATGATGCATGTGGAGATAAAAAGGGTTTTGTTACTGTTTCTGAAAAGTTAGTAACAATCTAACCTTTCCTCAGCTGGTGTTAGATGAGATAATTCATTTTCTTCAATATAATCTATATCCAATAATAAAAAGGAACCAACTACTGACAGACATGATGACGTATGTGAATCTGAATGATTCAGTGACAGAAGTCAGATTCAGAAGAAGGCATTCTATCACCTTTTTAAAAGACATTTATGCTTTATTTTTTATTGCAAAAGGATGAAGAAGACTTTTTGGCGGGGGAGGTGATCATAATTTTATGCTAAAGAATATATTTTTCACTTGCTAATTGCACCATAATATATAACCATAAATATGCTGATGTCATAGGCATTTTAATACAGTGAGTAAAATATTGACTGGGCATTTGTTAGACTTTGCATGCTAAATGAAAGGACCTCTAGGATATAGAAACAAAAGCCATATAATGAGTGATTGTTGTCCTTAATGTACTGTTATCTCTCATCTCTTTTGCTGTCCCTTGGGTATCTCATATTGTTACAGTATCTCATTTGGTATCTGATTTATTGGATATATTTGTATTCGGTTATTTGAAATTGGATAGGGAAGGGGGGAAAACAAGATGAGGGGTGGGGGTGGGGGGAGGGAAATGGGGACCAAGACACGAGAAAGGGTATCAATGGATGTGAAGTAATGCACCTTCTATCTGGCAAATAGAATGTAACCCTTCTATTAATTACAATAAAAAATATACCAAAAAAGAAAAGAAATTATTTTAAGAAAATAGTCCTGCCTCTCAAATTGCTTAGAGCAGGAAAGTGACTCGTGGAACAGAGCTATGTTCAAAGAGGCTCAGGACAAAGAAGAGATAATTCAGCATGGGAAATGATTCTAAGAGAAGCTAATATGTGAGCTGAATGTTAAAATGTTCAGGAGACAACAAAACTGAATGAAAAGAAAATGAAATTTTTTTTAGGCAAGGGGAAGAAGAGGAAGTATGACAAAATATAAGAAGTTGAGAAAATAGAGAAGGGATTGGAAGGTGAGCCATAGACAGAGACAGATAATGGGGAGCCACATGAAAAGTTATGCTTTTGAGAAATTTCATGTGGATGAGACATTGTAGAATTGTAGAACAAATGTTATCAGGATTCCCAGTGAAATAAGAACCAGAATCTTTACCATGAGAAAGTGGCAGAGTGTCTGGTTGAGTTTGATAATAAAGAACTATCAAAGACATTAACCTGGGATAAAGAGCCTATGAGTATAACATCAATATGCATGGAAAACTAAGACTTTAAGTGAGTTCAGAGCTCGATAGAATGGCAAAGGCTAACAGACGGCAGACAAAAAGCATAGAATGAAATGAAAGGGAAAAAGAGTAGAAAGACTTGGGCTGTTCCCCACTAAAAAAAAAAACCTAGTGGTTCAAAGAACTCAGAGGTAGACTATGTCTGGACAATGGAGTTTAAAATAAAAGCCTCTGGTCCTCTATGAAAATATATCTAAAGAATTTATAACTACATTGCTGGATATATAAATCCAGAATGAGTTTGACTGGAACCTCAGAATCATGTCACCAGGGGAGTAGCAAAGTAAGCGATGTATTTTTCTTTTCTTTCATTGGTGTTAGAGTTGGAACTCAAGGACTCATTTTCTAGGGAGGAACTCAAGCTATGTCCCTAGCCCTTTTGTTATTGTTGTCGTTGTCATTGTCATCATTGTTGTTGTTGTTAATTCTTAGGAAGATCATCATAATTTTTCCTCCAGTTTGCTCTAAACTTTAATCTTCCTACTTGTGCTCTTGCAAATCTGGGATTGTTGCTACTTTGGAGCAACACGGGAATGGGGAGGGACACACAGGGCCAGCCTGAAGTCCCCCGGAGCTGAGCAAGATGGTAAATATTGATGACCCAGCCCTCCCCGAATTACCAGGGAAGAAAAAACCACACTGAGTCAGGAGCAGTGTCAACCATGAAAACACATCAGATCTCTCTGCTGATCTCTCTTTATTGCATCAGGCAATTAGTTATATACTGTTGGGGAGCGAGAAGGTGGGAATTGGGAAGCTAGCCAATAGGAAGAGGGCCACCGTGCTACCACTAAGGGTCTGGGGAGGGACTTTTAGGTATTGGGCGGAACAAATGCAGGAAAGCCCTCGAGACCTGTGCTGCTGCGAGACCCTCGCAGCTGCGTGGGGGGATCAGTGAAGTCACATACACAGAGATTTCTTAAGAGAGGTATGCAAGGAGCAAATGCCTGGCCAAAGCCCTTTAATGGCCGCTGAGCCGGAATCAGGCCTCAGAGATGAAGGTCAGGCCCCAACATGGGATGATACTATGTCTAGCTCTTTTGTTGAAATGGGGTCTAGTCAGTGTTTTGCCAATTAGTCTGCATTCTCTGCCTTCCCAATCTCCTCATCTTGAGTATTGGAGATTTCAGACATGAACCACTCCCATGGGTTCTCTTTTCATTTTTAGTGAAAGACTACTTGAGTAAAGCATTCATCGATTTAAAGAAAACAGCATTTGAAAACCTGGAAATAGTCTAGAAATTTGAGTCCTAGTAAGCTGGAAATATTGTACATTTAGAGAAAAATCTTCTTCCATGAGATTTTACATGGATATATTACTTGAAAACAAATTAATTTAAGCTACTAGAAAGCTCTTTCCATCCTTCACACCTCTGTGTTTAGTGTTATATCACACATTGTTGACATTATAAATAGTCGCTAAGCTTCATAGAAAATGTGAATAGATCTTTATCTCTTGCTACTCTAGCTAATTTTCTGACATGGACCACTGTATTTATTATACTCAATCAATAAAATATTTGTGAAATAAGTACTATAATAATGTAATTGATAATGTTTCTACATAAAAGATGTAGCCAATTGGTTTTGCTGAAGATTTCGTTTCTTTATCAAAAATTTTAGCAGTGCAAACTGTCACAATAATCTCTTTGGATCATATTCACCACAAAAAACATGTGTTTTCTAACAAAAGATATAGATAGATAGATAGATAGATAGATAGATAGATCAACAGATAACCTGGAATCATCAACAGATAGTAAAAAGACAAAAAGTGTATCATGATAATAAAATGAGAATAAGTATTAGTATTCAATCTATAATGCTTTGATTTCCTAAGCTTATCTTCACAGGATCTGCTTTTCCAGACAGCTTTAAGAAATGCATTGGGCACAGGGACCAGTGAGTTAGAATCTATTTCCAAAGCTCTTTCTATCCAAATAGAGTGAAGGTGGACCACATGCAACAAGAAAACCCTTTATGTATGTTCTATTTATATTAAGAAAAATATTTACTTTGAGAAAGTTTTCCACTATCTTGAGTACAAGGTGCATTTCCCAGAGCAAACACATTCTTCCAGGACTGTGTGCTTCAAGACTCAACAATTGAAAATCACATCAGGAGGATTCTCTGTGGACTGATTGCTTTCAAAGATTTCCATCTTCTTTAGAAACTGGAGACTCTTGGTATTAAGAAATGTTTGTTTTTCTTGATATTTCATCAATACACTTGTGACAACTAGTGCCTTCAATATTTTTCTTTGTACCTTTTTAAATTAGTATAGTCTGGTTATAAGTTAACCCTGATTATGTGCTTGTTCATTTGTGTTTGTCTCTTGAGAGAGTCTCTTGCTATATAAGTTGTTGAGCCTTGAATTTTAAATCTTCCTCCTGCCTCATTCTCCACAGTACTGGGATGATAGGAATATTTCCCTATGCTTACCTCTCACTTTGTATCTTAGTTGCTAAAGATATTTTGTCCTATAGGTCCTTGATCACAAAATATGTTGCCTGATTTATTATTTTTCAGAATCCATTAATCTATCATTAACTGACTCCCACTATGGAAGATTTGAAAGAATTTTATTTAATTTTCTGCAATGTCTCTGTGAGGAGGGATTTTTAATGATTTAGTAATAACATCTACATTTTGTCCCCTATTGGAGTGTATGTATGTAAATAAATTTAAATTAACATGATAGTGTTAATATTTCATGAAATAATGTAGCGAACTGTGTACCCTGAAGCCTAAGTGGTGCAATTACTGCTGCTGAATCATGCATTAACTTCAGCAATTCCACTTTCAAATATCAACTTAGAAGGACACAGTAGCTCCCTAAGAAGAGACAAGTGGACTGATATTTTTTTATTTTTATTTTTATTTTATCTCTACTTGCTTTGGACACAATGGACCAGGCATTTCATTTGATGGATAAGCCTTTATTGGAAGTCTAACAAGCAGATCACTAAGTCTATTGCCAATTACATGGGCCTGAGTTAAGCAGCTTTCAATGCCTACTAGAAATCAATACATGGTCTGGCTTGAATTTCAGTGTGCAGACCCAAACCCTTCTCAGATAGCAAGCTCAAGATTCCATTTCTAAAGACTAAGATCGTTGTCATATTTCCATTTCTCTCCCTTTCTCCCTTTTTCTTGAGGTATCATAAACATGATGTCCTAAAGCTTGACAAAGCTCTTTTCTTTTTTTATGTGGAAGTTGCTGTAAGGGACATTTGCACTTTCTTAAGTGTTTTTCCTTTTTTTGACACCAGCCTGATTTTCTTAATAAGCTGTGGGCTCACACACAGCTGGCTATCACAAAAGAGAGTAAATTTCTCACCCTAATATTTAGACATGCAATGAACACCAAGATGACATGCAAAATATTCAAATACAAATTAGATGACATTGGAGATTGGTATTGCATCAATTTAAATCATGAAACTCTGAAATTAAAGATATGACTCTAGTACCATGAAATAATGCTTCAAGTTAAATCTTAAATCTGACTTCATCATGGAATTCTTTCCTCCTGGGAAATTGAATCCAAGTGTTCTCATGACAATCTTCAACTTGCATTTGGAGACAAACTTAGTTTTTCCTTCATCTTTGCCACTGCCATTTTATTTTCTGTTCCTTGTTCATCAAGAAAAGGAATTGTGATGTATCCTATTATTCTAAGACAAGGGCTTGAACAGAATTAAACTGCTTCATATCTTTTATAAAAGGTTTTTCCTAACATGCATAAACAGTCTATGGAAGGGGTCATTGTGACATTGCTGTTCATGCATCCAATGTGCCCCAATCTTCTTCATCCCCTCCATCATTACCCTTTACCACATCTCTGCTTCTAAAACAATTTTATTAGGTTTTATTCTTCTGCTTTTAGATATGCATGTAAAATACATCCATCTTATTCATCTTCACGCACTCTTTCCATTTGTCTTTTCCCACTGATACCAGCAAACCCCCCACAACATTACAACTTCCTTAAATTTTCTGTCATTCTATTTTTCAATATGTATTCATTATATGATTGGATTTTGCCAATACCATATCAGTCAGGTACTTCCATTTACTCTGTCTCTATCCTTAGTAGCCCTATGCTCTTTGTTCAATCGATTTCACTGATATTTCTTACATCATCTCCATATACAGATGCAATGTATTTCAATATAACTCAACAAGCAAAATTTTCTTTCTCATCTCCAAAACAATACTATAGTCATTATTATATGCACATGTGTACACACATATATAAGTAAAATATATGTATGCATGTTTGTATGTGTGTATGCATGTATATATGTATAGATAGATAGACAGATATGATCTTCAGTTCTATCCATTTGCTCTGTGAATTATATAATTTTATTTTTTTTCTAGGTGTGCAAATTTCTATATATAGTAATATAGAATATGTATGTATATAGAATAAAATTAGTATACATATTGATATATTTCTATATCAATATGTAAAAAGACATAGAGAAATATAGTGTGTTTTTACTATATTTTTTCTTTCAGGAGTTTAGAACAATTCTAGATAAGGCACAAAACTGAACTTCAAGTTGTACTACACTACAGAGATATAGTAAATTATAATTCAAGCGTATAGGAAAGAGATAAAAGCAATTACAGAATAAGAACACTAAGTGAATTTGTCATTCACATATCTTTAATGAAATAATAATGAAAATATTTTGCTAAAAAGGAAAATAAACCAAGGTCTATGGATGAGCTTCGATACACATTGAGCTAAAAAGTTGTAAAATTAATAGCCAAAATTTAAAAAACACACAACGTATTGATGACAATCATGCTAACTGACTTTGGACATTTTCATTGCAAAAGAAAATATTTTGTTATAAAACCATGTAGGCCAGGAGTTTGACCTAGTGGTAGAGTGCTTGCCAGCATGCATGAAGACCTGGGTTCGATTCCTTAGTACCACATACATAGAAAAAAAAGCTGGAAGTGGTGCTGAGGCTCAAGTGGTAGAGTTCTATCCTTGAGAAAGTCCAAAGACAGTGCTCAGGCACTGAGCTCAAGTCCAGGACTAGCAAAAAGGTAATAATTAAAACATAAACATAAAAAATAAGAATCATGTAATATGTGGTGAATTTAATACTAGTTTTCATATTTTATTAAAATGGAAATTTTAAAAGTTCGAGTCATGTTTTTCTTCCCAAGTAAGGTTAAAATTTATGATTCACTGTACAATAAAACTGCAACACAGCAAGTAAAATAAGATGAGAAACAAAGAAAACTTATTATTGAGTAAAACAAAAGATGGGGAGTATAATATGTATATATAAATATGTAAAATAGATCAATAAACCAAGACTTTGGAACATACAAATAGGTGAATAGAACAAACATATATCCCTGGTATAGCCTAAATACAAATAGAATAAATTCATCACTGACAAACAATTAGAAGGGATAGGATTTTCACCACATGGCAAAAGTGCAATTTGATATCCATAAGCAACAAATGACTTCTATCCTCCTAACATTAACTGAAAGTGGATCACAAAACTAAAATTACAATGCAATGCTATAAAATTTCTAGAAGGTGATATAGGAGGACAAACTAGGTTACCCTTGATTATGATGATAACTTTTGGCTAATACATGATAAACAAATAGTATTTGTTTTCTACTGAGCTTGTACATATAGTTCCAGCAGAGGAAATCACAGCAAAATAAGAGAGTTACTACTGCATATGATCCAACTAAAGCTTTACAGATTCAAATAGACTCTAGATCAGAGTTTCCTATGTACATTTATGTGAGCCAGTGTAGAAAGTCTCTTCTGCTTTGCGTAATTTCAGGTATCCTCATTTAACAAATTAGTTTTTCTTCTACTGCTCTACTTTCTGGTTGTCACAAACATTACTGCTCTTGTGTTCAGTGGTAATTTTTTTCATTTTTTATTTTTTTTAAAATGCAAACTGCCCTGATTCATTGGCTCTGAATGAAAGCCACTCAGATTTCGAAGGAAACATGTGGTCTTTTTGTCTTTTGATGAAGCTAGGATCCATGCAATTGAATTGTGATCTTAGATGCATTTCAATTAGAAAACAAAACAAAACAAAACAATTGCTAACTTCTCAGCCAATGCTCCAAACATGTTACCAGAATGAGTCATTGCACCTGAATGAAGGAGAGTTCTGGCAGTGTGTGAATATTAGTAAAAAGGATCAAAGTTTGTTCAAATAGAAGTATGACAGAGAAGTAGCTCTGTGGCTCAAGGAGTAGGGTGGTAGTCTTGAGCTGAAGAGCTCAGGGACAATGCCCAGGCCCAGAGTTCAAGTCCCATGACGGACAAAAAAGAAAAATGAAGAAAGAGAACTTGTCACATAGATATACCATAAGGAAAAAGGCAGTTTACAGCTTGGTTGTGTTTCTTTGCTTCTTCATTACAGAGCTTATTCCTTCATTCTTTGGTTCTCCTTACTTGCTCTTTCTTTGGTATCCCTCTGCTGCATTTTACTGTTATCTGGAAGGTTTTAGTTTTTCAGCTTATCCTCCCATTTATAAACTTTATAGACCTATTTTTCTACTGGCTCCAAATGATAAGTATGGCTTATTGAAATGAAAAGCTTTTTCTTTGTAGACTACAGCTGAACAAATAAAATAAACAAGTCATAGACTTGGAGAAAATATGACCAAGTGCTTATCTGATAAAGGGTTTGTTTCTAAATTACAAAAATGGGCTTTTAAAATTCAAACAGACTAATTTAAAATGAGCAATTGATCTACATATATATTATCAAGGCAAACACATTGTTCTGAGTAAACTCCATTGAAAATGTAGGTGAACAGCTTTTTTTTTTCTTTCCATAATGTTGACTAAGCACAAATTTATGAGGAAAGTCATTGTCTTGGCATTAACTTGCCCACTACTACAGAGGCTTGATAGCCTAGAAGATGCTAGATACTAACATTAACTCTCAGATCACACTGTACACTCCACAATTATATAGCAGTCACTGGAGGGCTAGGAAAGTAAATGGCTACAGGAGTCAAAGAAGCCTATCTTTGCAAAGATATACATGTAGATACAAAGAGTCACCACGGGTGGTGAAATATGATCCTAGTCACAAGGCCAGGCATTGAGTTGTTGAGGCTCAGTGGTCAATCTTACAGTGCAGAATCCCTCACAGATGCAATATTGGTTGGTTCCAGAGTTGATTTCAGGCAAATCTGAGTTCAGGTACAGAGCCAGTGCTTACTATATCTAAAAGGGAGACAATCAAGTGGGAGTTGAGAGGGGGGAATCAAGTTGAACTCTTCTCAAGGCTGAGTGGAGAAATTGTTACACCTAAAGCTCTGATTATGGTGTGAGGTATGCACCAATGTATTTAGCAAATGCTCCTTTTTTATTTTTTTCATAATTTGCTGAAATGATTGCATAAATCCCCAAGTATGATGTCTTAGACAAATTCATGCCTCTTATTTCTGATATGGTTGCATGTTTTTGCTCATGTTATTGTATACTGGAAGAAATAAGATGTTATTGTTAGTTTATGTCTCTTAGTGTGCTGGCAGATAGTAGTTTACTTGTGGAAAATAGAGTGGTTCTAGGCTAGGAAAATTAAAGCTGTTGATCTACCCATCCTATCTCACCTCAGAGAAGACCAGACTGTTCTGTTCATAAAGAGAAAAATATACCTATGCAAAGGTGCTCAGCATTTTATGTCAGTATATTATGAGTTTAAACACTGGAATGCTGTTACAAGCTATTATGAGTGGTAAAAACTGGAAGCTGGTCGTTCATGTCTATAATCTTAACTATTCAGGAAGTTGAGATCTGAGCCCATCGAGATTCACACCAGCACAGGCAGAAAAGTCTATGAAACTCTTATTCCAAAAATCTAGAAGTAGAGCAGTTACTCAAGTAATAACATGCTATGCACAGGTCGAAACTTTCTTAATAAGGACCAACAATCACGGCAAATAAGAGAAAGGCTAGATAAGTGGGACTGCATTAAACTGCAGAGCTTTTGTATGGCAAAGGACATAGCTAGTAAATTAATTAGGAAGCCCACAGACTGGGAGAAGATCTTCACCAACCAAAAACGGACAAAGGCCTCATATCTAAAATATATCAACAGCTCAAAAAATTGAATCACTCCAAAACTAATCTCCAAAGTAACAACCATCCCATTAAAAAATGGGCCAAAGACTTAAAGAGAGTCTTCTCTGAAGAAGAAACAAAAATGGCCTATAGACACATGAAGAAACGCTCAACATCTCTGGTCATATGTGAATTAATGCACCTTCTATCTGGCAAATATCATGTAACCCTTTTATTAATTACAATAAAAAAACACCACAAAAAAAAGAAATGCAAATCAAAACAACTCTAAGATTCCACCTCACTCCAGTTAGAATGGCCACGATCAGGAAAACGAATAACAACAGATGCTGGAGGGGATGTGGCCAGGAGGGATCCCTACTACACTGTTGGTGGGAGTGCAAACTCTTTCAACCACTATGGAAAGCAGTATGGCAGTGCCTCAAAAGGCTAAACATAGAACTCCCCTATGACCCAGCAATTCCACTACTTGGCATTTACCCAACCATCCAGAAACTAGGGCATACTAAATCCACTACCACAACAATGTTCATTGCAGCATTATTCACCGTAGCAAAGATATGGAACCAACCTACATATCCCTCAGTTGATGAGTGGATCAACAAGATGTGGTATTTGTACACAATGGAATTCTATGCTGCTGTCAGAAAAAACGACATTGCCCCATTTGTTAGGAAATGGAAAGTCTTAGAAAAAATCATATTAAGTGAAGTAAGCCAGACTCAAAGGAAATTAGGCTCAATGGTTCCCCTCATTTGTCATAATCAGTAGAAACCTTGGGCTCTACTAGCAGAGATCTGCAATAGAGCAAAACCTTGATACATAAGGCCATATAGTATGAAGCTAATTGAAAAGACCTCCAAGATATTGAAACAAAAGCCATATAATTAATGATTGTTGTCCTTAATGTACTATGTTATCTCTCATCTCTTTTGCTGTCCCTTGGTTATCTCATATTGTTACAGTATCTCAGTTTGTTATCTGATATATTGGATATATTTGTATTTGGTTATTTGAAATTGGACAGGGAAGGGGGGTAAACCAAGACGGGGGGAGGGGAGGGTAATGGGGACCAAGACATGTGAAAGGGTATCAATATATGTGAATTAATGCACCTTCCATCTGGCAAATATCATGTAACCCTTTTATTAATTACAATTTAAAAAAAGAAAATATAAATTTTTTTTTAAAAAAAGGAGAAAAAAAATAACATGCTATGCTTGAGCAAAAAAGCCAGGGCCTTGCATTCGAGCCTCTGTAAAGGCACAAAAGACGAAAGAAAGAAAGAAAGAAAGAAAGAAAGAAAGAAAGAAAGAAAGAAAGAAAGAAAGAAAGAAAGAAAGAAAGAAAGAAGGAAGGAAGGAAGGAAGGAAGGAAGGAAAGAAAGAAAGAAAGAAAGAAAGAAAGAAAGAAAGAAAGAAAGAAAGGAAAAGAAACAAAGAAAAATTACACAATCAGAATGCCACTAAATACTTAGAAGGCTTTGAAACACAAGCATTACTTGCATGGGGAAAGACAGCTTGCCAGGCTCTTCTTCAAGATTACATAGAGTATTAGCAGCCCAATTATCATGCTCTTGGGTATTTGCATAAGTAAATTGAAAACCTATTTTGACAAAATGTAGGCGGGAAAAACTGTAAATGCCTGTGGATAACTTTTCCCAACTAAAAGCAAAGAGGATGATATCTGATAGATAAATGGATACATACACTTTTTTTAAACAGCATTACAATACAAAATTATTCAATGTTGAAAAGAAAGGTAAGCTCATGGCATGAAAAGACATGGAGGAACCAGGTGCATGTGGCTCAAGTATGTAATCCTAGACATTCAGAAGGCTGTGAACAGAGGATCGTGGTTCAAAGCCATCCAGGTAAAAAAGTATCTTATAACTCTTATTTTGAACTACCAAAAAGCCAGGAGTGAAGCTGTAGCTCAAGTAGTAGAGGAAGGTTTAGTATTGAGCAAAAAGGTGAGTGATATTACCCAGGTCTTGAAAGCAAGCCCCAAGAAAAGTGCATGCGCGCGTGCGGGCACACACACACACACATGCACACACACACACACAAACACACATGTTCATGCATGCATGTGCACTTGTACACACACACTCACACATAAGACAAGGAAGTTCCTGTTGCTAAGTGAAGGAACCTAATCTGAAAAAGATAAGACTGTTTGATTCTATTCTCTAAGACATTGCAGAAAAGACTTGTTTTAGATAAAATTGAAAGAGCTGTTGTCTCCAGGGATTACTGGTGCAACACAAAGATAAACAATCAGAATACAGAGACCAGGATTAAAGCAAGGGCAATGAACCTTTTTATTTAAACTGAAATGATGTCTATGTAATGTTAAGCTTTTAACAAAGTTCATCTCTTGTACATCCCAATGTATAAACTTCATAGTATATTGTAGACTTTAGTCTACATCTATCGATGTTTCATCTTTCATTGCAACTGAACCACCACAGCACAAAATAGCAATAATAAGAGGAACTTGCAAATGGAAAGAGGGCATATGAGAACTCCTGGAACTTTCCGCTCTTTGTCACCAAGAATCCAAAACTGAACATACAAAATTCCAGTAAATGAATAAAAATAACATAATAAAGAAATTAAACCTGACTCTTAAAAGAAAGTCTCGTATTTAGCAAAATTAAACAGTTCTCATTTTATATGAGATACAAAAATAACAAGTAAATAATGAATATAAACTATAGTAGAATACTTATATTAGATATATATTGACCAGTGAGAAATGATTCTCCAAAATTGATGTAGTAAAGATGGTCATAAAATATTAATCAAAATAAAATTGATCAGAAGTATATTAAATTCTTTATCAAGTATGCAGTACTTATGATAGAGATAATTATTAATAAAAATCAACAGTGCAATAAGAAGGAACTTGCAAATTACATGTCATTGTGCAAAACTTAGAATATTGATTGACTAAGTTGGGTGCTGCTGATTTATTCATATAATCTTAGTTATTCTGGAGTCTAAGACTTGGGGATTTTCAAGTTGAAATTAGTCTGGGCAGAAAAGTTCATGAAACATTATTGAAAAGTTCATTTTACTCAGATCAGTAACATAAGGGTTCTAAAGCAAATGACTACCATTCTTAGAAGCTAAATGCCAATGACTCATACCTATAAATCCTAGTTAATCAATAGGCTGATAATCAGGATCAAAGCCAGCCAGAGAAGGAATGTTCATGAAACTCTTATCTCAAATAAACTACTCATAAAAAGTCAAAAGTGACATTGATGATTTTATAGTAGACTGCAAAGATGCTTAGGGACAGCACCCAGGCCTTCATTTCAAGCCTCAGGACTGGCAAAAATAAATTTATATAATTATAGATATAGATATGTAGATATATGTATAATATACACATAAAATAGTCATATGCATACACATATAATTTCCTTTTAAATTTTGATAAGTCAATATGTACACGATAAGAGTTTTTAATTAATTTATTTCATGTAATTAATATTTATTGCTTATTATCATGGTTTATACTTAATTCATTTTAAATTATCTTTGTATAGTTCTACAAAGAGGCTTCAATTCAACATGTCAGCTCTGAGTACAATGCATATGGATCAATGTCACCCCTATCATTAGTCTTAGATATTTTTCTGAAAATGCATTCAGTGAACCTAATATTTTAGCCCAAATATAAGAGTTTAAATTCCATTATTATAATTGTAGACCATATTTCATGTACCATATTTAATAATAATTTAGAATTAGACAGTTTTCATAATTATTATATATGTGAGGCTATAGATACAAGTTCACCACTTTTGTTTTGAATCAAGATTCCAACACTCACATGAAAACTTCCCAAGAATGTCTCCATATTTTACACATATGCATAAATATGCTCTTTTTCGGGGAAAAGAAATAAAAGCATGATTTTAACTTTCAAGGTGTAAGTAATTGATCTGAATATAACACTGTTGGCCACAGTTACAGTAACCATGTGCTTGAAAGATGAGCATGTGGGCTTTGTGACAAATGAAACTGTCTTTTCACAAACAAGAGTTGGTTTTGTCCATAAAATTTGACCCATCCACCTCCTGGCATATAGCACAGACCAGAGTTTGCTGCTACAAGTGAACGCAGTGTCTGAGATGTTTGTATTCAGCATAACCTATAGTAGAATAAATCAATACCCAGATGTGTCCACATTCAATTACCTGACTAGCTATATTCAAGATGAGGCACACTTTCAAACTCTAGCAGATATCTATGCATTCCTTTCCTGTATCGTCATTATCTGAAGATGACAAAATACCACCTGCCACAGATTACCCGACCTTTAGATTTCTGACTCCATTTAAGCAAGGAAATGTCAGCCAGGGTAACTGATGATGCTGATCAAGGCTGATGTCATGCTGGCTCAAGGTTATAGACCGGTCTTGCAATAAGAAACATGCCTACTTTATGGAGACTCATCGTTTTGTGGTTTATGTTATTTTCCTATACATTTCAGGCTAGCTTTTTCATTTCAACGGAAGCCATGCCTATCTGCATTGATTGTAACACAGGAAGACCTTGGCTGACAAAGAGCTTGCACTCCAATGCCAGTACCTGTGGAGCTCATCTTTCTTAAAAGCCCTGAGAGTATGCTTCCTACTGTGCCATGGAAGGCACCAAGGAGCTGCTGTGGAAATCATCCGCTCATTATGTCTTAGTAATTACTGTTTTCTGTGTAGTGGATCGCGTGCAAGCTGTGCGACTTTGACTTATGGATCCAGGAGAGTTATAGGAACTTAACTAGCTGTAGCTCCTTCAGCTCTGGCAGCTGACAGTTGTTTTCCAGACCTAGGTGGGAGAGATCCTCCATACCTGTATTTACTTTCAGAGAGCAGATCAACAATCTCATTTTACAGGACCCTGGGGTAGATTTCTCATTGAACACCGGGGGCAGGAGAGACATAAGTTTTGCCTTTCAAATTCTCATTCTGTGGGAAGAAATAGAGTAGTAGGAAATGCTTCTTTTTATTTTCAGTTTATGAACTTAAGTTCTGACTCTAGAATTTTATGTTAACTGTTTAGTAGCAAAGCATGTTTTTATCCTATACATAACAAACTATTGGATGATTATTGGTTTAACTCATAAGAGCTCAATTCAGTGTGCCAGTAGTACTAAAGAGAGAGAGAGGACACATGAGTGTGCGCGCGCGCGCACACACACACACACACACACACATACACACGAAGGAGAAGAGTGAGAGAGAGAGAGAGAGAGAGGGAGAAATAAGCAGAAATACAAAAGGCTAGAAATAAATATTCTCTAAAACACAAGACAGCTAAATGAATATTTTCTTATAAAAGCAAAGTACAGCCAGATGTTGATGGCTCATGCCTGGGATCCTAGCAATTTAGAAGGCTGCTTCATGGAGGATTCATTTGAAATCAGCCTCGACAGAAATGTCCAAGTCAAGCAAAGAACCAGGCAAGAGGCATGAGACATGGCTAAGGAGGTTGAGCATCTGCCATGACAAATAAATAGGCAGAGAGAAAGTCTAATTTCTAAGGCTTGGCTATCACAGCTTATGAGTGAATAAAAAGGAAAACTTTAAACCTTATCAAACTGCAGAAAATACTCCCCCCCCATAAGGATCTATTAAATGTCCATACATAGCCACCTAGTCCAGTCATTGTTTGCCATATAGTCTATATTCAGTGCATGAATTACCTTACTATTCTTAGATTTAATCATGTTTTGTAATAGACGAGTAAATGAAAGTCATCCTCATGACCAAATACCTTTAAATGCGTAAATATACATCTTATGCTGCAAGGAGATTTCACCAGGAAATAGGAAGCAGGGCTATGGGGGAAGTACCTATATGCTAGAACACATCAGCTTATCAGTGACAGCTTGTTTATACTGTGTCAGTGTTTCTAGGTGAGGGAGGCCAGGACATTTCTACCAGGATGACATCCCCACTCAAAGCCAGAGTTCCTACATTGTAGAAGTTCCTGGAAACCATGTAAATCAAAAGAGCAAGACAGGGACTTTGACAAGTCATCTGCAGTGCAATGCAGCTAGGCTCAAGTTTATTAGATCTTCACCTGAATATCCTGAACTTTAAAGCTTATGAAGCACCAGGAATCTCAGAAACATAGAGGAACCAATTTAATATTTTCTGTACTGATACCTGAGTTTCTGCATTTCTATTCAACAGCCGTGATACAGTCATGACTGAGACTTCAACAGCTTATTAAATAGTCAGAAATTCAGAATTTGGTGGGAACCTCACCAGACCTACCCAAACCAAATCTACATCTTAATATTTCCAGATGACTTGAGTGAATGATAAATCATACAAGATGCTCTTCAAAGTTATAGTTTCCAAATGAGGGAGATGGTGATTTTACACCTTAGATATCAGGTATTAAGTTTCTTCCCCTTAACTTAAAAGTCCCTAGCTTAAGACCTAAAATTTTAAACTCTGTAATTTAAATTCATTTAGTCCAAGAAATTCCACATCCTTATAAAAGATACATAGTGACATCTGTGATAGTGGTTCTAAAAATGGGTTATCTGGATTTGCATGTCTGGAATGATGTTAAAAGGAAAATTACTGAGACCCAGAAACACCTAGATTTAATTTTATTTTAATTAATTAATTAATTTTTGTATGTATTTTTGTCAGCCCTGGGGCTTGAACTCTAGGCTTAGACACTGTCCCTGAGCTCTTTAACCCAAAGCTACTACCCTATACCTGGAGCTACAGTGTCACTTCTGGTTTTCTACTGATTAATTAAAGATAAGAGTCTCACAATCTTTAGCACCTGGGCTGGCTTTGAACTGCTATCATCAGTTCTCAGCCTCCTGAATAACTAGGATTACAAATATGAGCCACCGTGCCCAGCTCTGGGTTTCATTTTAGCAAGGTTTCCACATGATTATGATGCTACATAGTCCTGAGATGAGCTTAGTTATCTGCCAAGTTCCCTTAAAATGAAATTACAGAAATTCGTGGAAATAATACATTGATAGAAGTACTTGAAAATGATATGAAATACTGTAGATGTATAAACTCAAGAAAAATGTGGACAGCAGAGAACCCAGCATACACATTCACAGGCATTAAAGGCAACATGGAATGCCAGAAATGCCAGAAGAAAGAAATAATGAGTAAGAGCATGTTCTAGTATTAATTTTTGGAAAGATTGAAACTATTTATTAGATACAGAATGAGTTGAAAAAATTATTTATCCTTCCTTAAGACAAAGGTAAAGATTGGAATAGACACACAGGTTTGAAGTTTCTCATCTAATCAGAGAATAAATTACAGGGGAGGGATTGTGAGTTCAGAAAGCCAATGATTCAGATAACAAGAATGAGTTATTGACTGAATATTATACTATTGTCCATTATGAGATCTAAAAGTAAAAAGTAAAAAGTAACCAAACCCAAGAAGTAGGGCCAAATTACTAGCACAATTCTTGTGAATTTTTCAAAAGTATATTAAAATTATGTTATCTAATTATAAACCTATATCTATGTCCTTATATAAAAACTTCATAGTTTTCACGTAAGCAAAACTGTTGGATTGTATTTCCTTAAAACTACAGAATTTTGCCAAAATTTCATTCTAGCGATTTCTAGTCAAAAAGTGTGCTGATCATAAAATATGATCATGTGTCCAAAGAATAATAAGAAAAATACCTAAAAAAAATCTGTAAAGAATATAAAATGGATAGTCCCATATCAATAATACAAAAATAGGGCCAGATAAATGAAAACAGTTATAGGACCTTAATACATTTTTTCTATAGAAAAGATCCATTCAAATAAAAACCTTCATATTATTATTCATTAGGAAATTGAAACTCAAGGCCAAAGTGAGATTCCATTTCCCACAATGGAGAGATTATCTAGAATCAAAAAGTTTCTAATATTCCTGTTAGTGACCATGTTAAAACAGTGAACACTCAGATACTAGTGGAAAGATTATATCCTGAAGCTAGTTTAAAAAACACTTGATTCAATACAGAGCCAACAAATGATCCAGAAAATTTGCCTCTAGAAAGAAATCAAAATGAGCAAAAAGATTTGATTAACAATGTTCATAGTAGGGCACCATTGTTCATTACAACCCCAGGAGCAAAAAACTTACATATCCTCCAAATGAAACTACCAAAATACACCAAAATAAAATACAACCACATACAAAGAAATTTTTGATATGAAACAAATGAAATATGGTTCAACATAGATCACATTGCAAATATGATGCTGGTCACAAAAACCATATCCTATGCAATTTCACTTAAACGATAGTCCACAATGAGTAAATTTGTCAAGACAGAGTTTATTAGTAGTTGCTGAAAATGATACTTGCCCTAAGAATGTGAAAGCTAACAACTGTGAGTCCAATCTTCTTCCTCCTCATCATCTCTTCTTCTCTTTCCTCTTTTCTTCCTCCTCCTTCTCCACCTCTTCCTCCATCTTCCTCCTCCTTCTTCCTCCTCCTCCTCCTCCTCTTACTCCCATTCCTGCTCCTTCTCCTGTCCTTTCTGCTGCTCCTTCTTCTGCTTTTCTTTCTCTTCTTCTCTTCCTTCTTCTTTTCTTTTTTCTAGTACTGAAAAATAAGCTCATGGCCATGTGATTCTAGTCTAGCTCTTTACTTCTTGAATCATGAGGTCCCAAATACTTTTTTTTAGTGTTATTTACTTAAAGGGTCTCCCATTTTTGCCCATCGTAAGTCATGGAGAGTGACCCCTTTTACATCTGTCTTGAAGTAGAGGGGATCCTACTGTGCAACATACAGTCGCTCTTTCATTGAGGTGAAGTATATATTTAAACTCACTGTACTTAAGGGATTATGGTAAAAAAGATAATTGGATTCTGGAATGTAAATGTATGGCACTTGAATTATGTCTCAAGATGTTTTTATTTATTTATTTATTATTTTTTGTGGGTGGGTCATGGGACTTGAATTCAGTGTGAGTGCTGTCCCTGAGCTCTTCAGCTCAAGGCTACCGCCTTACCTTTGACTCAAGCCCCACTTACTGTTTTTCTAGAGGTTAATTGGAGATAAGGGTCTCAGGTTCTTTTGTGGCCAGGCTGCCTTTGAACAGAGATCCTCAAATCTCAGCCTCTTGATTAGCTAGGATTACAGGCATGAGTCACTGCCCCTGTGATGTGTGTGATTTTCTTTAATCTACCTAATAATACTCCCATGTGAAAAATTCTAAGCGCATCAATAAAAATTGTTTTCAAAATTTAGTACCAATACTAAGTAAAAATAATCTCTAACACCCCCATAACACACACATTAATCACATGTACAAACACTAGAAAAGGAGCCCAGTGGACTCAGGATTCAGGAAAAGAAAAAAAGAAAAGAAATACAAAGAACAAATTGTCAATTCAGGGACAAAGGAAGCCAGAGAATAAATGCCAAATTGTAAACAGAAATATTTTTCTGTAGAAATATTGGATAAATGCTTATGCTGTTTTTCATTAAGAATTGTAGAATGGTTTAGCACATTAAGCTGTCTAAATGTATATTTTGACTTACATATTATCATAAAAAACTGAATTGCTGAAGATAAATTTGTAAGAAAGTAAGTATTTCTAGAAAATACCCAGTGTGTATTTCTCAATTATACCAACATCACAGAAAACAAGGAAAGACTGAGAAACCCAGGAGACCAAAGAGAATTAATTCCTAGAAGACAAACATTGTTAGAGAAAATTAAAAAAAGAAAATGTTACTGGAATGTTTGATGGCCCTGGCTCATACCTGTAATCCTCACTATTTACTAGGCTGGGGTCTAAGGATCGTGGTGCAAAACCTGCCTATGCAGAAAAGACTGTGAGAGTCTTAGCTATTAAAATTACTACTAGTTACTTAAATGCCAGAAGTGGCAGAGTGCTTGCTATTTGAAATTCATTTCCTTTCATTCTGCTCAAGGGAAAAGCCAAGAAAGAACCAGAGGCCTGGATTTCAATCCCAATCCTGGCTCTCACATGCAAATAGAAACTACAGTTCTCTTGCTAACACTGAAAGAATATTAAGTTCTTAGCTTTGATGAATGTACTGCAGTGGTGTCATCTGATGACATAGGATGAGGCTTTCTCAGTCTGTACTGTTCAGATATGAAATATGCTGTTTTATAGGATGTGGTTTGAGTACTACCAGATATCTAAATGTGTCTCAGGATTACAGCAGTTAAAAGTGAAAAGTATATTGAGGCTGCCTTCCTCCAAATCAAGTTTCTACCTTCCCTAATTTTCTCTGGGTGTTGGATTGTGGGGAAAGGATCCAGAAAACTTTCTTCTAACTGCACTGGCCTTCATTAACTTATATTACAAACTACACGAAATGTGTTATCTCTTAGTATGTAAGAATAATCAGACAGGCTTGATAACTATGAAAACCATTTCCAGCTAACCTTTACCAGTGAAGATGGTTCAGAGGTGATTGACTAGAAGCTGCCCATAGGAAAACTCATTTTGTAGATGATATCTATGCTCACTCCAGCATAGAACCTATTGAATTTTATTGAAACTGTGAAACTGAGATGAAACTTCCATTGCAAGAAATGTACATCAATCACCTGGTGTGGTGACACATAACTATAATCCTAGAAATCAGAAGAGCTGGAGGATCATATTTAAGACCAGTGTGGGCTTCAACAAACAGACTCTGTTTCAAAAAAAAGAGAAAGAAATTGCTATAATCAAGTTGAATGTCTATTCTGAAGATAATATCATCTATATAACTATAATTGGTAGAAATATATCTCTATAATATGTAATATAATGTATAAATATTACACATACACATTTGTGCATATATATACATTATAGAAAGAGACAACATACCTATATAGCTATAAAAGTAATTGCCATGATGTCTCTGGTAATCTTATTAAGAAGAAAGTCATAGCATGGAATAGTTTTGTTTTCAAAATACTACTCAGAGACACTTGGGACAAAACAAATTGCTCAGTGAATAAAAAATTCACTGTTTAGCACCACTTGGTGGACAGTACACCTCCTCAGTCCCTTCTCTGTCAGATTGGCCCAGGTTAGTGTTGCTGGGATAGACACTAAAAGGAAAACTTTTAGTGTCTATCCCATTCACTGGTTTTCTCTTGACCCTGGAAGAACCTTTTGTCTGTTCTTGGATTTGAGTCTTTCTTTGCCATTGTTACCATGAAGCCAGCTCAGGACATGCACTGTGCATATGCTCATGAGAAGAATTGTTCAAACTTGATCACAGAAATTGACTATTCAGTAGTCTGCAAACCTGTTTATGTAGTATGATTGTGACATTTGACTATGGTGACTCTTTTTTATTCTCTGTGATATAGTAGCGCATTTTCCTTAACTACTGTGATATGCATGAGGCAGACACACAAACATAAAAGCGGCAGTTAATTACTTCATAGGCCTGGAGTTTCCAATGCAAGGCAAGTTCAGCTCCAATGGTGGAAGAAGCTGCAAGAAACTCACTTCCCTACTCAGGAAGCCTAGCACACAGAGGGATGGCCAGTCTCCTTACAGAGAACTACCTTCCTTCTTTCAGAGGCCCTCACTCAATGACCTAATCACCTAGGTCTGTTCTCTAAGGAATCTTTCAACATATGTATATTTGATAGATAAGTTCAAACAATAGGTAATCCATATGACAGATTGACAGTAGAGTGGAGATAGAGTTCATTATGGTTTATGTACAAAAACTTGTACGTTTTGACTTCATAAAATTTCTCTTCACTCTCATACTTTGCATATTGTGCTTTTTCTAACTTTGCTTTAGATTTTCATACACTCCTTCTTGAAAGAAAACTTTCATGGTATATGTTTATTGCATGTGGGTTAAATTTCAGTGACAAAATTTCTCATCAGTCACGTGTCTTATGCTGCAGTTTTGAAATTTTATTTTTTATTATCAATGTGATGTACAGAGGAGTTACAGTTACATTTGTAAGATAGTGAGTATATTACTTTTTGAACATTGTGACTCCTTTTCATCTTCTGCCTTAAGTAATAAATAACGCAATAGATGACCTGTTAAATATATGTGCTAATGTTCTCTAACCGAAAGCCAGGGGGTGGGAGGAGACAGTATTTGAAAATGAATATGAAGGGAGGGATAGAGTGATGATGATATTCTCAATGAGATGTAGACAACTACAGCTCTCAGTTGTAAAGTTCAAGGGTGCTTTTTGGTTGATGCTCAGGGATTATTAGAGTCCTTAAAGCTGCTATCTGGACTCATTAGCAAGTTCCTGAGGCAAAGGATGATGTCAGCATGATACATATGATTTATGACAGTCAGTAATCCTCCAGGGAAATCATATATGTCAGCGCTATGCTTGTCTTCTTGCCTGTAAAGAGATTTGGTTTGGAAGAATACACAACCATACACGGATTTTATTTTATTTTATAGATAATTTAAAATTATCTATAGTTGTACAGTTATACATTATACATACCTATATATAACAGCTTAATAGTCCAGCAGTTAGCAAAATCAGAATTGTCAGTGTTAAAAATTCCATATGAGATCAGTTGCGAAAAGTGACATCCTACAACCATCCTACAAAAATAATTACCCTTCCTGAAAAAATGTTACTTGATTTTCCTTAAGAACATCCAAGTGAATTACATTCATATTTTATGATTATGAGAGAAAATGCCCTTCTGTTAATAGCCTATATGATTTGATTTTCTTATGAACTACAGAAGTTATTATGTTCTCCCTAAATGTGGATGAAAACAGAGCCACATTCCCAGTTGGGATGTTACTTGGAGACAGGTACATTATTTAGCTTTACTCTTGGTAGCTTTTTACCCAAGAGGAAGGAAAATATCTGACCCACATAATGTGTTTTATAAAAATACCACAACTACTATAGGAGTCCAAGATTTTTTTTAAATGCAGCATTTCCAGCAATGGAACCAATTTTAGACCCTTGAAGAACTTTGTAATCCTCACAGTTAAGGGTCCAAGGATGTATGGACAAGAGTGAGCTATACTGGAGCAACAAGCTTTCTCTCTGCGCCATGGAAACATTCCGATAGGAACTCTGAAGTTGGGTTACACCTATGAAATCATTAAGTTGTACACTTGGCATGGGTGAGGGGATAGGAGTGAAAGAGTGAACATCCCAGCGAAGACACGCACACACCCAGAAGGCCCGACCTGTATTGATAGTGGCGCAGAGACCCGCTCTGCATGGCGGGTGACTGGTATCACATATTTACCAGGGTCCTAGCCAGCATCCCTGTTTCTACCGGACTGGCGCG
Source organism: Megascapheus bottae (assembly GCF_031878675.1). Classification (NCBI taxonomy): domain Eukaryota; kingdom Metazoa; phylum Chordata; class Mammalia; order Rodentia; family Geomyidae; genus Megascapheus; species Megascapheus bottae. The sequence goes on along the minus strand of NC_143513.1, from coordinate 28,959,828 downwards.
TGGCAAGGTGTAGAAGGTTCCAGAGTTCAGATGCCAACGGCCACTGGAGCCGGGAGGGAGCTTCGTCTGTGGTCCCTTCCCGCCTCTCCAGGCATCAGACACTTCTGGAAGCTGGGTCCCTATTAACTAGCCAGACTGGACTTTGCAGTCCTGCTCCCATGGGCGGCTCCCTGGGCTCACCCCAGCCGCAACCGGAACCCACGCCCCCTGCCCCGGGCCGTCCCAGGCCCAGGCCTGCCTGGGTGGAGGAGCCAGTCCGGTGTGTCCAAGATGATCCTAGGGTCTCCATTGGGCAGGTCCCCAAGGCGTTGCTCCGTTGGCCATTGGGCACACCATTCAGGGTGGTCTCTGCGACAAGGAGGCGCTCCCCTGCCAGGCTGTCTCCCGGGGTGGCCATTGGGCCTGATCTCTCCAGTGCCTGGGAGACCTATATGAAGCGGTGGCTTTGGAGTGCCAGGAACCCTGTGCACACCTGCAGTCCCGTGACCATCAAGATCGCTCCCCCAGGGTGCAGGAGCAGTCCCCTGGTTGTCCCCAGGCAGGGAGCCAGCTCTGCTGGGCATCCAGCTGCTGCTGGGGAGCGCCTTGACCCCTCCTCAAGGGAGGCGGTGCTGAGAGCACTCAGCCAGTGCAAGAAGGGGAATAAGAAATTCGATGGGCCGCTATGGTTTGAGATCCCAGAGAGCAAGAGCAAGAAGCAGAGCTCTATGTCTAGGCCATCTGCCTTCAAGCCCTGCATAAGAAATGGAATGGTGGCTCCTTTCGTGCCCAGGCCCGGGCCCTTGACTCAAAGACCCTACTCTTGGAAGTTCAGTATCTGCGAGGAGGAGAATAATCCCGTGCCTTTCGTCCACCCGCATGCATTGATAGCATCTGAGCAGGAAGCAGAGTCTCCGCTGGAGAGAAGGGAGAAGATGAAGCCTGTCTGTGGCTTGGGCCACATTCCTGTGCAGCAAAACAGAAGGCACAGAGTCTCCTTTGTGCCTAAGGATTCCCAGCCTGCACGTCCCTTTGCCTTCTGAAAGTCAGGACACTGCCACTTGCCTCTTGAGACTCCAGCCTAAGTATCTGCTTTCATCTTCTAACTCCAGCGTGGAACTCTGACACACCAATTTATAACCTGTTCCAGAGCCCCTGGCTTGCCACCTGCTAAGCCTGATCCAACCTGGCACTTAATTAGAATTTTCCAAAACTAAACTCTTGCCTAGCCTTCACCTGGCCTCTCTCCCCAAAACATGCTTCCTTCTCCACTTCCCTCTTTGCACAATTGGTTAGATAACTATTATTTAAATATCAATATATACCTTCACGCACAAAAATAAAGCATGCATCATCAGAGCCAAAGCCCAGGCATAACTTCTGCCCTGGAATAATTTTTTTTATTCATTTGAGATCCTTAATCTATGTTGAGTATGGCCAGAGTGTGGAGAGAAAATTGATGTTAAGAGAAAGACACTGTGATCCTGGTAATTTCCACAATGAGAACCAAGGATTGTGGTCTAAGGGCAATGTCTTCTAGGCAAAGAGACAGTCTATGATCCCGCTGATACAGCTTCATAAGGAGAATCAGGACTTCTATGAGCAGAATGGATTTTCCTGAAGCAGCCATTTAATGGACTACAGGTTTTTGTACAGTATGTCAACATTGAGAAAAAAAAAAGGCTTGCTTTGAGAGGGTAATGATGCTTATGGAGGGGTGCCTTTGAAAATGGCACAGAGAAAGCAGAAGCAAACAGGTTTCTTAGCATAGTTGCTCAAGATAGCAGATGGAGGTAGTGCAACCAACTGAGATGGGACATATCAATAGGAGAAAGAATCTGGAGAAATTCGAAGATTGGTCACAATTTCTAGAAGAATGAAAACAACTATGTTTAGGTAGATTTAATTTTCAGTTGACTATGTCAACCTGGAAATCAGTGGAATCGTTGAAGCATGAAAAAACTTTTTGGAGCCAGGCCCTACACTTCTTTATATCATGGAAATGGTCTAGCGGTCCTTAAAGTCATGTGTAGCATGAGATCACCAATATGGTGATTAAAAAAAAGGTTCAAATAGGGAAGCTATGGGCTCCAATGTTTAGAAGGAAAGGAGACAGAAAAAAACCTGAGAAGAAACAGCCATGGAGGCTGGAAGAAATAGATTTGCCAACTTTGTTGGAGAATTTAAAGAAAATCTATCTTTTGTTTCTATTTTCAGAACTGAAGTTGAAACAAATTTCTGGGAGGGGAAAGATGTGAAGGAGGCTGCAGGAGAAAATAGGGACTGCAGAAGATTTCAGAAGATTTTCAACAAATTGCTTTTTGTTTTGTTTTGTTTTTGTGCAAAAACTGCAGACAAAGTTATAGACCAGGGAATCCATGTTAATATGGTCCAGGTCAAGGCCTAGCACCAAAGCAGAAGGTCAATTACTCCATTTGATGAGATTCAATTGTTAATTGTATGCAGATCCATTCTCACAAACCTACACCAAAATAAAATTTTATTAAATATTCTGGTACTTTGGCTCTCAATTAGGATTAATTTTAATAGAGGCAATCACAAAATGTTTTGAAAGGAATAATGTTAACTTTACTGATGGAATCATTGAGCAAATGTAGCTATTATAGTCAATGTACATGGTGTAGAAAATGAACTAGATAACTGAAGGCTAGGAACAAGGGGAGGGGAACAGGGGGACACAAGGAAGGGGTGACATTGACCATATTTATAGATTAAATAGGTCCTTTGTACAATTAATAAGAAAAATTTGGGAAAATAAACTTAGCAAGAAATAAATTGATGCAGAAATTAGTAAAAGCCCATGGGAAGAACAAAGGCAGTTTAAAGGCATTTCAAAAGGTGGAGACAAGGAAAATACTTAAATTTGAGGTTAAAAGAAACTGAATGTGGGAAGGACAGAAAGTGAATGTAAATTAATAAATTATGGGACATAGAGGAGTTTAACAACTGATTGTGACAATGATGTTTTATACTACCTCTCAAAAGTGTAATAATAGCAACAATTAATATTTGGACAAAACACAAGAACAGCACCATTGATATTTTTCTAACCATGGGGATTTAGGGACAAGGAAGAGTTCTAGTTTGCAATAACGTTCTTGACTCTCTAATCCATAGCAGTGTCTCATGGCCTGTCAGTTGAGTTATAATACCTGGTTTTTATCTGACAAAGTGGACAGGTTTTACTAAGATCAGAGCATTGATTCTTCTGAGACTAGCTCCCCAAGGAAAAGGATTGTATTGTAAAGACACTGAGGCCTCTGTTCTTCCTGGGAATGGGAATAGACAAATCCCTGGGACTAAAGAAACTCATCTGAACCAGATATGTAAGGCTGTACTAAATGGCAATGGAGGTTTGTTAAGTTGATGTAAAAACAGTTAACTACTACAGAAATCAGGCTAAAGGAAATAGATAGCTAATTAGGTACAAGAATATAAGTGCATTGGTCAATTGGTGTATTGGCTTATTGGTCCAGTTGGAGATTTGGTTACAGAAAATGAATAGGACTAAAAATAGTGTCTATACTGAGCATGGAGGCATTTTTTTGTTTGCATTCCCTATTTACCAACTATAGTACCAAGTATAGTTATATACAACAATTTTCAATATATTAAATACTATATTGATCTAGATGTGATCTAAAGTATTTGAAAAAAGTCACAAATTATGAGTTTGGCCTGATAAACATTGTTCTTAAAGATTACATATATTCATTGGAGCTGGTTTACTTGCTAACTTTATTGCCCAAGGCTGCAGCCCTACCACTTGAGCCACAGCTCCTTTTCTGGGCTTTTGGTTGTTAATTGGAGATAAGAATCTTACAGAATTTCCTGCTTGGGTTGGCTTAGAATCACAATCCTCAAATTTTGGCCTTCTGAACAGCTAGGATTACAGGCATGAGCCACCAGCAAGCACCTGGCTCAAAAATATATATTTTTTTACTTTTATAAATATGTGCTTAGCAACTTTTTTTTGTTATCTATGGGGCTTGAACTCTGGGCCTTGGCATTGGCCCTGAGGTCTTCAGCTCAAGGCTATGCTCTACCACTTGAGTCACAGTGCCACTTCTGGTTTTCTGGTTGTTAAATGGAGATGAGTCTCATGGACTTTTCTGCTTTCATGCCTGGGGTGGCTTTGAATAGCAATCCTCAGATCTTAGCCTCCTGAATAGCTAGGGTTACAGGTGTGAGCCACTGATGCCTGGCTACACCATGGTTTTGAAATATATATACCTTAGGTTCTTTTGTAAGCATAATTTACATGCAAATATATTTGCATGTATATATTAATTTATAAGGATCTTTCTATTGGCTTATGTATACTAGATACTAAGAATGGAAATCAACACACTAAAGTAAGAAAAGTGATAGTCACTCACAGTTATGTAAGTTCATTAAGAAAAATATAAAGACAGATAAATAAGAAAAAAAATTATAAATCTAAAAAGGTGGAATAAGGCTCCAGATTTATATTCCCTGAAATTGATTAAGATTAAGTAATAGTATTTCTTTAAAAAAGAACTCACTGAAATCTCTAGGATACTAAGTGGCAATGTGTAAGGAAAAAGAGCCAATTCGAAGGGAATCAATTTGATTAAAATCCTGCACGTGCATATGTGGTATGCCATTGTGAAACCCCTTAGAAAAATTAATATTAAAAAATGAATGACCGGAATGTGATGTGTCCTGTTTCAGAGCCGAGGACTGGTGAGAGGAGAGAGAGTAATCAGAGAGGGTTATGGTGAGAACATTTTCTGCACATGAATGAAGATGTACAATGAAGTTGATGAGACTGCTTCGGAAAGGAGGTAGAGGATGAGGAAGAGTGATGGAGGGAGCCAATCAAGGAACATCAAATGCATTCATGGACATGCTGAAATCAAAGACCCTTGTACAACTAATTTATGCAAATAAAAATGTGGAGAAAACTTACAATATTATTATGAATACATATTTCTAAAAATCAAAGCATTGTCAAATATACAATGCTCAAGTAATATTTGCATTAAAATAAACAATGCAGCAATAACTTCATTTTATATTGAGCAATGTTATGAATTAATAATTACCTTTGCTGATTATATTGTGAATACTTTTAACTCAAATGAGGGAAAGAATGAACAAATGTAGCATTATCTTCATGTACCTTAAAAATATGTACAATGTACATTGTACAGTTGAACTACATAAGATGAGGGTAGGTGTGGAAGGGATATTGATGGAGGAGAATGATGGAAGGGGTGCCATTGATCAAGATGATTGGTACTTGTAAATAAATAATGGAATTGTAACCTCTTTCTACAACTGCTTAATTCCATTTTTAAAAATGAGAACCTTAGGCCTATTATCTGTTTATCAGCATACTCTCACATTCCATCTGTAGCCACAGAGAAAATTATTTCACAAAATGGCCACACTTTTGTAGCTTATTTTAAATATATACTTAAAACTGTTATTTTTCTGCAGAGTTCTTACACCTACATATTAGCATCTTCTAGCAAAAAGTTACAAAGATTTTACTAGAAAATGTAAAACTGATTCATATAAAATGATTTCTTATATACACACTTAAAATATGATCTTATTTGAAATAAGATATTTCTCCCCAAAGGATGGAAGCAACTGTATTATAAAACACATATAACAAAAATTCTTTTTTTTTTTTTTTGCCATTCCCAGGGCTTGAACTCCAGGCTGGAGCATTGTCCTGGGGCTTTCTCAAGTGCTTTACCACTTGAGCCAAAGCACCACTTCTGGCTTTTCTATGTATGTGGTACCAGGGAATCGAACCCAGGTCTTCATGCAGGCTAGGCAAACACTCCTACCATTAGGCTAAAATCCTGGCACAGTAGGCGGAACTCTCAGCCCCAAAAGTTCTTTAAGCAGTTAAATTCAAATATATTCGATTTTTGAAAACAATAAGATGATAGGTTATGTCACAATCTCATTATCTGACATTATACTAAATATTTCATTAATATTTCATAGTGATTGAGGGAATATAGCATGCTGCATAGAATGTATTTCTTTTAATGCAATTGAATTTAATTTGGGCTCTTTTGCTAGAGCCTGGCTTTGCTGTCTTTTGTATTCCTATCTTTCCCAATACATTTCCTTCCAGGAGCAGCTTACACTAATGTCTATTGACTTATGTGAGTGGGCTGGAGAGGAGCCCAACCAACATCATCAACCCACAGTACTCAACAGTGAATTCACTGCTCTTTGCATTTTCTCCATTCTAAATTCACACACGATCAATGTTCAGTGTAGTTCAATCTTAAACAAATTTCTTATGCTCCTATTAAAAAAGGATACAAAAGGGAATAGATCTTGAGGAAAACGATTATAAGGGATAAATTTCTATGTGAATACATAAAAAAGGTTTATTTGTTGCTGAAGTAATTTAGATTTAAAAATGAGTTTTCTAAGATAAACAGGAGTTTACTGCAAAAGATATGAATTGGAAACTTGGAAACTAATACAGAACACTTTACCTTCCCACCCCACAATAGAGGATAACTAAATACCTGAGAAAACTACTTAAAGTATTAAGCATTTCTTTGGGATCCTGGTTTCGGACAAATCAGTGGATGGTTGCTTGGGTCCTGGCACTACCCCACTACCCCAGGTAATAAAGCCTATGGTGGAGGAAGAGCTCATTCCAGAGGTGGACTGGAATCACCGAGGGGAGGGGCGGAGGAAGAGAGGGAGGGGGCCAAGGTAGGGTGTGAGAGAGAAAAAGAGATAAAATTCTAAGAAAACATGTATGGCCCCACATTAATTAAAAATCATATTTGAACTTTGTTAATTATGTCTCCAAATGTTAACCTCCCATAGAGTCAATACCAACTGATTTTTGTTCATGGGATAAAATAAAATACAACTTAAATCCCTGTACACAGCCTGAGATCTACATCATTTTTATAGGTAAAGAAGTATATAATATTTCTGTACAAACAGACAAAAATCTATGTAGTTACCATATCTGGCCCAATTTTCTTTTTTTAAATTTTTTTGGTGGTAGAAAAGCTCAGATTGGCAACAAATGCCCTTCCTTAAGAGTGATAGTGTGTCATCTAATAACTCCAGATCCAAACTAAAGGCTGCTTTATTCTCACAGTGTAGTTCAAGGCAGGCGATTTTGGAAGGAGGTTTGAATAATGGACCTATGAAGCAGAGTCTCCCTCTCAATTCATAAGAAGTTAATAGTTCTGCTGTTGGTTATACTGCATTCATGTTTATCTTTAGGGATTTCCAATAGTCTTTATAGCCTATTGCCAGTTATGTTTGTAATGGCATGCATAATAAGGTGAGTTTGTGTGTGTGTGTGTGTGTGTGTGTGTGTGTGTGTGTGTGTGTGTGTGTGTGAATCCCTCAAACACAAGAGTCCCAGTCTGTGCCAGCAGACTTCCAAGAGATGAAGCAAAACAAACAAAGTGGGTGGTTTAAGGTAAAACAGAGCCACAGGTTGTACAGTCATAGAGAATATATATATATATATGTGTGTGTGTGTGTGTGTGTGTGTAATTAGAGACAATATTTGAGAGAAATATAGGCAATATAGGCAATAATTTATATATGAGAAAAGTGGAGACAACATATTTGAGAGAAATTTATATGTGTGAACACAAAGGCTTAACAGGGGTCTGTCTATATCCCATTTAGTTTATAACTAACAAGGGAGTCCTTGCTATTGGCAGAGGTATGGAAATTTTGTTTTTAAGGATGTAATGAAACAAATACATATAAAAAAAAAGCAGCTTTATAGTTACTTAAACATTAAATAGAAATCTAGCATGTGGCCTGTCCATAACATAATACGACTCTATAATCTGTTAAAAAGTCATTGAATATTGAATATGTGTGCATTCAAAATTCATGCAAAAACCCAGCTATGTTTATGTATTTAGATATGTAGACAGAGAAAAATAAATATTTTGTGTTTTATATGTAAGTTAAAAATAAGCTTAAAAGATCAAAAGGTAATCCTATTTCTATATGAAGACTTTTTGATGAAAATCATAGCAACATTATTTACAATAGTCAAAGAATACAGAAAACTGAAGTACATACAAACTGATAGCAGATTTTTTTAAATAGTATATTCATACAGTAGTTAAAAAAGAACAAATATCCAGACACTATCACAAAGGTGTTAGGAGGGCTTACAGTTAGAAATGTTTATTGTGGCTCTTCTGTTTTGATTTACCTCTTTGACAAATCTCTCTTTGTATTAGTGAACACTTTTGTCCTCCATTGGGGAAGTTTACTAATTGACTGACAACACTTAAATATCAAATTTATATGAGACAATAATTTAACAACTGGATTGTTGATATGGAGACCTTTCCAAACCCTTTCTCCATTTTACCTTGTAGCAGCTAAGAAGATTTATGAGTGTGAGGGTTTTACAACTCTTGACCTAGCTTGCTGTCTAGTTTTAAATAAATAAAAATACATAAATAAATAAATAAGTTTTAGTTGAAGTGATGTTTGTGTGTTGTTTGTTAACTCTTAAATTCTGTAATGGTATTATTGAGTAATAAATGAACCAATTATGGGGAAAACAGAGAGGTTAATTTTTAACTTTACCATTTTTAAACTTATTTAAGAAGGGGGATATATTTGCAAATTTTAAAAATGAGTTGAATATCAGGGACTCACAACTGTAATCCTAGCTACTCAAGAGATCAGAAAAATCAGAGCTCAAAGTCAACCTAGACAAAAATGTCTAAGGGACTATGATTTCCAAATAATGACCCAAAAGTGGAAGTAGAGCTGTGGCTCAAATGGTAGAGCACCAGGTTTGAGATAAAAAGCTAAGGACAGTTCCCAGGCCCTTAGCTTAAGCCTCAGCACTGACATAGCCACATAAACACCCCCCCAACACACAATTAAAACAAAGAATTGACTTACACTACATTTGTGCTCTTTGATTCTTAACCCAATATCCCAACATCTTTCACAAGAGCCACCCCAGAGTTGATATTACTTATGAGTATTCCAGAAGTGGTAAATACACACGGGTGGCCAAATATCTGAAAGCAAACTTTACCAAGTTATTTGGTACATTTCTGTAATAAACTCAAGTTGTCTCTGCCTAATAATGGCTCATGAGAATACATTTTTCTAATGTTTTCATTTAACCAAAACTAACCAAATAATGGAAGGGCATTTTTGCTCTCATATCAGTATAACTTAGGATAAAGTTAAATCACTGAGACAGAGTACTTGCATATTTAGAATTTAAGAATATTGCTGAATTATAAACAGGAAGTTTTCCACAAGTCAAGCTTCCACCCACTCTGTAGGTAAGGGTGCCTGATTGTTCCAACACACCATGGCAGATAGCATCTCATCCAGATGTCAATCGTGTGCTGACTTAAAAGACAAGGGGGAGACTTTTTGTTCCTGCTACCAAGAGAACAGGGCATGCCTCTTTCCTGCACCCACTTATCCAGGGTGAACAAAAGAATAGGAATGAAGTGTGAAAAAATAGAGGTTGGATACAATGGGAAAAATGATCCAGCACAGACATTTTAAACCTAATTTAGGAGGTCACTAAAATAGGAGTCACTGAAACGTTTGAATTCAAATAACTCGCTAGAATTTGTACAAATACTGAAGGATTCCTGAAAAGGAGTAAGGTGCTATGAACTGCCTAGTTATGGATGATGAGCCATACAAACGAATAGGAGAAGATACTATGTGTGGATTACCTCTGTGTTAGTGTAGCTACAGTTGCAGTCCTGATGAGATCAGTAGTGAAGCCAATCTGAGACCCAGCAAGGTGAGGTTTTAATAAAAAAAAAAAAAAAGACAGACCTAAGCAACTATAAAGGCTGTGGAGATGGTGAATATGAACAAGGAAATCTGTGGTCATTGCTGCACTGTTCACAATAGCCAAGTAATGAGAACAGCCCGGATGACCTAGAGTAGGTGAACGGATAAAAAAAAATGATAATGGAAGACCTATACACAATGGAATTTTACACAGCAATTAGGAAGAACAATATTGCGTCATTTATAGGGAAATGGATGGACTTAAAACAAATCATGCTATGTGATGTAAGCCAAGCTCAGAGAGACAAACAGTTCATGTTTTCTATCACATGGGGAAAATTGATCTAAAGTACAGAATAAATTATATAGGACTCTAGACATTCACACACAGTGAGATGAAAGGAAGTTATTCTTAAGGAAAGAACTCAAAGGTACCCTCTGTGCCTCTGATTATATAAAATCATAAATAAGATCATTAACAATAATATGCTCATAGCAAGTAATAAAATTAACTCAGGAAATAGCAACATTTTTCATTTTCTTTTCATTTTCTTCAGGAGGTTAAAGGGGGCATAGGAATGGAGGGATGGAGGAGAAGCAACGGTGGTACTCAGTAGAAGTTGTTGTAAATGAACCATACAACTTGTGGGTATGGATAGGAAGGAATTACTGGGAGGGAAAGAAAAAAGGAGTGATATTGTCCAAAAAGAAATGTACTCATTACCTGCCTTATGAAATGCTATCCTTGGTATATATCATATTTATAAACAAAAATAGAAAAAGAGTTTATCATAGAGTTTAATGTCTTTTATACTTAATAAACCACTAGCTTTTTTATCAATGAAATATTTCTGAATACATTATAATTTCTGTGTGTTTTTGCTATTATAAATAATGTTATTAGCTGGGTACCAGTGGCTCATGCTTGTATCCTAGCTATGCAGAAGGCTGAGGTCTAAGGACTGTGGCTAAAAGCCAGCCCAGGCATGAAAGTCTGTGAGACTCTTATCTCCAATTAACCACCAGAAAGCCAGAAGTGTTGCTGTGGCTCAACTGGTAGAATACTAGCCTTGAGCTCAGAGACAGTGTCCACGACAAGTTCAAGTGCCATGACCAAAATAATTATTATATAATAATTATATAATACTATATAATTATTATTTTACTAGCAATATTCTCTTTCAACTTTATTTTATCCCTGAACCTATTTTGCTTTGAAGATATCTCTAAAAAGTTAAACAGGGTGATAAAAGATTTCCTACCTTCTGTTGGAGCATGATATCCTCTTTAGGCACGCTATGTGTTCTCATTAAAATAACATAACTCATAAGCATACACACAGCAAGAAACCTGATAGAAGACTATGCTTTCAAATTTCTATTAAAATTTTATTGCTAATGAAGTTGTGCAATTTTCTTCTTATTGCTTGCATGGCTTTACCATCTCAAAAGTTCTGTACTATACATAAATATTTTCAAATGTCAGGGTATAATTAACAGTAGTAATGGATTTTTGATCTCTCTGATTTTAATGAAATGTTTTCTTGTACAATGAGTCATAATCTTTCCTCATTCTGCTGAAAGTGGCAGTGATAACAGAGTCAAGGGTTCCTTCTCAACAGTAATTTTGGTGCAACATGCAAATAATTGTAAACATGGGGTTGGACTTGTACTAGAGAGGGAGAAAATGGTGTTATTTAGGCGCCCATATGATTCAGAGATATCTTCTCCAGGTTCTGTATCACTGGCAAACATCTTTAGAAATAGGAGCACGTGTTGTGCCTTGCAAAACTATGTATTCAAGAACGCAAACATAGAGGGAAAAATAATTGAAGAAAATGAGGGAAGAGGAGACAATGTTCAAAAAAACTGTACTCAATATCTAACTTACTTAATTATACAATAAATTTTTAAGAACATAAATACATAATTCCATTGCGGAAAACAAAAAAAGCAAACTTATGCATTTCACATATTTCTTCTTCTTGTTACAAGCACACATATATCAATTTGCTTTCACAAAATAATATTGTTATATATTCTTGAATGGATTCTGAGATTTTTACATGGTATTTGTTGAAGTGCTTTGGTTAAATTTGGGGGAAAGTTGGAACTCAAACAATATAATCAGAATCAGTAAGGTTTCACGCAATTAGCAAAAATATTTCCTAACTGGAGCTGTATTATCATTTTAACTCTGAAGGGTGTGTGTGCATCGTTTAGTATTTGTATTTCTCTGAGGAAGCTTGAGATAAGTCACAAGGGTAACTGGCTTTCTCTAGTAGATGCCATACCTTGTTTAGAGCAAATACTTTTAATAGGCATTCCATTGACTTAGAGACAGTTTATATTTTTGCAATTATAGAAATGGCTATTTATTATATTGCTAAATAGTTCTTGACTATATATACACTCACAAATTAAATTAGCAATGCTCTTCATAGAGCCTGCTTACTCTTTATCCATATGTACCCCACTTTTTCCTCCAACAGCTCAACAGAAAAATCTAGCTTCAGGTCTATGGATTTATTTTCTGTACTCTCTCTCTCTCTCTCTCTCTCTCTCTCTCTCTCTCTCTCTCTCTCTCTCTCTCTCTCTCTCTCTCTGTTAATCTTTCTCTTATAGTTATAATATAAATATATTTTATATAAATATATTTAATCATGTATTTAGTTTTTCTCATGTGCTGTAAGATTTTTTTCTTTCATTAATATGGTTGTATGTAGTGTGTATATTTGTGTATGAAAAAGAGGAAAAAGAAGAAACAACAGAAAGAATAAATTGTGATTTCATCAGTTTGAAGTTCACTTTTAATATTGAACTGTAAAATAGCTATTTTTGAATCACATGTACTTACCAGCTGGTCAAACCTTGGGTAAAAAATAAATCTGATTTTTAAAGAAAGGACTAATTACCAGTATTATCTACATCATCTATTTCTACTAGCATAAAGCAAGATCTAGTTAAAAAATAAGTGAGATGATTTCATAGCAAAGCTGTGTCTAGGATTCCCCCCCAAAGCTGTCCCAGTGTTCTTTTAGTGTCTTTCAGCTAAATATGTGTATGCTTAAAATTTTCTTCCTATGACTCTAGACAAATACCCTTAAGATCTGCCAACATTTATACCTTTCGCCATTATTTTTTTGAGAGGTTCTCACTATGTCCACCCTCACATTTCTGAACATGGAGATTACAAGTGTGAGCCAAAATGTGTGCCCTACATCTTACAAATTTTAACTTCTGATACAATTCTTGACAATTATTTCCTAGAGTTAAAATGATGATGAAATAGAATATGGGTGTTTTAAGATTTTCAGTTGGGACCAAATCATTTTTTTTAAAGAAAGTATACATAAAATCGGAGATCTACCTAAAGCAGCTACTTGGGAAGAACTCCATTCAAAAGGAGTAGGCTTGTGAACACAGTCAGTTGTTAACGTGTTATGGATAGACAAGAAAGGAAGGTACTGGGAAGGTCTGTGAGGAAGGAGGTCTGTTATGAGAAATATGTGGTGGGGTGGAAGGGCCGATGCTATGAATCCTACGATAATAGATTATTAAAGACAGCCTGTTAAAGGGGGCAACAAAGCTCATGATGCCAAAAGTAGGGCATGAAAGTTCCTCAGGACAAGTTGAAGAAGGACAGACACACAAACTGAGACTACTGTTGGGTGAAAATAGAGTCAGACAAAGAATGCCTTAGAGAGGCATTTAGAAACATTTTTTCTCTTTCTTCTTTTCTTCTTTTTTATTTTTATGTTTAAGTATTTGTAGAAAGGTGTCATTCAACAAAGTACTTCATGAATACAAAGACGTTTGATCAATGTCACCCCTTTATAAATTAACCAGTTTATTTTTAGAAAAATAAGACCCAGATGATTATTTTGTTTTGGCTTTTATTTTTCAGAATGTAGGTCCTTTAAGTTGAAGATAAAGGTTAAAAAAGTTGCCCAGGCCCATGTAACTGGCCTAAGCCTGTCCTCAGAGCAGGTGTCTTCTGAAACAGCATGGAGGTACTATGTGCCTATGGATTTCCATTGCTAATTCCTAATATTTGCAATTCCATGCCTGTCAGATTTGACAGAAAAAAAAGGTCTCCACTCTGGATATAATGCTGTCCTATGAAATCTCCTTTTCATTAATGTCTGTCTCTGTCTCTGTCTCTCTGTTTCTGTCTCTGTCTCTCTGTCTCTGTCTCTGTCTCTCTGTCTCTCTGTCTCTCTCTCTCTGTCTCTCTCTCTCTCTCTCTCTCTCTCTCTCTCTCTCTCTCTCTCTCTCTCTCTTCTATTTCTCTCTAATTTTCAGAGATAAGGAAACTAAGGGTTAGTTCAACTATCACTGTTCACATTATACAGTGATAATGAAAAGCTAACTCTGTGCCTATTCATTGTTAAGAAGTCCACTTTACATCATAGAGAAGTTGAGGCTATTTATTTTCACTTGATTTGTTCTGTAGTAATGACATAAAAGGCAAACTTCAGCTGTGATGAGATCCTGAAATAAGATTGCCTTGTTTTCCATGCATCTTTGGATGAAAACACTAAGATTTGGGGGGATATTTTTTAAATTTATTTTTTATTGTAATTAATAGAAGGGTTACATTATATTCACCACATAGAAGGTGTATTACTTCACAAACATTGATACCCTGTCTCATGATGTGGTCCCCATTTCCATCCCCACTGCCCCTGCTCTTTTTGATTTCCCCCTTCCCTATCCAATTTCAAATAACCAATTAAGCACATATAAAATATATCAGAAAACAAGGTAAAATATTGTAACAATATGATATAACCAAGGGATAACAACAGAGATAAGAGATAACATAGTACATTAAGGACAATAATCACTCATTATATGGCTTTTATTTCTTTATCCTTACATTTAGTGTCATACTATTTGGCCTTATGTCTCTAGATTTTGTTCTATTGTAAATCTCTGCTAGGAGACCCCAAGGTTTCTACTGAATTTGACAAATGAGCGAAACCATTGAGCCTATGTTCCTTTGAGTCTGACTTACTTCACTTAATATGATTTTTTCTAAGTCTTTCCATTTCCTAACAAATGGGGTGATGTCATTCTTTCTGACAGCAGCACAGAATTCCATTGTGTACAAATACCACATCTTGTTGATCCACACATCAACTGAGGGGCATCTGGGTTGTTTCCATATCTTTGCTATGGTAAATAGTGCTGCAATGAACATAGTTGTGCTAGTGGCTTTAGTATATCCTTGTTTCTGGACAATTGGGTAAATTCCAAGTAGTGGAATTGCTGGATCATAGGAGAGCTCTATGTTTAGTCTTTTGAGGAACTGCCATACTGCTTTCCATAGTGGTTGAACGAGTTTGTACTCCCACTAACAGTGTAGTAGTGATCCAGGGGGATATTTTTTCACTTCAAAACATATCAGTACTAGAATATTTACAGGGTAGTTTTCTACGTCAAAATGTATCTATGAAAGGAAATTACAAGCACTTATTTGAAAATGTTCTGATTCACTGACTCACAAACAATTATGTAGCATGCTCTCTCTGTAGCTGATCCAATACATTAATAAATTAAGCCAAACAGTCATTGATTCTCCTGAAATTTCTATTCACAATACAGAAAAATAATAGAAGAATTATTACAAATTCTAATGAAAATTATAAGATGCTGTCACAATCAGAAGGCTTTGGAAGTGGGAGGGACATCATACCACCATTTAACTTACTTTTTTTTGCCAGTCCTGGGGCTTGAACTCCGGGCCTGAACACTGTCCTTGAGCTTTATCAAGGCTAGAGCTCTACCACTTGGGCCACAGCCTCAGTGTTACCGAGGAATTGAACCTGGCTCTTCTTGCATCCGAGGGAAGCATTCTACCAAACTCTCATCCTGATTTGAATACTTTTTACATTATATAACATATTGATAGGAAAAGACATCTATTTCTACCATAATCCAGTTTCTACCCTTTGATTGCTTGTATGGAAAACATGAATGCAGAATGCAACAGTAGAAAATTAGCACATCATCCAAGCATGTAATAAATTCTTTTAAACAGTAACAATAGTTTGTAAAAATTGAAACCCAATTAGATATAGGTTTTAATGACCCTTATTTAAAATTCATGGCAGGATGAGTCTATTTTATTCCAACTTTCCAAGCATGTGACCTCAAATTAAGATTTTCAAGATCTATTGGGATGATTTGCTTTGTGTCTCATTTTTCACAGTGAAGTTTTTCATTGTGGTTGACATCATCTTGCCAAATTTTCTACCATTTGGAAAATGGAAAATTTCAACTGCAAGAGTGAAAACCAGAGTGGCTTTGATGTCAAGTCTCTTACACCAGGAAACTTTTCCCTTCTCCTTTTCCTTAGTGAGCTAATGGAATCAGTCATGAAGAGAAACCACACAGCTATGAAGGTGACAAACGTAACATCTGCCCCTTTGCCATCTGATGATCCCTGGCAAGCAGCAGAACCCCAGGGAATGTGTGTCCGGGCTTCTGGGAAGCATTTTTGGTATAATGAGTGCAGCCATCTGTGAACTATTACAAGCCATTGCTATCTACATATTGTATTTTACATCTGGCTTGGATAAACATCTTATCCTTTCTTTTATGTTAACTGACTGATACAGCTCCCAGAGTATGGATTAAAATTGTCTTCAGAATGTATTTTGTGGGCAGCAAGTGTGCCTGAGGTGTGTGTGTGTGTGTGTGTGTGTGTGTGTGTGTGTGTGTGTGTGTGCTTGGCTAAGAAATCATTAACCTGCATGCTCCCCAAATGTGTTCAAAGAGCAAAAATCATTATATTTTGAGGTTATCATTTTTAATGCAAATGAGATAGATTTAGAATATGATATGGCATCACTTTTACAAATTTTACTTTTTCAATAGCATCCCAAACAACAAGATTGTATAATGAGTAAGCTCGATGTGTTGAAATAATAAGATCATCACCATCTATATTTAGGTGTGGAAGCAATAAGGCCTATGTATCCATTAAAAAAAAATGATTCAATCCAGCTCTAAAGTTCCAGCTCCTCATTCAGTCTAGAACATGGGCCTAGCCCAATTGTGAAAGCACTAACACACTTTACATTCCTCAGGGATCCATTTTTCATCTTATATTCCACATGTTGCTATGCTAATTCTCTCAGACACCGAAACTTATGAGACAGAAAAATCATTCTACAGGGTTCTCCCTGTGGTCTACAGGGAAGAAGAATTAGAAACATAACAACTTGTCTCACGAATGATGAATTCCATTGTTAGGGACCATAGCAAGTCTTGGAATGTTTTAGAAGCTCTCTCAGTAGAAGTGTTTTCCAAGTTGGGATGTGAAAGACTATCTTGACCTCTTGAACTATGAGAAAGAATAAACAATCTAATTTATGATATCATTTTCATAGCAGACTGAATAAAATAAGCAGATAAAAATTCAGTAGGTCTAATTCTATTTTAGTTATGTGAATTTTAGTTAAGGAAGATGTACCTGCAAATATTATTTATATTATAATAGATGGTATTTCTTTGGAGATATTACTGAATAATTAGTGTAATTTTGTGTAAGTAATGGTTGTCAAAAAGCACCAAAGCAGTTTCCTAAAATATAAAATTCTGGGGCCAATTAATTGCAGACTTAACTAAATTTTCTACCTTCTCTTGAAAACTGATACCAGAGCAAATTACCTACCCACATATTCATCATATGCAATTTAAGACAACTGAAAGTAGTAGATCTGAGTTCTTTTTAAAAATTAAATGTACTTTTAACTATAAACACAACTACATAGACATAAAAATTTATGACTCCATAGACATGTTTATTACATAGCTTAATTAATATGTATCTATGATATACAAACCCTCAACCTAATTTTAATTATGTTCTAAAATCTAAATGGTAGTGACTGTATATAGAGATTCCCTTCTTGAACACTTGTTTGTTAAATATGTCATTTGAAATATGATTTAAAAATCAAAGTTAATAAATTCTTTTAAAAAACATAACATTCTAGAAAATGGAAATATGGGTCTATTTGTTGTTGGTAGTGGTGGTAGTGACTGTATTTATTTTTCTTTTAGAAAGGGGTATGATGAGCACAGAAAGGGAAGGAACAAATGCCATCGTGCCATTTCAGTAGGAAGATGACCCATAAAACCTGTGGGCAGGGATGGGATGGAGAAACTGGGGGAAAGAGAATCAAGTGGTAACACAAATGTTCTCAATACCTGACTTAGGAAATGGTAACTCCTCTGTACAACACCTGCATAATAACAATAAAATCATATTGAAAAACATAACAAGTCACATATTATGAGGTGATGTATTGATACAAGTATTAGTTGTATACACAGTGCATAAATGCATATCTCTAAAAATCAATATATCTCCCTAAAATGTTTACACTTTCATGAAGAAACATTCAAAACATTTTCAACTAGCTTTGTAATATAAAGACATATCTATAGCCATTTTGATGGTAATAGTCTGAATTCTTTCATTAGCAACTTTGTGATATTTATACTTAGTTCACTTAATATAAAAGGTTGACTAATTTTTCTATTCATTGAATTTATGTCCCACAAAAATAATGAAGTTTCTGCCTTGGATCCTATTCCACACTTGAATTTTTTCTGGGATCAGATGCCCAAGTCAAGGATTTTGTATTTGAATGTATTTTAACTATTATTTGGATCTGTTTATTTGCACTGAAATTAAACAATTAGGTGCAGTCTCAGCAGGGTCATTATTGTCTTTTCTTAGCCTCACTCATCCACTGTGCCTTGGTAGTTGTCCATAACAATGTAATCACCTGGCTGGCTGCATTGCTGGCATGCTTTTCTGCCTCAGTGACAACTCTCACCTGTTTTGCATCACATCATCCTGCACACCAAGTCTGATATCAAGCAGAAGCTAAAAAATGAGGGAAAGTATAAAATACACTGTTGAGGCCAGGTCTCTACACAAATGGTTCCCTGCCACACCTTAGTAACTCCTAAGGTACTTCAGTGTCTAGATGAGATGGCCAGATCACGGGGATATCCCTTTTGGCACTAGTGTTGGGTTTTTTGTTTTGTTTTTATAATTCATTTAAAAAATTATTTATTTTGTTCATTTCAATGCAGCTTCTTGAAATCACAGTGTAGATGCTGTCACATATCTTTTTGGCTCAAGGCTGGATCTCTACCACTTGAACCTGTGCTCCGATTCTGGCTCTTCAGTTCCCATAAGAATCTCATGGACTTTTCCTCTAGGGCTGGTTTCAAATCAGGGTCTTCAGATTTCAGCCTCCTGAATAGGTTGGATTTTTAGATTGTAAACATAAGCCACCAGTCCCCCACTTGCTCTGGCTCTCAATTCTTGTCTAGGCACATGACTGGATTAAAATCCCTTTATTTGTGATTCCCTATCATAATCAGGAAAACAGATATTTGATAAGCTATTATGTTTCTTCAGATGAAATGGAATCCCATGGACTTTTTTCCTCTGAGATGGTCTAAAACTGTGATTATGCCTGTTCCAGTTTTCCAGTTGATAGGATTGCAGATATCCAGCACTGGGCTTTTTACTGATATGTACGTGAAGATACATTTCTTCAGCACATGGCTGTTACTTAGGAGGTCAATAACTTTTCCATTTAGGGCCACCTAGGAAGAAAAATGAAGTAAATTCTGAAGAGTAAGTGCAGTGCATGGCATAGCTTGTATTTGCAGATGTGCAATAAAAAGACTCTAGGCAAGAGCACATTTGTGTATTGCTCACTGCATTTTCACTTACTGAGCTACATTGAATGACTCTGTGCTAATGATTTCTACATAGAAGACAAAAAATGTTGCAGTTGGAGTAGACTCCAAAACTCATTGCCTTTTATTTGTATTTGTATTTGTTTGTTTGTTTATTTATTCACTGTGCTTGTCTTGAGTTTGAACTCAAGGCCTTGGTGTTGTACCTGAGCTGTTTGTGCTCAATGCTAGCACTCTATCACTTGAGCTATAGCTTCACTTCTAGCATTATTTAGTTGATTGTAGTTAAAGGTGTCATGAGTTTTCTGCCCAATCTACCTTGAAACTTTGATCGTCAGGTCTCAGCCTCCTAAAGTAGCTAGAGTAACAAGGATGAGCCACTGGTGCCAGATCCATTATGGATTCTTTTCATTTCTTTGTTTTTCTTTTTTCTTTTTGTCAGTCATGGGGTTTTAACTCAGGGCCTAGGTGCTGTCCCTGAGTTCTTTTGCTCAAGACTATTATTGTTCTGGGCCTGGAGTTTGGCCCAGTGGTAGAGTGCTTGCCTAGGATGCATGAAGACTCGGGTTCGATTCCTCGGTACCACGCACGTAGCAAAACACCAGAAGCAGTGCTGTGGCTCAAGTGGTGGAGCCCTAGCCTTGAGAAAATCCAGAGACAGTGCTCAGGCCCTGAGCCCAAGCCCAGGACTGGCACACACACTCAAAAAAGACTATTATTGTTCTACCCCTTTGAGCCACAGTACCACTTCTCCATCATCTATTTTTTTTTTTTTTTGCCACTCCTGGGCTTGAGTTCTGGGCCTGAACTCCTTGGGTTTTCTCAAGGCCAGAACCCTACTACTTGAGCCATAGCACCACTTCTGTCTTTTTCTATGTATGTGGTACCAAGGAATCAAACCTGGGCCTTCGTGTGTGCTAGGCAAGCGCTCTATCACTAAGCCAAACTCCTGGCCCTATTTATTCTTTTTTTAAAAATTATGTTTTATTGTTGGGGTGATGTACAGAGGGGTTATAGTTATATTTATCAGGTAGTGGGTGCATTACTTCTTGAATATTGTTACCCCTTCTCATGCTTCTCTCCCATTTTCCCTTCCCCCATCTCTCCCATTCATCTTGTTTATCCTTTACCTTCCCATTTTCAAATACACAAATAAACATATATACAATATACCATGTCCCAAAGTAACAACATTAAATAAACCATAATGGGAAAAGAAGAGAAAAGAAATAACTTCACATAGTATATTAAGAACAACAATCACAAAGATAAACTTCTTGTTTCCATATTCTGGAGTTCATTTTGCTTAGTCTCCATTATCTACTCTTAGAAATGATATTTTATGGCTGGGAGTTTGGCCTAGTGGTTAAAGTGCTTGCCTAGCGTGCATGAAGACCCGGGTTCAATTCCTCGGTACCACATACATAGAAAAAAAAGAAAGACGGGAGTGGTGCTGAGGCTCAAGTGGTAGAGCTCTAGCCTTGAGAAAGTCCAAGGACAGTGCTCAGGTCCTGAGCTCAAGCTCAGGACTGGCAAAAAAAAAATGATATTTTATCTCTGTCATAGTAATGTATGGTAATATTCACTTATCCATGAGAAAAGTCAATCTGCATCTGTGATTTTACTTTTTTTTTCACTATTTCAATTGCCCAGTGTGTATCAGGGGAATAAACCATGTACACATGCAAAAATATATTTTAGGAGAGATATTATAAGAGATAGTTTATATAAAAGAGAAAAAAAGAGACCAAATTTCCAAATTACCCTTTATGGCTTTGAGAGAAAGATAAACAACCATGGAAACTTTGACATTATTAACAACAAGGCAGATACTTGTGTACCTTAGAGCCCGCTACAAATTACTAAGTACCTACTTTTCCAATTATTGTCAGTCCTCTTTCTCTGAGTAATTATTGTTGCACAAAGAACAACTCTAAGACCTTTGTTAATACTACATGTCCTCCACTAAAGAGATGAAACATTCCTACCAATAATTGCCTTGAAACTTGACTATATGTATACTTTCAGCAATGGCTAGTTTTTTCTACTGATCTTGCCTTTGAATCATCAAACTCAAAAGTTCTTTGTAACTGAAGGCTAAAATAAAGTAAAAATGTTCTCCCTACATGGCTACTTCTGGCTTATTCTATGTCTTTTATTACCTACCAAGGTGAATTCTTCAGCTTGTAAAATCTTTCTTTGTTTTCTGGATTAAGGAATTCAGCATCCTCCTTCTTTTCTCATTTGCCTATCTTAACAGCATGTCCTTTTGTGGTGAAGGTAGATTTCTTTCTCTCCATCTTCTTATTTCTTTTTTAAATCAAGAACTTCCTATCTGACTTAGTCAGGTCTTAGGTCATTTACTAGACTGCTAGAAAACTCTAGATAAAGAGTTGTTTCAATACAGACCCCGAAGATACAATTGGAGCTAAAGGCAACAAGCCACTGTGGTAGTAGTTCTGTATTCCAGGCTTGAATTGCATTTCCAGTATACATTGGTCCAATCCATCTTCAATACATCTCCATTTTTTATATATTTTTATTGTAATTAATAGAAGGGTTACATTATATTCGCCCAACTGAAGATGCTAACTTCATATACATTGATACCCATTTTCCATTTTGCTGCCAGCTCCTACTTATCTCACTATAGCCTGTTCCATCACAGTCTTCATGGGAACTGACAGTTCAAAGCAAGAACTATATAGAATTCCACATTGGCAAACATAATCATTGTTTACTTTCCATAGAATTATTTCTCAATGAGCTTTTCCATGTAAGCTCTTGGAAAATGAACTGAAGACACCCAAGTTGCCTAATCTATCAAAAACCAGCTGAGATTGATTTTCTGTACATCCATCTAGATTTGACTCCCCACTCAGCCCCCACAGTGGGGCTTCCTTTCCTCCAGAAGGTGCTGCAAAGCTAGGTGACTCCACAATGTGGAGGTATGGGGTTATGATATCTGTAAATCATAACTGTCACTCACATTTACTATGTGGGCCTAAAATCATATTAAATGAAATGAAACCTGGACTTACAAAGCATGTATGTTTTCTCTTGTATGTGGAAGCTGGAACTATCTGTAGATTAGTAAATATACATGTATTACTAATGTAAATACACATTTCATGGTGGAATCTAAGTGTACACAGTTGTATTAGCTGAAATATAGTAGATGATGGAAGACTTCAAATGATATAATTCCTTAAGAAGGTTAACTCACAGTCTAACAAAATAAACACCTAAAATCAAGTATTCAAAAGTGAGGGATTGAGGTCAAGGTGGAGAGGATAGATAAAGAGAGGAAGGAGTGATGTAGTTATAAAATTAAATGTACATTCTCCAAAACTGAAGAAAAATTGAAGGAAGGGGTAGGGTAGGGAGGGGTAGGGGAAAATGACAAAAAAAAGGTGACATCAGTCAAGATTCATTGTATTTAGATACTGCTTTGATGAATGTCAAATCCTTTGTGCAACTTAAATATTTTTTTAAGAAGTCAAACATTCTTTCATGGAGGAAGATATTATTTCACCACATAGACAATATGTCACAACAACAAACCTGAATCTTGTCTCTCTTGTTTGTCCAGAGCCATGGAAAAATAGGAACTATTTATTACCTTTTCTTCAGCTGGTATTGGCTGAGGAAAAGTCTTTCCTCCAAAAAAGGTGATTCCTAAATCAATAGCGGAGTTTACATAGAGTCCTAATATAGGGAAGATAGGAATATAGGAAGAATTTTCTTTAATACATCAGCAAGTATGGAACTCAATTATACTTTTATAGGCTGCAGAGAATAGATTATGGATAAAAATGTACTTCAATGACAATAATTGTTTTACATCCTTCACATCCTATTCTTACTTGAGTGAATAGATAGATCAAGCCTCTAGATTTGATTCCCACAGAAGGAAATAGTTAAACAGGAATCAATATTCCTGTTTAAAGAGCTCAAATCAGAGCATTGATTTTCTAGGTCTCTAGGCAGGATATCGCAAAACATTCATTTCTCTTATTTTATATATTTTTTATTTTTAAATTATTTAAAAAGTTCTTTTCCAACTTACAGACTACAAGTTTTCACCAGATGTTTTTTTCTTTACTTATATATTCCATTTTAACTCTCTCTCTCTCTCCTCTCTCTCTCTCTCTCTCTCTCTCTCTCTCTCTCTCTCTCTCTCTCTCTCTCTCTCTCTCTCTCTCTCTCTCTCTCTCTCTCTCCCTCCCTCCCTCCCTCCCTCCCTCCTAGGTCTGGGCTTGAATGGAACTCTGGGCTGGGAGCCTGCTGGGTGCTAGTAAAGGTATCACACTACCTTTTGAGCCACAGCGCCACTTCTGGACTTTACTGAGTAGGTTATTTTAGATAAGAGTCTCATGGATCTTCCTGCCTGGACTGAGTTTGAACAGCAATCTTCAGATCTCAGTCTCCTGAGTAACTAGCTAACAACTGGTAGTAACTAGGGCCTGGTTCATAATCTATATTTTAACTCTAATATTTAATTTAGTGCTTTTTCCTTTCACTAGAAACTCATATATAGACATTATTTTCATGAATGTTACAATATAGTTTTAGTCAGGAGTTCTAATTAATGTGGTCATGAATATATCACACAGATAATTTCATGTTTCTAATATTTTACTATAACTGGTAATTATGTATGGTAATATAACACAGGGAAGCATTTCCATATTTTAGATACATATGATATAGTTTCATTAATATCAGAATTTTTAGAGAAAGGCATTACATTATTTTACTTGACCATTCCTAATTTGCTTCTCTTTTTCATTTATGGCAATTTTGATTCTGACATAGACACACAGCTCAAATAAAATGCACTCAACTTTTAAGTTGATATACTACTATATAACTAATCTTTATCTTTTGATTATAATGGGACATAACAAAATTAAGTGTAGACTATAGTGAACAGTTTGAAAAATGAAACCAAGGAAAACAATGAAAGTACAATTAGCAAAGCATGCAATGGAAATTAATTTATTATCAGTAATGATGCATATCACAGGTGTCTGGTGAGGGCAGACATGGGACAAAGATTACAAAGCACTTGTCAAGTCTGGTATAAATTAAACATTTGACAAATTACAGGGCCTGTTTTTTTAAGACCTCAGCCCAGTTACATCCTGTGAAACAGGAGAGGATGATTTCAGACCCTTTTCTGAATGAGCATTTCAGACTTGAAAGAAAATATTACATGTGCTTTTAGTAATTTTTTTGTTTAACTCTATTATAGAATGATCTTCACTGGATGTAAGTTTCTGAATGCAGCCCTTAATACAGGAAAGTTTATGAGACTCTAATCTCCAATAAGCAACCAACCCAAGGTTCAACCATGGTTCCTCATGAAAGACACCACTGGAAATTGAAATTGAGTTATGAACAAGTAAGAAATTTTTAGAATGTTCATTCCTTAAAATAAATCCAGTTATTAAAATTTATGATATTTGTAATCTACTGTTCATTCACCACCAATGTGCATCTATCAAAGGAGAAATGAATTTAACCAGACATGTCATTTTCGAAAATAATGGTAACTAACTCATGCCTGTAATCTTAGCTACTCAGGAGGCTGAGACCTGAGGATCATGGTTCCAGACCAGCTCAAGCAGGAAAGTGTCTGAGACTTTTATATTCAATAAACTACTCAGAAAAGGCTAAACATAGAGCTGTAGGAGGCAGGTGTTAGCCTTAAAGCAACAAGAGTCTCAGAAATGGCTCCCAGATGTTGAATTCAAGTTCCAGGACTGGAAAAGAAACATCTCCTGGATTTCAAGAGTTACATACTTCTACTAATAAATAGAAAATTGATTTCTCAATTACATATTCTCAAATTCAATTTAAGTAAAATCATGGAATATAGTATTCAGTGTATAAAATCTTTGAATATCTTCATGAAAATTTCCATATCATAATAACCAATAAAGTATATTTTAATCTGATTCAATTCTCATATGTTACACTTCAAATATATGTGTATATGTATATATGTATATATATAATCTTTTAAAAATATGATAATTGAGTCAGTAATAGTGATTCATGCCTGTATTCATAGCTACTTGCAGTGAATCTGAGAATCACAGTTCAAAGTTGTCCTGGGCAGGAAAATTAGTCCAAAAAACTAACAAAGAGTTAGAAGCGGACCTGGAGCTCAAAGGGTAGAACACTAGCATTGAACAAAACAAAGCTCAAGGACAGTGCTCAGGCCCTGATTTTAAGCCACAGAATCTAAAAAGAAAAATACAAGCAAATAAACTTTAGATATTTGGATGTTAGGCATGATTCATATAAAGGTATGCTTATTAATTGAATCTTTGGATTAATTTGATCTTTGGTTGACTCCAAAGGAATAAAAAACAAAAGTATTTTGGATGTAAACAACACAAAAATGTGAAAGAAAAATTTCCATATAATTTGGTGATGATGATATAGATGTACAAAGGGATTGCAATTCCTTAAGTTGTTAGTACAGTTTTTGGTTATTGTCATTCCTTCCTTAATTCCCCATGTTTTCCCCCTCCAGTTCCTGTACTTGTTACATCGTTCATTTTTTGCATAATGCACATTGACTATAATGTCAACATTTGTTCATCTTTCCTCTATCTATAACTGTGCCAATCCTTTGTCTTTCCCCAAAGCATGTTACCAAGAAATATTAAAATGCTATAAGAAATAAAGTGAATTATTAAAACATTAGTAATATAATTAATATTAATACAATTATAATTTTATAGTATATGTGTTTAACATAATATAAATAAGAAATATCAAATTATTACTAAGAAACAGGAAACACTACAAACTCATTGCAAAAATAACAGGGTGATCAGATGGTATTTATACATGCATCCAAGTTAGTTTAGTGTAAGTAGTACCTTCACTGGATTCACTCTTAGTTGATATAATGAAAATCTATGAGAAGTTCTTTGTACAAATTCAGTGTCTCTGAACAAAATCATTCAATGAAACAGAAATAAAAATAATTGATAAATTATTATCTTATTTTTATTTTTTGTTCCAGTACAGGGACCTAAACTCAGAGTCTAGGTTCTGTTCCTTAACGTTTTTGATCAAGGCTTGTATTCTACCACTTGAGCTATTGCTGGTTAAGCGAATATAAGAGTCTCACTGACTTTTTCCACCCAAGCTGGCTTTGAACCTTAGTCTTAATTTCTCAGCCTTCTGACTAGCTAGGATTACAGACAAGAGAGACCGGATCCTGGCTTAACTATTAAAATCTTAGTTTCACATCATATAAATAAGAAAAAAACAAGAAATAATAACCAAAAGAGAACAGGCACTTGCAGCATGAGTTGTCAGTTCTTCCATCTAGAAAATGTCATTTGCTTTAACAGAAGCACAAGTTCATACAAAGGAAATAAACCATAATGATTGCAGAATTGAAGAGGTATCATTTTGGCAACATTTATTTTTCAAATGGCTTATAAAATTAAAGTTATTTTCTAATTCTTAAAAGTACTTAATATTTTTCAGAAGGGTAACAGTCAAAATTTCATTTCTTGAATGTTGGAGAAAGCAATAGGATAAATCTGAACTTCAGTGGTAAAACTAGAAAAGAATGATCAAGTCAAATTTCTCTTGTAATAAAAGAAAAAATATAAATCAAAACTACATTGAGATTCTACTTCACTCCAGTTAGAATGGACTTTATCAAGAAAACAAACAGTTGTAGATACAGGTGGGGATGTGGCTAAAAGGGAACACTACTAAAATGTTTGTGGAAGTGTGAATTGGTTCAACCACTTTGGAAAGCAATAGGAGGATCCTCAAAAGACTAGTAAACATAGAGCTGCCCTATGATCCTGTAATCCCATGCCTGGGCATTTATCCAAAATTATCTCAGACAAAGCCATATTAAAGTTACCAGCCAAAGTATGTTCATTGCAACATTATTTACAATAGCTAATATATGGCACCAACCTAGATGCTTCTCTGTAGATGAATAGGTCAAGAAAATGTGGCATATATTCACAATGGAATTCTATGCTACTATCAGAATGATATCACCCCATTCATACCAAAATGAAAAGACAGAAAAAATCATATTAAATGGAGTAAAGAAAAACAGGCTGCATGTTTTCCCTTATTTGTAATAATAGTATATGCTTTGGATAGCTTTTGTTTTTGATTTTTCTAGTCCTGGGGCTTGAGCTCAGGACCTAGGCACTGTCTGTGGGATTTCTCAAAGCTAGCACTCTATCACTTGAACCACAGCACCACTTCTGTTTTTTTTTCTGTGTATGTAGTACTGAGGAAGGGAACCCAGGGCTTGGTGCATTCTAGGCAAGTACTCTACCACTAGGCTAGGCTCCTGGCCACTCTCTGGGATAGTTCTACAAGAGGATCACAACAGTAAACAGCTATGTACATATGGACATATAAAATGATGCCAATCAAAATTGACCCCAAGATACAGAAACAAGAGGTTGTTTGGTTTTGGTTTGAATGTATTGTGTGAAGCTACTTTCTTTTTTCTTTCATTTATTTCCCCTTTGGTTTATCCCATTATCACTGTTTTTGATTTTGGTACCCTGTGTCTTGTATATACAATTATCTGACTTGGGGAAGGGAAGGGAAGTAACAAAATATTGAGACAATAAAGGGTGAACCAGTGCAACAGCAATATTCTCAAGACACAATGTTGAAAATTAACTTTATAATTTGGGGGACAGGTGAGTTGAGGAAAAGGGAGACTGGGAGGAAAACAAGAGAAAGAGTAACAATGTTCAATAAGAAATGCACTCATCACTTTACTCATGTAACTGTAACCCTTCTGAGTATCACCTTCATAATAAAATTAAATTTAATTAAAAAAATAAAATTTCAAGAGACTGTCAAAACTCAGCCTTGTCTTACATAACTAGCTGAACACAAGAATCAGAGATAAATCACAGATAGACATAGTTCAGACATAGACCAGAGATTCTCTAACACCTCAATCCAAAGGCACAGATTTTAATAAGAAATATAACACAGGTAAATCCAATAAAATGTGAGCTACATTCAGGAAACCAAAATAAAACAAACATAGTCCAAAGTAAGACACTGTACCAGATAGGACCAGGCATCAGAATTAGAAGTGTATCCATAATATCTATTATAATTATTTCAAAGCAATACTATATTTAATGCTTAAATAATCAGCAAAACATGATAAGATTTAGTTATTAAATGAAGATTATCATTAAGAAAATTTAAAAATATGAGATTTTCTATTTCCTTGTGAAAAGTTGAAGGTCATTCTTTGGATGGATGTGTAGAATTCCACTGTATTTTCGATTCAAAGGCATCTGGGTTGATTCCATGTCTGGGCTATGGTAAATAATGGTGCAATAAACATGATTGTGGTGATAATTTTCATATATCCATGTTTGTGCACTATTGGATAACAGCCCAGGAGTGGGACTGCTGGGTCATTGGGAGTTCTATGTTTTGTTTTGTGAGTATCCTCCATATTGCTTTCAAGAGTGGTTGAACAGGTTTACATTTCCACTCACAGTGTAATGGAGTTCCCTTTTGGCCATTTCCAAGTCAACATGTGTTATCGCTAGTTTTATTGATAATGGCCATTCTAAATGGTTTAGTTGGAAACAGAGTATTGTTTTGATTTCCATTTCCTTTATGACCGGAGATGTTGAACCTTTTTTCATGTGTCTATTGGTCATATTTACTTCTTTTTATGAAATGTCTCATAAAACATTAACCCATTTATTAATTAGACTGTTGTTTAATGGTTTATTGTTTGATGGTTCAATTTTTTGAGCTCTAAGTACATTTCAGATATTAGACTCTTTTTTGATGTGTTTTTATTTTTGTGTGTGTGTGAAAATCATCTCCCATTCTGGTGATCTGTCTCTTCAATTTGTTAGCTATGCTCTTTGTCATGCAGAAACATTTATGTCTGATGTAGGATTCAGTTAAGTAAAGTAAACCAGTCTCACAGGAACACAGATTGAATGTTTTCTCTCATTAGTGGGAACTAGAATGTGCCTACCAATCTACCAGTAAGCAAACTGTGTGGCACCTATGTGGTTATAAATGAATGAAGTCAAGTACAATAGAATCTATGGAGAAAACAAATAGTGAAATTCTTTAGAAAGACTAAGTGAAACTCTAAATTAATACTAAAAAAAATACTTGTGAGGGGCAGAGGGTTCAAGAAGGAATGAACAAGGGAAACTAGTAAAATGCAGGCAGGAATGCATTGTGTCTGACACAAAACTAAGAAAAATAAGGGAATGAGTGGGTGGAAGAGGGGGAAGATAGTGAAGGAATGACAGATAAAGATGCACTGCATAAATGTATTTCTCTTTTTTTCTTTTATTTTTGGGGGGTTCCTGGGGCTTGAAATCTGCCCTGGGTGCTATTCTTGAGCTCTTCAGCTCAAGGCTACACTTTTACCCTAGAGTCATATCCCCACTTCCAGTTTTCTATTGATTAATCCGAGATAAGAGTCTCAGAGCTTTGTTTTGCCCAGGCTGGCTTTGAATCATGATCCTCAGATCTTAGCCTCCAGAGTAGCTAGGATTACAGGTGTGAGCCACCCCAGCTGGCTTGCATAAATATATTTCTGTGTTAAATGGCAAAAAAATTCACTACATGACCCTAAAAATGTAGAGAAATGAGGGAAAGTTGGGGTGGGAGGGATGAGTGAGTGTGTTAAAAGAGATGACATTGATCAAGAGACACTGTGTTCATAATTTCTCTGTTTAACGGAAACGCCTTTGTATAACTTCCTAAAGAACATAATATATATTTATATATATACATATATTAAAACATGAGAAAGAAGTAAATTTTAATTAATTGAATGGTATGATGATATAATATAAATGTATTTAATAAATTTTCACATACTCCAAATGACAAAAGAAAAAATTTCTTAGGGCTGACAATATATCAATGGAAATTTTTTAAATGAAGTAAAAATATTACCTAAAAGATTATGACTCAGAAATAAAAAAGGGTATCTGTTTTTCCCACTGTACCTCAGGTGCTAATGTAATTCAAGTTACACTAAAAAAACTCCATCAAACATGATGGAGAAAAAGAGATGCATATTTGCATTCCT
The DNA here is from genome assembly GCF_031878675.1 of Megascapheus bottae. Classification (NCBI taxonomy): domain Eukaryota; kingdom Metazoa; phylum Chordata; class Mammalia; order Rodentia; family Geomyidae; genus Megascapheus; species Megascapheus bottae. The sequence continues at coordinate 28,929,192 of NC_143513.1, read as the reverse complement.
TTGACTCCTAAAGAATAACAAAATTCTTGAACACAAGTTGAGAACCCATTGACTGTGGGAGTGCAGGCTTGTGATTATCAGCACTCTCCTCATCAGAAGTGGTTGGCTGATCTACCATAGAAGAAATACTGCTTTTGCTAATAGGAGCTTTAAGGTCGTGAAACCAACTGCTAACTCCAGTCTACACTAACATATAGAGGGCACTGGTAGGAGAAGAACAGAAAGAATATAAAAGATTAACCTGTTTATTTAGTTTCCTTCCCTTAATTAAAATATTTTTTATCAAAGATCTCTACAATTGAGTGGATGAGAGATCAACCATAAAGAAACATCAATGGGAATGTGTGCACAGAGAGGGAGGAAGTGAGTAGTTGGGTACTTTTAATCTTAAGTAGATTTGAGGAAATTTAAAATTCATCTACAGTGCAATTGGTTAAGCACCTGTAGAAAAGCAAAGCTGGATACTCTATGTCACCCTGCACCAAAATTAATTACAAGAGCTTGAAGTAAATGCAGATACTCTGAAAATTTCACAGGAAGGAATAGGAGATACACTAGGGCTTCTTGGAACAGGTTGAAACTCTCTTTAAAAAGGTCCAGAAACATAACAAATTGAAGAAAGCTTGGACAAATAGGCCTGAATTAAACTGCAGAGCTGCTGCATGAACAAAGAACATAGATAGCAAGTTAAATAGAAAGCCCGCAGAGTGAGAGAAGAGCTTCACTGACCATACAACAGATAAGGTCTTATATCTAAAATATATCTACAGCTAAAAAAATTGAATCTTTCAAAAACAAATCTTCAAATAATCAATCACCCCATTAAAAAGTGAGCTAAAGACTTAAAAGAGAGATTTTTTCTGTAGAGAAAATAAGAATGGCCAATACACATATGAAGAAATGTTCAACTTCACTCTCCATTAAAGAAATGCAAATCAAAGCAGGGTGAGGAGGCTCATGCCTGTAATTCTAGCTACTTAGGAGGCTGAGATCTGAGGATAAAGGTTTAAAGACAGCCCAGGCACTAAAGACCTTGAGACTCTTATCTACAATTACACAATAGAAATTCAGAAATGGCTCTGTGGCTTAAGGGGTATGGTGGTAGACTTGAGCTAAAGACTTCAGGGACAATACCCAAGTCCAGGGATAGGATAGTAGCTTGAGCTCAAGGACAGTGCCCAGGCCCAGAGTTCAAGCACCATAACCAAACACACACACACAACACACACACACACACACACACACACACACACACACAACACACACACACACACACACACACACACACATAAAATGAAATGCAAATTAAAACGAAGTTGAAATTCCACCTTACTCCAGTTTAAAATGGCCTTTATCAAGAAATCTAATAACAACAGATGCTGGAGGGGATGTGGCCAGGAGGGATCACTACTACACTGTTGGTGGGAGTGTCAACCACTGTGGAAAAGCAGTATGGCAATTCCTCAAAAGACTAAGCATAGAGCTCTCCTATGACCCAGCAATTCCACTCCTGGGCATTTGCCCAAGTGTCCATAAGTAAGGACATACTAGAGCTACTAGCACAACCATGTTCATTGCAGTATTTTTTAACGTTGCTATGATATGGTACTAACCCAGATAACCCTCCTCTGAATGGATCAAGAAGATGTGGGTGGTATTTATACACAACGGAATTCTATGCTGCCATCAGAAAGAATGGCATCATCCCATTTGTATGGAAATGGAAAGATTTGGAAAAAATAATATTAAGTGAAGTAAGCCAGCCACAATGAAACATAGGGCATAGGGTTCATGTTTTGCCTCATTTTTAATAATTAGTATATGGCTAGGAATTCTTGTAGCAGAGGATCACCATAGCTCAAAAGCTATGTGTATCTGGCCATATTGGATGAGGTCAAGTGAAATGAACTACAGGATATGGAAATAAGAGATTTATCTTTGTGATTGTTGTTCTTAATGTACTATGTGAAGTTGTTTCTTTTCTCATTTTCCCCTTATGGTTTATCTCATGTGGTTACTATATCTGACTTTGCTCCCCAGTATATTGGTATATACATTTATTCAATTATTTTAAATAGGGAAGAAAGGGGGAAAACAAGATGATTAGGAGGGAATGGAGGAGGGAAAGTGGGAGAAAAACATGGGAAGTGGTTTAAATGTTCAAGAATTAATGTACCCACTACCTGATGAATATAACTATAACCCTTTACATTACTCCAATAATAAAACACACATAGAATAAAACAAAATATATCTGCAGTTCATAAATAAAGACCAAAATATAAAACACAATAATGTATTACACAATAAAAATGGTGCACCAGTGAATATATATTTGAAACTAAAGATATGTGTTGAACAGAGCCACAAAAATCTATCTGATGGCAATAGCTCATGTTTGTAATTCTAGCTATCTAATAAGCTAAGGCTGGTTGATCCTGTTTCTAGCCCAAATTGAGTACATAGCAATTATCTCAAAGCTAAACAACTTGCACATACTTAAAAAATACAAAATGGCAAGCAAAAATTAAGAAAAATAATAATCTCTGCTAGTATTACCAGTGCTATTATTATAAAAATAAAAAGGATCATCAGGTCATAAAATGACACTAGGGCAGCTAAAACTGCATTCAAAAAAAAGGCTTGCATCATTGATAAAATTCCATATATTGTCTAAAGTATTAAAACAATGTGTTATGCTTCAAGTATTTCATCCCCAAACTCAAGAGACTGAGAGGGCAAAAAGAACAAGTCTGAGTTTGAGAATGACTTTTGATATTAGATATTCAACAGGCTAAAAAAAAAAAGTCTGGAGTATTTCCATTAGAAGGCAGTTTAGGTATTAAACAATTATGAGACGCCATCTCCAATTGACAAGCAAAAAGATGTGCTTGAGATGTCATTTATATTATAGAGAATCAGCTAAGTAAGTAAGCCAGGCCAAATCAAATGTAGAATTAGATATCTAGAAGAAAGTGAAAATAAAATCTTCTGAAAAGTGAGTGTACTCTGTAATCTCATAACCAGTTTTACACTAATGTCAACTTCTAGAATTAAATGTTTTACTACAATGTATCAGTATAATTTAGTATTATTGGAATGACTGTGGAAGAGCTAAATGGACCATGTGTGTATCTTGGTGTTGTTTGTAGTTCTATTATTTGTGCAGGAGGATGTCATTATTGTATTAAAGTTCATCCTAAGCATGTAGAAATAATGTGTCATGATGTCCAAGAGAAAGACAAGGAGTCATTCATGAGTATAATAGAGCAACATATATTCATTTACCAGTTTTGGTAATTGCTGAGTTTTATAATTTTACAGAAAAGGAACTAAAGTTTGGGAAAGGTAGATACTCAGAATAACTCAAGTGCATAAATTTAAATGTGGTGGGTCATGGGGCTTGAATTCTTCCTAGGCACTGTCCCCGAGCTTTGCAGCTTCAGGGACCTGTCCTACTCCTGGGCCTGGGCATTGTCCCTGAGCTCTTCAGCTCAAGGCTACCACACTACCCTTGAGCCAAGCCCCACTTCCCATTTTCTAGAGGTTAATTGGAGATAAGAGTCTCAGGTCCTTTTGTGATAGGGCTGGCTTTGAACCATGATCCTCAGATCTCAGCCTCCTGAGTAGTTCACAGGTGTGCACAGCCAAAATATGATTTTTAAGAGTGTATTACCATTACATAATTTCCTTGTTTAAACCCCATTATTTGGAGTTTCAAATTACTTACGTATAATAACTGCAGCATAAATACTGCCAGAGCCACTATCTCCTGACTGATATTCTAAAAGCTAGTGCAGAATCAGACACTGAGGCCTGATTTTGTAAATATTTTACTGAAACATTTCTTGGCCATTGTCTTTAGAATTATCTATAGATTTTTTGCTATAAATGTCAGCCTGAGTTAACCGTGACAAGCAACATTGTGGTCCACGAAGACTAAAATGTTTTGGGTGTTTTGTTTATACTGGGATATCTCGTGACAAGGTCCATATTGTGAGTCATGTGATCAGTTTTATTATGAGGCCTATGATTCTGAGAAAGTAGCCTTACTCCAAATAGGAATACAGGATGGGACTAAAGCACATAAAAGCCTTAGGCAGAAGATCAGCTCAGTTACTGTAAGTTCAAAATGTTGTTATAATCATCCTTGACTGTGATTATTTTCTGACCTATTGTAGAAAGTACAATGCAAAACTCTCTTTGAATATACACCATTTTCACTGATAAAATACATCATATTATACCAATCTTAGTTTTCTCTCCATTTGAATTTGAGTTTGACAAGGACAAGGTTGGCTTATTACAATGAGTACTTACAACTCAATTTGAACTACAGGATGCACTGAACTGAATAAAAGAATAGATGAATGTTAAATAACATTCTCTATTAAGATGAGAATAAAAGCTTAGGAATGACAATTTATTTTTCAGATCTACAGTACATCAAGCTCAAAAGTGGAGAAAGAAATATGAAGTTTTGTCATAATGTGGGTAGTGATATAATGTTTATATAATCCAATTTTGTGTTACTTAGAACCATGGGGGAAATGAGTTTTCCTGAAGACTAGAAAGTTTAATCAGTTGGATCTACTTTGTAGTCACTAGAATTACATAGCACCAGATGCCTCCTCCTCTTCAAAACTGGTGCTTTTGTTATATAATAAAGATTTTAAATTGGTCACTTTCATAGCTTTGTGTAAGAAGAATAAGGAGCAAAAAAAAGGAGCAGATGCTAGATTTATCCGTTGTAATTAGTTTACAAATTGGTAGTGCTAGAAATTTTTGATAGCTTTTAATGATTACAATCTATTGTTTAAACTGTCAGAAGGACAATGTAGTGTTTAAAATAAGGGCATTAGCCAGGCACCTGTGGCTCATGTCTGTAATCCTAGCTACTTAGGGGACTAAAATCTGAGAACTGCTAGGAAAGCCAGCCCAGTCAATAAAATTCATGAGGTTTTTATCTCTAATCAGTTACCAAAAAAGTTCAAGCCCTATGACCAGCAAATAAATAAAGAAATATAAGGACATGATAAGAAACCTATGAAATATTTCTTTAATGATACAAAATTTATTGTCTTTCTGGATCTTTACTTATGAAGTTCCACCCCTGTGTAGGAGCCTTTGTGTTTCCCTTAGTCCTTTCTGTAATATTTTCAGGGCATCTGGTCTTACACTGAAGTCTTTGCCATTCAGAATTGATTTTGGTGCAGAGTGTTATATAAGGATCTGGCTTCAGTTTTCTGCATGTATACAGCCAATTTTACGAGCACCATTTATTCAGTCTGTCTTTCTTCCATCCTGAATTTCTGACTCCCTTATCAAATATTAGATGGCTATAGGTCTATGGGTTGATTCTGTTCCATTTGTCCTGAGGCCTATTCTTGTGCCAGTACCAATGTGCTTTACTTACTGTGGTTTTGTAGTACAGTTTGAAGTTTGATATTGATATTTTTCCAACACTGTTCTTCTTGCAAAGGAATGTTTTTATTATCCAGACTCTTATTATTTCATATAGTTTTTTTGGATTGCTTTCTATATATTATTGAAGAGTGCTCTTAGGATTTTCATGAGTATTTCACTGAATTTGTAAATAGCTAGGGGCAATATTGCCATGTTCGTAATGTTAATTCTTCCAATATGGCAGTATGGAAGTTTTTTCCATTTCCTTTCTGTGGTTAATGACACAACTGTCAAAAGAATCAACAATAGACACAGGAAGAAATGTCCAACATCTCTGGTCATCAAAGAAATGCAAATCAAAACAAAATGTTAAGATTCCATCTCACTCAAGTTAGAATTGCCATTATCAATAAAACTAATAATAATAGATGTTGCAGGGGATGTGGCCAAAAAGGAACACTACTATACTGTTGGTGGGAATGTAAGCTTATTAAACCATTCTGGAAAGTAGTATGGAGGTTCCTCAAAAGAGTGAACATAGAGCTTCCCTGGGACCTACCAATTCTACTCCTAGACATTTATCCAAATAGATCACAAACAAGGTCACACTAAAGCTACCAGTAGAACCATGTCAATTTCAGTATTGTTTACCATAGTTAAGATATGGAATCATCCCAGATGTCCCACAGTAGATAAATGAATCAAGAAAATGTGGTATATCTATACAGTGGCATTCTATGCATCCAGCAGAAAGAATGATATTATACCATTTGTAAGAAAATGGGAAGACTTAGAAAACATTATAGTAAGCAAAGTAAGTCAGAATCAAAGAAATATATTACATTGCTTTCTCAATGTCATAACCACAATATATCTATAATTCTACACTACAAATAAACACACTGGTTGATAAAAAAACAAAAAATACTTGGACATGATAAATTATATAGGCCTCTAGACACAGTGAAACCAAAGGAGGATATTTTAGGAGAGGATCATCAAGGCTCAATGCCTTATGATCCTGTAAAATGATATTTATGGAAATGAATTCCAATAAATGGAAACCAGAGGGCTTTTTTTTCCTTCGTTGCTGCTTTTGGTTTTTGTACCTTTTGTCTTGTTTGTAAGTTTATCTGTTTAGAAAAAGGTAAGTGGAACACAGAAAAGATGGATCAAAGGGCGAACAAATGCAGCCAGATACTCACTAGCTACCATGCTGAACATGAGCTATAATACAACTTCTAGAGGACATGGGAGGGGAAAACTGGGAGCAAGCAAGAAATGGTATGACACTGTTCCAAAGGAAATGTACTCATTATCTAACGCATGTAACTTTAATCTCTCTGCACATCTCCTCTAAAATAACATAAGAAAAGATATATGAGGAGAGACTGGAAAAGGAGAGTAGTTTTCTGTTTTTGATAAGGTGTTTTAACAGATATACTTTTTATTGTAAATAATAGAGGAGTTACAGTTATATTTGCCAGATAGGAGCATTACTTCACACACATTGATACCCCTTCTCATGCTTTTGTCCCCACTTCCCCTCCACCCCCTTCCCTCATTTTGTTTCCCCCACTTTCCTTTCCTAGTTCAAATAAACAAATACACAATATACCAGATGACAAGGTAAGATAGTGTAACAATATGAGAATAACCAAGGGACAACAAAATAGATGAGAAATAACATAGTACATTAACAAAACCATTTGCTTATTATATAGGTCTTGTTTCCATACCCTGGAGGTCCTTTCATCCTATATGGCCTATGTATCTAGGTTTTGATCTATTGTAATCCCGTGGTAGGAGAGTCAAATGTTTCTACTGATTATGACAAATGAGGGAAACCACTGAGCCTATGTTCCTTTGTGTCTGGCTTACTTCATTTCATTTGATTTTTTTCTGAGTCTTTCCATTTCCTTACAAATAGGGCGACGACCCTGCTATTAATTACAATAAAAATATATGAAAAAAAACAAATAGTGGGGCCAGGAGTTTGGCCTAGTGGTAGAGTGCTTGCCTAGCATGCATGAAGACCGGGTTCGATTCCTTGGTACCACATACATAGAAAAAAGCCGGAAGTGGTGCTGAGGCTCAAGTGGTAGAGCTCTAGCCTTGAGAAAGTCCAAGGACAGTGCTCAGGCCCTGAGCTCAAGCCCAGGACTGGCAAAAAAAAAATAGTGTGATGTTGTTCTTTCTGAGGGCACTATAGAATTCCATTGTGTATAAATACCCATCTTGTTGATCCAATCATCTACTGAGGGGCATTGGGTTGGTTCCATATTTAGTATGGTAAATAGTGCTGCAATAAACACAATTATGCTAGTGGATTTAGTATGTCCTTGTTTCTGGACCATTGGGTAAATGCCAAGTAATGGAACTGCTGGGTCATAGGAGAGGTCTATGTTTAGTCTTTTGAGAAAGCCCCATACTGCTTTCCATAGTGGTTGAACTAGTTTATACTTCCACCAAGAGTATAATAGGGCTCCTTCTGGCCAAATCCCCACTATCACCTGTTGTTATTAGATTTCTTGATCCTGGCCATTCTAACTGGAGTGAGGTGGAATCTCAGAGGTTTTTTTTTATTTGAATTTCTTTTATGGCAAGATATGTCAAGCATTTCTTCGTGTGTTTATAGTCGTTCTTATTTCTTCTTCAGAGAAATCTCTCTTTAAGTCTTTGGCCCATCTTTTAATGGGATGGTTATTTCTTTGAAGATTTATTTTGGAGAGATTCAATTTTTTAGCTGTAGTTATATTTTAGATATGAAGCCTTTTTCTGTTGTGTGACAGTGAAGATCTTCTCCCACTCTGTGGACTTTCTATTTAAGTTGCTAGCTATGTCATTTGCCATACAGAAGCTCTACAGTTTATGGGCAGCCACATGTAGAAAACTAAAAATTGACCCTAGCCTTTCACCATGCAAAAGCATTAACACAAAGTGGTTCAAATATCTCAATGTCAGACCGGAAACTGTGAAACTGCTACATGATAGAGTAGGAGAGAAAAAAAAGAAGAAGCTCTACAGTTTAATTCCATCCCATTTGTCCAACTTTCTTCAATTTGTTGTTATTAAGAAAATTTCAACCTGTGCCAAGGAGAAGTAGTGTATCTTCGATTCCTTCTTATAAAGTTTTCAGTGTTTCTGCATTTACCTTGAGGTCTTTGATTCATTTGGAGTTGATCCTAGTGCAAGGTGACAAAGAAAGATACAATTTGAATTTTCTGCAGGTGCTTAACCAATTCTGCCAGCACCACTTGTTAAGAAGCTGTCTTTCCATTATATTATTTTGGTTTTGGCTCCCTTATCAAAGATTAGGTGGCCATAGGTCTCTGGGTTGATTTCTAGATCTTCACTTCTATTCCATTGGCCTTTGGCCTGTTCTTGTGCCAATACGAAGCTGTTTGATTGCTATAGCTCTAACAGATATATTTTTAAGTATACAGACATTTTAAACAAAAGGTAATTATGTACACATATTTTTATGTTGTCTCATTTTCATGTTCATGACTAACCAAATAATTAGTCAATTTAATGGCTGATTTAGCATTAAAATTATTGAAAACAATATACAGGGATACTGTACTGATTATTTGGTTAGTAATTCATTAAGACTTAGCATGGAAGGGACAATAAAGTATGGAGCTCATAATATCTGCTGAGTGTTATTTTGTGCTACATAAATTAGAAAAAAACTGGAAGTTACCAATGTGTAAATTATATCCTTCCATAGAATGGTGAAATCAGAGTTGGCTTTCTTACTTACAACCCAATTCACTGCACTAGTCTTTACCCAAATATCATCAATACAGTTGTAACTTGTGAATTCCTATAGTTTAAGTTCCATTCAATTTTGCAATCTGTTACGGTCAGTATGAAAATGGTCACATCTCTACTTTTCTTTTATCATTCCCTCTTTCTGATTTTCCTCCTCTTCTTCCTTGTATGTGGTCACTGGTACAAAAGCTAAGGCTTTGCTAACAGTAAGCACATTCTCTACCCACATCCCTGACATTTTATCTTTTCCTAGGTACACAGCTCTACCTAGTGTTCTGCATAGAAGCCCAATCTAGGAATAAAATATATAATATTATACAGTCTGCTCTGCCAGATATCATTTTTGTATCCCATTATTAAAAAGAAAGATCAGCTCAGTTGCTCATGTCAGTTTTTATAGTTACATACTTTTGAAGACAGTGTAGCATAGTTTATAGACAGCATAGGGTAGTTCTGTTGACTAAACATGGTTTTTATTTTTAAAGATTGAAGTCAAATTCACACTTTATTTCCACAAACTATAAGAAGGCCATTCAGTACCAACAAGCCTGTTTTCTAATACTTGAAATTTAGAAAATAATATTTTTCAACATCCTTTCTCAAACTTATTATAAAACTTAAAAAGAAAACCATGAGCAAAACAGCTTTTTTAATGGGACAAAAGACAAAGTTGTTTTTTTTTTTTCCAGTCCTGGCTTGAACTCAGGGCCTGAGCACTGTCCTTGGACTTTCTCAAAGCTAGAGCTCTACCACTTGAACCTCAGCACCACTTCTTTTTTCTATGTATGTGGTATGGAGGAATTGAACCTGGGTCTTCATGCATGCTAGGCAAGCACTCTCCCATTAGGCCAAACCCCAGGCCCAAAACAAAGTTTTTCATACATTCTTAAATAACTTATGGTAAAATACCATTTTTTTAGTAGTTAATGAATGTAGGCACACATTTTCCTCACAAATGACTCCCACTGGATGGCTGAAACCAGCTTGTTCATACAAATGAGTCAGAAATTTACTTGCATATCTTTTCAATACAAATTCTTGCTAAAAACTTTTCCAGTAAAGTTTTCAGTGTGTCAGCTAGGCCTCCTTGGCACAGGTAGAAACTTTCTTAATAAGGACCAACAATCACAACAAATCAGAGAAAGGCTGGATAAGTGGGACTGCATTAAACTGCGGAGCTTTTGTATGGCAAAGGACATAGCTAGTAAATTAATTAGGAAGCCTACAGAGTGGGAGAAGATCTTCACCAACCAAACAATGGACAAAGGCCTCATATCTAAAATATATCAACAACTCAAAAAATTGAATCACTCCAAAACTAATCCCCAAAGTAACAACCATCCCATTAAAAAATGGGCCAAAGACTTAAAGAGAGTCTTCTCTGAAGAAGAAACAAAAATGGCCTAGAGACACATGAAGAAATGCTCAACATCTCTGGTCATAAAAGAAATGCAAATCAAAACAACTCTAAGATTCCACCTCACTCCAGTTAGAATGGCCAGGATCAGGAAAACGAATAATAACAGATGCTGGAGGGGATGTGGCCAGGAGGGATCACTACTACACGGTTGGTGGGAGTGCAAACTCATTCAACCACTATGGAAAGCAGTGTGGCAGTGCCTCAAAAGGCTAAACATAGAACTCCCCTATGACCCAGCAATTCCACTACTTGGCATTTACCCAACCATCCACAAACAAGGGCATACTAAATCCACTAGCACAACAATGTTCATTGCAGCACTATTCACCATAGAAAAGATATGGAACCAACCTAGATGTCCCTCAGTTGATGAGTGGATCAACAAGTTGTGGTATTTGTACACAATGGAATTCTATGCTGCTGTCAGAAAGAATGACATCGCCCCATCTGTTAGGAAATGGAAAGACTTAGAAAAAATCATATTAAGTGAAGTAAGCCAGACTCAAAGGAACTTAGGCTCAATGGTTTCCCTCATTTGTCATAATCAGTAGAAACCTTGGGCTCTACTAGCAGAGATCTGCAATAGAGCAAAATCTTGATACATAAGGCCATATAGTATGAAGCTAATTGAAAGGACCTCCAGGATATTGAAACAAAAGCCATATAATGAATGATTGTTGTCCTTAATGTACTATGTTATCTCTCATCTCCTTTGCTGTCCCTTGGTTATCTCATATTGTTACAGTATCTCACTTTGTTATCTGATATATTGAATTTATTTGTATTTGGTTATTTGAAATTTGATAGGGAAGGGGGGAAAACCAAGACGGGTGGGGGGGATGGGGGGGAGGATAATGGGTACCAAGACATGTGAAAGGGTATCAATGTATGTGAATTAATGCACCTTCTATCTGGCAAATATCATGTAACCCTTTTACTAATTACAATAAAAAACTTTTCCAAAAGGAATAACATATGCACAGTATATAAAAAATTCAGCAAAAATAAAAATATAAAGGAGCCAGGAGCAATGGTATGGCTCAAAACGCACCACTATATTTGCCCAACAGATTGTTATCTGCCCCAGCCTCAAGTCTAAGAGTAAAAAAGAGAGTAGGAAACAGGAGGCCACAAGGTACTTTTTTCTCCGCTGTTTTAAGATGCTGAGAGAAAAGATGTTCACCAATCTCCCAAGGGAAATGTCAGAACCTCACTTCAGCCCAGGTAAGCAGGTGGCAAAGTAGTATCACTTACAGAACAACCAGTTGGCCAGGTTTTTCATTAGCATAAGTGAAACCATGATCCAGTTCTTATTTTTCCATGAACAGTTCTGAAAAGTATCAGATATCAGCTACAATAAGGATTGCAACAGAATCTTTCTTTCTTTTCAGCTTTCTTTCTTTCTTTCTTTCTTTCTTTCTTTCTTTCTTTCTTTCTTTCTTTCTTACTTTCGTTCTTTCTCTTTATCCTTCGTTCCTCCTTCCCTCTTTCCCTCCCTCACTCCTTTCTCTCTCTCTTCCTCCCTTCCTCCCTCCATCCTCCCTCTCTCCCCCTCTCTGTCCCCCCTCCTCCTATGTTCTCTCTCTCTCTCTCTGTCTCTGTCTCCGTCTCCGTCTCTCTGTCTCTGTCTGTCTCTGTCTCTGTCTCTGTCTCTCTCTCTCTCTCCCCCTTCTTCCCTCTCTGTTTATTCATGGAGTGCCAGTCTCAGCCTTGAATTTAGGGATTGGACGTTGTCCCTGAGAGCTGTTTTTGTTCAAGGTTACTACTCTACCTCTTGATCCATAGCTCCACTTTGACTTTTGTGGTGCTTCATTGGAGGTAAGAGTGTCATGGACTGATTTTGAGCCATAGTCCTAGGATCTCAGCCTCCCGAATACCTAGGATAACAGGCATGAACCATTGGTTCCCCGTTTAGACCTGTGGTTTATAATTTCTCAGGAAACAAGAGAAGAAGGAGAGAGGAGGGGAAATTGTTTGGTAGATGACCTGCACAGAAGAAAGATGGGAAAGATGTGCCCGATGCCTTGCAATGGAGATGTCTGAGTGGCAGTGTGATCTGTGGATGACACAGCTGCCCCTAGCTCTTAGTATATTTCATTGGCCCTGCTTACCAGAACCTAGTTTCTGGCCTGGAAGGGCACATATGGGCTGGAACCAAACTTCTCATCACCAGAGTAATAAGGACCCAGGATATCAAAATCCTTATGAAAAACAGAGTGCCTAGATAATTTTTGGTAGCATTTGTGATGTCATCTGGAAAACATTTACATTGGTGAAAGTCCCACGATAGACACCAGTGGTCTAACTTTGGGTTGTGGAGAGTTTACAATGGTAAAAGCCACTTTCAACACGGGATGTAAACAGTGTCATTCAAGGTCTTGAGGGCCTCTAACTTATCCACTGCCAACAAACAATTAAACTTAGTTGAATTTGAAACAATCAAAAGAGAAATAATGATTTGACACAGTGTTCAGTTATATATCAGAAGCTGACATCCACACTCTACCACATCCGTTACAATCCAGATCACTACTATGGATTTAATTTCATCAGGCTTCTGTTGCTGTACCTGGGAAGCAGAGAAGGGAGCCTGATCCATAGACAGGGCTTCTTGAAGGATGAAAATAATTTATCATGGGCTTCAGAAGTGCAATAGAAAAGAAAGTCTCAAGAAAGTAAAAATGCATATATTAGTTGCCTTCAGATATTGTCTATAATATTATTTTCATACAAAATATTCACATTCACTAAGTCTGACATGAAAGGCATCATTCAGATTTTAGATTGGAATCTCATCTTTTTCTACACAGTTAATGTGACTTCAGAAGAATGTGTCCTTCAACTTTGTATATTGGTTTGATTTTTTAAATCTTGATGCTTAATCTCACTGATCCTCTCACTGACACTCCTAAAATAAATATGTCGCAAGCATAAAATGTCCCCTGTTCTCCTTTCCTTCAGTTTTCAATAGAGTTAAAAAATACATTATTGGGATGAAACTATGCCTCAAGTAGCCTAGTGCCACTACCTCTTCCTCTAAAGTAAGCCATGTAAGTACCAGGCCTTCCATTCAAATCCCAGTACCACCACCACCACCTGGTAGAGTGATTGCTTAGCATGCACAAAGACACAGATTTGATTACCTAGTACCACATATATAGAAAAGGCTGGAAGTGGTGCTGTGGCTCAAGTGGTAGTGCTTTAGGCTTGAGAAACCCCAAGGACAGTGCCCAGGCCCTGAGTTCAAGCTCCTCACCAGATTAAAAAAAATCTATTTTAAAACGTATAGCAGCCGGGAGTTTGGCCTAGTGGTAGAGTGCTTGCCTAGCATGTACAAAGACCTGGGATTGATTCCTCAGTACCACATACACAGGAAAAAGCTGGAATTGGTGCTGATGCTCAAGTGGTAGAGCTCTAGCCCTGAGAAAATGCAGGACAGTGCTCAGGCCCTGAGCTCAAGCCCAGGACTGGCAAAAAATATAAATATAAAATAAAATGCATATTAGATAAAAGTATATTATAAATATTTGATTTTTAAATTTTCTTTGTATAATGTAAACATAATAAATACAATAAGTAAAATTTTACCACTAAAACTTAAAATAAACTAAGCATTGTACTCAGTGTACACCCTTCAAATTCCAAGATTGAAACATTGCATGTTTAAAATGCCATGTGGTAGACACTAACCACTCATGCCTGGGAGTAGCTGGGATCTGAGAACCTTATTTCAAAACCAGCCCTGGCAGGAAACTCCCTGAGCATCTTTTCTCCAATAAATAAACCTAGAAGTGGTGCCATGACTCAAGTGATCAGCACTCACCTTGAGCAAAAGAAGTTCAAGGACAGCACCCAGGGAAATAGTTCAAACCCCAGGATCAGCAAAAATAATGAAATACAGAAATGCATAAATTCAATATGCTGGGCACCAGTGGTTCATGGCTATAATCTCACCAACTCAGAAAAGAAAGCCCTGCCAAACAGGAAACTCTCACTGACTTTCTTGTGAGAATCATCACCAATTAATCATTATGAAGCTAGAAGTGGAGCTATGGTTCAAAAGGTAAACCACTATCCTTGAGCAAAAATGAAGTTCTGGGCCAGTACCTAGGCCCTAATTTCAAGACCAAGGGCTGCCATACAGGCACATGTACATACACAGACACATACGCATAGAGACACACACACAACACACACACACACACACACACACACACACACACACACACACACACACACGCACGCGCACGTAATAAAAGCCAGATACTGGTTACTCACAGAACTAGCTCCTCAGATGGTTGAGATTTGAGGATCATAGTTTCAATGTTAGCCCTGGCAGATAAATCCAAGAATCTGTCATCTCCAATTTTCCATCAAAAAAAGCCAGAAGCGGAGGTATGGTTCAAGTGGTAGACTTGAGTGCAAAATCTAAGAGAAAATGTGAGGCACTGAGATCAAGCCACAGGAAAAAAAAAACAAAGCAATAAAAATATTCTTACTTAGTCATTGTGCCACTTTTCATACTACAGGAATCATGATTGCTGTTATTTATGGGAACCAAACATTAGAAAATGTTTTCTTGACTACCTTATTTTTGGATGCATATGAAGTTTTAATTCAGTGGTACCTTCTTCATCATGTAGGTCTTCATCATTTTGTTCCACACTTCTTTGTTGATTCTTTGGACTTCGATTTACTTTTTAGAGACAAGAAAATGTCCCTCTTCTCCAGGAAAACTGACTCTTGCAGGATAAGAAGAACAGAAAAGTAATGAAAGCAGAAATGCTGCGTAGACTCTTACATAAAATAGAAGTCTCACCCAGCGGAAATGGAATTCAAGAGTATTTCACTTATTTCTATTCTCAGAAGACTTTTCTTCTCAGAAGCAGATGGGAGTAACAAATCAAGCCTTTAAACACGGAATTGTAAGAGAATTATAATACATAATATTTAAGTGGAACATAATGGCAACTATATCTGTGCACCAAATTTGATCATCTCCACAGCTGATCCTCAGCTACAGTGTAGCTACATTACATCAGCTACAGTGACTTAGTCCTACCCTTCTCAAGAAAGTGAATTATTCTGTACATGCTCTACTGTAATTATGGCCTTGGTAGCAGGATCTTTCTCCACATGACAATCAGCTAAAGTTCTCAAGCATGAGATTTGATTATCATTGTTTTGGTATGAAAAACTAAAACATAATTGTCATAAAATTACCAGAAACCCTTGTTTAATGTTCAAGAGCAATCAGATTTTCATATCAGAGGCACCAGGAGGTGGTTTTTATTGGATATTATCATCAAATAGTTGCAGTAATTTAAGAAAGCTACAGGAGGCCTGTAGGTAGAGGCCTAGTGGTAGAGTGCTTTCCTAGCATGCACAAAGCCCTGGGTTCGATTCCTTGTTATCACATACACAGAAAAAGCCAGAAGTGGTGCTGTAGCTCAAGTGATAGAGCACTAGCCTTGAGAAAGCAAAAAGACAGTGCCCCAGCCCTCAGTTCAAGCCCCAGGACTGGCAAAAAGTAAAAAAAAGAAAAGCTAAGACATAGCACTCAGATTCTGAGTTCAAAAATAAGTTAAATAAACAACTCAATAAGTAAATGTTATTTTAAAAAAGAAAAGAAATCTAAAAATCAAAAAATATCTTCAGCCGGACACAGTGGCTCATGCCTGTAATCCTAGCTACTCACTGATCTGAGGATAAAGGTTTAAAGCCAATCCATGCACAAAAGGACCAAAGACTCTTACCTCTAATTAACTTCTGGAAAACATAAAGTGGGGGTTGGCTCAAGGGTAGGGTGATAGCCTTGAGCTGAAAAGCTCAGGACAGTGCCCAGGCAGAGTTCAAGCCCCATGCCCCCCCCCCCGTACACATTGCATATACACACACACACACACACACACACACACACACACACACACACACACATACACACACACACATACACATATACATCTCTCTTTCTCTCTCTCTCTCTCTCTCCCCCTCTCTCTCTCTCTCTCTCTCTATATATATATATATAAATAATATATATATAAATAAAAAACAAAAGCAAAGGCTATGGATATATATATATATATCCATATATATATTTTGGTCAATCATAGGACTTTAACTCTGGGCCTGGGCACTGTCCCTGAGCTCTTCAGCTCAAGGCTAGCACTGTGCCACTTAAGCCACATCCTATATCTTTAGTGGATATAAGAATCAACAAGGGGACATCTTCAATTGCTAGGCCTTTTTTTCCTCTCAGAGCTTTAAAATGTGAGATTCTGGAGTTATAAATTTAACAAGACCCTGAAATCTTCAATTGTATGAGAAGTCAGATTTCTGAAGCAGACACATGCAATCCACAGTTTGAGAGATGATGTTTTAGAAATTTGTATTGATTTATTTTCTTTACTATAGCCACAAAACAATTTATTGAAATAAGAAACAAAGGAGCACTTTTGTTGCTCTTGTTATTAAGTTTTATTATCACTTTGTATCCTTTCTCCTGTTCATATTTTATAATAAAGGTATAGTGCAAGATATCAAGGAAATAAAAAAAGATCTGGTCCTCTTGGAACAAACACAAGCTTCAGATTGGTGTATACAATAACATTTTACAGATAAAATGAGTTAGGAAATCTATGTGACCAAAACTTAAAGGTTAATTGCACATGATGAGAAGTACCGATTCTATGGAAGAAACAGTACCTATTGTCAAACATAGTATAGATAGACTACATTTTATAGAAGAGGGAAACAGAATAAAGAATGAGAAGACAAGAATTTTAAGAGAATGTAGCACTAGATAGTCTATTATCTTAAAGTGCATTGGAGAATGGGTTTCAGTGTGTTTTCTGACAACAATATCAAGAAATGTCAGCAGAAGATCCAAATATGTATTAGATCTTGTATTTCAGAAATGTATAAATACCAGATATGCTATATCAGCACAATGACAGGTCTATGTGTTTTAGGAGAAAATATTCCACAGACATCTATAGGCTAGGTTAAAAAATGAAAAGACTCAGGCCAGGAGTTTGGCCTAGTGGTAGAGTGCTTGCCTAGCATGCACGAAGACTCAGGTTCGATTCCTCGGTACCACATATGTAGAAAAAAAGCCAGAAGTGGTGCTGTGGTTCAAGTGGTAGAGCTCTAGCCTTGAGGAAAGCCCAAGTACAGTGCTCAGGCCCTGAGGTCAAGTCGCAGGACTGGTTAAAAAAAAAAAGAAAAAGAAAATGAAAAGTCTGGAGACCACAATGCATAGGGACTAATGGTGGTGATAAATACCAAAGCTTGAATATAAAATTAAGATGGGCATTCAGTTCTGAGGAGTCTTGGGATATAGTGTGAAAAATATGAAACCTAAAAGCAGAATTGTCTTCGGGAATTTCTACACTGGGTTTTAGAACACATGTGCATTGATTCAAATAGAGAATAGTAAGAGACAAGAGGCATGATGAGAAAGACCACACTACACTCTGCACTTTGACAACAAGCATCTGTTCAAGGGGCACAACTAAAAACATTACTCAAGATCCAAATCAAAATATCATCCCATCTTGGAATACATACTTTTCCTTACACTCTTTCACCACAAGGCTGGGTAGTGGTTGAGTCAACAGAACAAAAACAAACTTTATGATAAACTTTTATTAGAGGGAATACTGTGTAATGCAACATGAGGATTATCTCAAAATCATCTTTGTACAATTTACCTCTTATCTATTGCAAAATTTTACAACAGACAAGAGTCTTCTAGACTGAATACCTCAGGGATTTATTTTACAAAACTAATTAATATATTAGCAAAGACCATGTACTGTGTAGGTTATCATCACTTGCTCATTTGACATTCTAATCTGCAATTTGTGCATCTGTTCTACCCAGAGCATCTGAAATGTGCATATAGAATTACAAATATGCATCACAGGTAAGGATTTTCTAATGAAATTTCACTATTCTACTGAGATAATTATTTTTTAGAGTTAAGGAAAATCTAAAATAGAATTTTATCAACAGGTATTATTGAAATTACAAGTGCTTTCTATGATTCTGATATTGCTTGTATGTTTAATACATAACTTTTAATCTTTATCTAGGAAGACTTATGTGATCTTTCTGTAGAAGATTTTTCCACTGAATTTTCTAGATATTATGATATGTCTACTATAATGAAAGAACAAATGTCAAAACAGCAGTCTTTTGTAGCATATTTCAAATTGTCCCTGTCATTTTCAAAGTCTCTTGTCCTTTCTGGGTGTTTCCACTGATTCCTTTAACTATGCTTCTAACCACATGATCATCTGTATTCCTCTTAGATATGGGAAGATATGGATAATTACAAATGAATGCAGGCATAGTTTCTTCAAGGAACTTAAAAAATAGTTTCTTCCAAAGAGTATGGTTATATTGTATATGGAATATGCTAGATAAACTGATTTGTCATTGTCCTTTGAACAAGAAGGAAGAGACTTGTCATTCTAAAAGAGATTTCGGAAGTCTCACATTGGACTAAAGAAGAGAACAATGCTCAGTGTTTCTCTAAATTGGTGGATACTGAAAACCTTGATACGTGATTTCAATTTGTTCTTATTCAAGCGATTTAGTCATTACCAGAAACTTAATATGATGCCTTTCACTAAAAATAGTAAACGTTTATGTTCAATTTTATAACTAGCTTATTAATTGTTAACATTTATCTAATAAATGAAAACAGCTCTGAAATAATTGACTATAACACTAATGCATTCTTATAATTTTAATAATCTATAAGTATATTCTTAAAAATATTTCTAACCACTCATGATTTGTTATCAAGTTAATATTTTGATTAATAATCATTTCAATCTCTAGTGTTAGTGTGTGTCTGTGTTTATATATATATGTATATAAACAAATATATATGTGCATTTTACCTATTGATATTTCAAATATATATATTTCACAAGTTTGTAAATTTATGTGTATATAGCTTTATGTCTGCATAAGCCATGTGGTGTGGCTCATTCCTATAATCCTAGCTACTTAGGAGGCTGAGATTTGAGGATCAAAGCCAGCTTGGGCACTAATGACCATGAGACTCTTATTTTAAACTAACCACTACAAAATGAGGAGTGGCGCTGTGGCTCAAGGGGTAGGGTGGTAGGCTTGAGCTGAAGAGCTCAGTGACAACATCCAGGCTCAGAGTTCAAGCCCCAGGACTGACATATACATAAATATATATATATGCAAAAATTGTTATCTTTCTAATTATTCATTTAGAATTCCCATGTATATGCTTATTGTGTTCAGTTAAACATTTCACATTTAGATTATTCAGGACAAGCAATACAGAATCTACAGATTTTCAAACACGCATTTCTGAAGGAGAAGCCTCTGTTTCCAGTGAATGGAGGATGATATCTTTGGTTTAGTGTGACATTTGTGGAAATAGGAGCCATTGTGAGACAAATGCTGCAAGTGGAGGTGTGACTCAAGTTATAGAGCACCAGCTTTGAATCTAAAAGCCAAGCAAGAATATTAGGCCCCTAATGATTTTGTCCTTTCGAGTCCATTGTTTAAAGGATCAAGATATGCATATATAGACTGGCCAAAAAAATTCACCTATATTCCATCAACAAAAGTATGAACAGAGAAAATGTGCCATATGTAGACATGTGGTATTATTCAGGCATAGATTTGTCATTTGCAGCAATATGAATGGAACTGTGTTGGGTGGGGAGTTGCATTATGTTAAGTGAAATAAGCCAAAAACAATAAAACGTAGATGTTAAAATATATAATCAACAATTTATTTTTACATTATATTCACCAGATAGAAGGTGCATTACTTCACATACATTGACACCCTTTCTCATGTCTTGGTCCCCATTTCCCTCCCCCCACCCCGCCCCTCATCTTGTTTTCCTCCCTTCCCTATCCCACTTCAAATAACCAAATACGCATATATAAAAAATATCAGATAACCAGGTGAAATACTGTAACAATATGAGATAACCAAGGGAAAGAAAAAGAGATAAGATATAACATAGTACATAAAGGACAAAAATAATTCGTTATTTGGCTGTTGATTCTATAACTTGGACATCCTTTCATTTAGCGTCATACTATATGGCCTTTAGTGTCTAGGTTTTGTTCTATTGTAAAGGTCTGCTAGAAGAGCCCAAAGATTCTACTGATTATGAGAAACGAGGGAAACCATTGAGCCTATGTTCTATTGAGTCTGGCTTACTTCACTTAATATGATTTTTTCTAAGTCTTTCCATTTCCTTACAAATGGGGCAATGTCATTCTGACAGCAATATAGAATTCAATTGTGATTAAATACCACATCTTGTTGATCCACTCAACAACTGAGGGGCATCTAGGTTGGTTCCATATCTTTGCTATGGTAAATAGTGCTTCAATGAACATCGTTGTGTTAGTGGATTTAGTATGTCCTTGCTTATGGACAACTGGGTAAATGCCAAGTAGTGGAATTGCTGGGTCATAGGGGAGCTCTATGTTTAGTCTTATGAGGAATTGCCATACTGATTTCCATAGTGGTTGAAGGAGTTTGCACTCCCTCCAATAGTGTAGTAGTGATCCCTCCTGGCCACATCCCCTCCAGCATCTGTTGTTATTAGATTTTTTGATCCTGGCCATTCTCACTGGAGTGAGGTAGAATCTTAGAGTTGTTTTGATTTGCATTTCTTTTATGGCCAGAGATGTGGAATATTTCTTCATGTGTCCATAGGCCACTCTTATTTCTTCTTCAGAGAAGACTTTCTTTAAGTCTTTGGCCCATCTTTTAATGGGATGGTTGTTACTTTGGAGATTAGTTTTGGGGTGATTCAATTTTTTGAAATGTTGATATGCTTTAGATATCAGGCCTTTGTCTGTTGTATGGTTAGTGAAGACTTTCTCCCACTCTGTAGGGTTCTAGTTAATTTGCTAGCTATGTCCTTTGTCATACAAAAGCTCTGCAGTTTAATGCAGTCCCACTTATCCAGACCTTCCCTGATTTGTTGTGATACTTGATCTATATTAAGAAAGTTTCTACCTGTGCCAAGGAGACCTAGTGTATCTCCTATTCCTTCTCTTAAAGTTTTCAGTGTATCTACATATACCTCCAGGTCTTTGATCCATTTGGAGTTAATCCTGGTGCAGGGTGACAAAGAAAGTTTCAACTTTGCTTTTCTGCATGTGCTTAACCAGTTCTGCCAGTACCACTTGTTGAAGAGGCCATCATTCTTCCATTCTATTTTTTTTTTGCTCCCTTATCAAAGATTAGGTAGCCATAGGTTTGTGGGTTAATATCTGGGTCCTCAGTTCTATTCCATTGGTCTTCAGACCTATTCTTGTCTCAGTACCAAGCTGTTTTGGTCACAATAGCTCTGTAATAGAGCCTAAAGTTTGGTATTGAAATTCCTCCTGTGCTGTTCTTTCTGCTAAGAATTATGTTTGCTATATGGGGTCTTTTATTATTCCATATGAAATTTTGGATTGCTTCTTCAATTTCTTTAAAGAATGACACTGGGATGTTGATGGGTATTGCATTGAATTTGTAGATAGCCCTTGGCAAGATTGCTATTTTCACGATGTTAATTCTTCCAATCCAGAAGCATGGGAGGTTTTTTCCATTTCCTCAGTTCTGCTTTAATTTCCTTTTTCTTGGTTTTAAAGTTTTCATCATAAAGGTCCTTTACATTCTTAGTTAAGGTAATTCCTAGGTACTTTATTTTCTTTGAGGCTATTGAAAAAGGAGTTGCTTTCCTGAGTGTTGCCTTGTTCCTTCACTGTTGGCATAGAGGAAGGCAATTGATTTTTGAGAGTTAATTTTATACCCTGCTACCTTGCCAATTTTTGAATCAGCTCAAGTTTCTTGGGAGTGGAGCCTATAGGGTTCTTTAAATACAGAATCATGTCATGCAAAAGGGAACGTTTCACTTACTCTTTCCCTATTTGGATCCCCTTTATGGTAACTTCTTGCCTTATTGCCCTGGGTAGGAATTCTAATACTATGTTAAACAGGAGGGGAGAGAATGGACATCCTTGTCTTGTAGAATCAGCAATTTCATGCTTTGTTTATGGGTGGATTCTAATTCTTATACAAGTGTTTCCACTGAAAGATAAAACAAAGAAACAACAACAACAATATGACAAAAACCCTGAAAATGAGAGACTGAACAATTTCAAAGACATCACTGAGTGGCAGACAACACTGAAATCAGATTCAAATTGGGAAGTCAAAGACCTGTATCCAAAACCTTTCTCTAGGAAAATTGAATATTGAAGACAAAGAGGTAAAGATTTAAATACAAGTCTCTTAATTCATTCAGCTGCATACTCATTCCAAAGTTATTTCCTCCATAGAAAGAATCCAATTCTCATTTCAAAAGCACTTGTAATGCTCTGACACTTAATCTGAATTTTTTAAATATAATGTACCACATACTGTGCTTGCCAAAAATGTAAAAGCTGTGTCAAACCAGGTCTCTTAGGCCTGAATATTAGCATGTGCCTTATCTTTGCTAATCCACAACAGAAGGTCTGCATCAGGAGAGTCTGCTTCAAGGAGTCAAAGCTCCTTTGCAGCAGCAGGACCCACTGCAAAACCATCACATCTGTGTTGGTCAGTGCTGTATTCTCAGTCTCCTGAGGAGATTGGGAATAAAGTCCTCCCACTGTGAAAGACAAAGTTCAGTCTTTGCACCCGTTTTCTTTCACTTATCTGAAACCTCATTTCTTCAATCTTTCCTTATGGAAAGGCAGTCAGTCTGGGAACTCAAAACTCATGGCACTACTCCTAACTAATAAGCAGAATGAGAGAAGAACAATCTGGATTCAAGACCATAGTGGCCATGTTCAGGAGCCCCTATTTTAAAAAACAGCCAGAAAAACAAAACAATAACACAACAACAACAAAAATAAGTAAAAAATGGGCTAGAGGTTTGGTGGGTGTTTAGTGGTAGAGAACCAGCTTATTCAGCACAAAGCCTTGAGTTCAAGCCCTAGTACCCTCAAGAATACATACATACATACATACACACATACATACATACATACATACATACATATATAGATTCAATAAGACAAACCTGTGATTTCTCTTTTCTGTAACAAATTTTGATAAGGACTTAAGGGTATCTTCATGGAGTTCCTTCAAACCTTTTAAATAAATCCATGGAATTCCTGTCTTCCTTCTGCAGAAATATATATCTCTGCCCATACAACTAGTTCATCCTCATGAGTATCAAAAACTATAATGTTTCTGACTTTTATTTTACATTTGAGACAACAAATTAATCTGACTCAAATTTTGAGGGACCAGTTTGCTCCCAAGAAATGATACCTTCACACATGGTGGGTTGAATAGTGAGAGAATCAACCAGAACTAAGTCTGTCCTCTAGTTTGGATGAATACGCCAATTCCATTTTATTAGATAGTAGACATGTTTACTTGCTGCTCTTGAGAGGACCCCCAAATTGGTTTTCTAATATTCTATATTCTTGAAATGATATTCAAAAACAAAGGGTAGCCAATATTATAAATGCCCCACCAAGACTTATCTCCTAAGAATGAGCTACTTATTGTTTTGATAAAATAGTTACCAAAATTCTAATTTTATGTGAAGAGGAAACAAAATAGTTTGATGTCAAAATTATCTACTTCATCAAATTCTTTTTTTTAATTTTGTGAAGAATAGACCTTGTTGCCATTTTTTCTAAATTTGACTTTTAATATGATATACAGGAGATAATTACTGATGGAAGAAACATACATCTGGAATGTAGAGTGCTGAAGCATAACCTATCTAATGTGGACATTAAATTCACACTGTGAGAATATGAAAATAAATTACCATCTTCATTCTTGATGCATACAAATTTCCATAGACATTGCACCCTAGATAAACATCCACAGTTACTAATCACCTATGCTCCTCTTCTGAGAGTAAGCTGAGAATGTTGTTTATTTCATAACATGGATAAAAATAATAGCAAATTAAAACTGTAGACCATAGTTTCTATAATGTACAAGTATATTTTAGGGCATAATTACTTATTTTGTTATCTATTACCAGCTTGATTCTTTTCTGTCTAGTCTCCAGTCTTCCTCCCTCATCTGGAGGTTGATATGGATGGTCTCCATCAGAGGGCTGTTTTGCCTTTGGATTAAGCCTGGATCATCATCCATTGATGAGAATTCAGCTGGGGAGAGAGTTCTGGATATCCACTTATTTCTCTTCCTGTTGAGTCACATTCTGGTAGTAGCTGCATTGCTCTACCCAAAACAGTAATTCCTCTATAAACAGATACCGAGGGCCTGCGGATCGCTTTTTGTCTAGGCTTTGAGGCTCAGAATGGAAATAGCTGCCTGAACTCAATGGAAAAGCATTCAAGAGCAGTTTTGATATGCAAGAGATAAAAAATTGATGAGTTCGAAGAAAAGAAATGAAATCTAAACAAATTCTAAGACATTTATTAAAAAAACTATCAATTTGCACACAACTGGAATCTGAAAGGTGACATGATAGAAAAAGATTGCCTGAAGAAAAAGAAGCTGCATTTCTTTTTTGTATTTGAGGAACAACATGCAAATGCATAAACAGAATCTACAAACTCCAAGTAGGAAAATTACAGGAGGGAATTATTAAAAGGAATAAGAGAATTTTGATAGATAAATGTTAGGAAGCTTCAATAGGGTTATCATGGGATTTGTTAGAAAACTCAATCCAGTCAAGAAAACTGTGAAATCACACATTTAAGTGCTGAAGAAATAATGAACTGTGAATTCTTTCAAAACCCAGTCAAATAAGTTGGGATATTTGAAGTATTTTATGATAAATTTAAAAAGAATTTTTATTACCATACTTAAGAAATTCTTAAAGAAATGCTACCATGAGGGAAGGGTTTGAGGGAAGGAGGCTGAAATATGTGAGTATGGTGAGAATGCTCTAAATATTGTACTCATACACTCACATGTTGAATTGCAATTATTATTAATTATAACAAACAAACAAAAAATGCATGTCCTTTCACTTCCTATTAGGCCAAGTTGGCTAAATAAAGGGTGAGCAAATTACAAAGATTCAAACAGGAAATGTAATCAGAGTACAATTATTTTATTTTACTAGACTAATTGTTAATTCTACTTGATCATGAAATGACGATGCTAAGCTCAGCTCATCCCTATAGTCCCAGTCACTAGACTGGCCAAGGCGAAAGAATCACTTGAGCCCATGACAATATGGCAATGAAAGGACATTTTATCCCAAGTAAGAACAAACCCCAAACAGAATAGATAAAGAAATTAAATAATTGGTCTCCTTGAATATATTAATGAGAAGAGCACTGAGAGAAGTCCCAATCCATTGTTTGGGCTTCAAAAATTACACTAAATAATTCTGTCTCTTTGAGAAGGCCTGACCTGGGCACTGCCGCTCATGGCTATAATCCCTGTTACTCAGGAGTCTGAGATCTGAGGATAGAAGTTCGGAGCCAACACAGCTCAAAATGGTAGAAGCACTAGCCTTGAGCGAAAGATCTCAGGGATAGCACCCAAGCCCTGAATTCAAGTTCCACAATAAAAAAGAAAAAAAAAGTTCCTATTTCCCTCCAGCATTACATAAAGAACATTTTAAAGGGGAAATGTACTTAAAAGTGACCTGAGAACATGTTGGTTTAAGTATCTCTGCTTTCTGTGTGGAGATGGAGGCAGCATGTATTGCAGATGAAGTGTGGATACAATATGCATTTGTTTGTGTGACCTGCAAGAATAACTAATATGCTTCCAAGCTGTAAGAATCACTTTATCCAGATACAAACAGCATTTTTTGTATTTGTCTAATGATGCCCATCTCCAACCACTCCCAGCGTCTCCTCTTAAGGCTCATTCACCCAGACAATGGACTTCCTAGGAAGAGGGAGGAGACCTGAACACCTAGAGCTAATTAATCCTAAATTTACTTTCAGCCTTATCAGTACCTGCATTGAGTATAGAATGCCCTGATTTTAATCCAGTTTGAGTGCTTGCACTAGATACAGTGAGATAACTTCATCTGAAAAACAAAAATAGAGGAATAAAAACATATGAGAAGCAAAATAAAAACACTAAGGAAGAAAAACACAGGAAATTATCTAGCAAGAAGGAAATTGCAAGGAGGAGTATTTGCTCAGAGGCTCAGTTACTCCTAGAGCCCATGTTAAATGTAGCTTTATATCACTGAGTTCAAACCCATTATTAATCTTGGTTACTTCTTTAACACTCTCTGAGAGAATCTTCTCATATAAAAATGAGAATGTTTATAACTACCAGTCTTGATTTCTAAGGGACTTGGTTTACTAACAGCATCGATGCTGGCAAAAAAATCTTTGAATAAATATGACATTACTTGATGAACCTCATCTCTGAAGTAAATTTGAGAAGACAGGCACAGTTTCTGGCATTATTTCCATTGAGAAAAAAAAGAAAAAAATAACAATTTGGGCAAAAGCTATGCAAATGTACATGTGTCAACTCACAAACTCAATGAGAAGAGGAACTTAACTTGTGTTATTACTCCAGAAGCTGGTGCTGCAGCTAGCATGTAGGTTATTTGTGGCTATATTAAAGATTTGCTGAGGTGAAGGCTCTCTGCCAACCTGCTCTTGGCATGAATCTGTGCTAGAGCATAGAATTCACAGAGATAAATTGAGCACATGCTTAAATTTGGCATTAACAACTGCCAAGACAGGGAGAGAAGGAATCCATGGGGAAGACACAGCACAATGGAGTGTTGTAGAGATTATATGCAGCAGAAAGCACTTCCATCAACATCCCTGAAGAGACAAAGGCCAGCTGTCATTTATTGGATGCAACAAGAAATGCCAGTGTATCATTCCCATAGCTCACATCATAGCTTTTGAGCCACACATTTTTTCCCTATATCTCTGCTTTCTTTTTATAAGTATACATTAATTATAAAATGAATAAATTGTCATAACATCATACATGGATATTCCCTTGAATGTGAAGTCTACCTTTGGTCTGGTGGTCATTTTTCAGATATTAATTCTTTTTCTAAATTTTATTTTATTATAATATATATTGTGGGTCATGGGCGCTGAGCTCATGTGAACTCAGGCTGGGCACTGTCTGTGAGTTCTGCAGCTCAAGGCTACCGCCCTAGCCGAGAGCCAAGCCCTACTTCTCCTAGAAGTAGGAGAAGTCAATCTAGAGATTGCCTGGATATAAGAGGCTCAGGTTCATTTGTTGGCTTTGAACCTTGATCCTCAGATCTCAGCCTCCTGAGTAGCTAGGATTATAGGCAGATATTAATTCTATAAAGCCAAAATATGGGTAGTGGGTTGCCCTACTGGTGCTTCTTTAATTTCTTTCTTCAAAGTTCTTCTTCGAGTGTATGCTTATCCAAAGGGTTGAACTAAAGACTACAGTACTATTCCTGAGGGGTTTTTTTTGTTGTTGTTAATAACTAATGCACTATTGCTCAAGTGACTGCACTACTTTCAGATTTTGGTGATTAATTGGAGATCCTACCCAGATTATATTTCCACAATAACCCTCATATCTCAGCCTCCTGAGTAGTAAAGACTACAGGCATGAACTCTCAGCTTCCAACATTTTTTCCATATATTTTTATTGTAATTAATAGAAGGGTTACATGATATTTGCCAGATACAAGGTGCATTAATTCACATACGTTGATACCCTTTCACATGTCTTGGTCCCCATTTCCCTTCCCCCCACCCCCACCCCTCATCTTGTTTTCCCCCCTTCCCTATCCAATTTCAGATAACCTAATACAAATACATCCAATATATCAGGTAACAAAGTGAGATACTGTAACAATATGAGATGACCAAGGGACAGCAAAAGAGATGAGAGATAACATAGTACCTTAAGGACAACAATCATTATATGGCTTATGTTTCTATATCCTAGAGATCCTTTCATTTGACATTCTACTATATGGCCTTTTGTATCAAGGTTTTGCTCTATTGCAAATCTCTGCTTTGAGAACCCAAGGTTTCTACTGATTATGACAAATGAGGGAAACCATTGAGCCTAAGTTCCTTTGAGTCTGGCTTACTTCACTTAATATGATCTTTTCTAAGTCTTTCCATTTCCTAACAAATGGGGCAATGTCTTTCTCTCCCTCTCTCTCTCTCTCTCTCTCTCTCTCTCTCTCTCTCTCTCTCTCTCTCTCTCTCTCTCACACACACACACACACACACTCGCACACACATTTTGGAGAATCGACTTGAAAGTAACTCATTTAACTCCTTAAAAAATATCTGTGCTGCTGTCAGAAAAAACGACATCGACCCATCTGTTAGGAAATGGAAAGACTTAGAAAAAATCATATTAAGCGAAGTAAGCCAGACTCAAAGGAACTTAGGCTCAAGGGTTTCCCTCATTTGTCATGATCAGTAGAAACCTTGGGCTCTACTAGCAGAGATCTGCATTAGAGCAAAATCTTGATTCATAAGGCCATATAGTATGAAGCTAATTGAAAGGACCTCCAGGATAGTGAAACAAAAGCCATATGATGAGTGACTGCTGTCCCTTGGGTATCTCATGTTGTTAAAGTATCTCACTTTGTTATCTGATATATTGAATTTATTTGTATTTGGTTATTTGAAATTCGATAGGGAAGGGAGGAAAACTAAGATGGGTGGGGGGGGCGGGGGGAGGGTAATGGGTACCAAGACATGTGAAAGGTTATCAATGTATGTGAATTAATGCACCTTCTACCTGGCAAATATCATGTAACCCTTTTATTAATTACAACAAAAATATATATAAAAAACAAGCAACAATAAAAAAAACAAATACAAATATATCCGATATATCAGGTAACAAAGTGAGATAGTGAAACAATAATGAGATAACCAAGGGACACCAAAAGAGATGAGAGATAACATAGTACCTTAAGAACAACAATCATTCATTATATGGCTTATGTTTCTATGTCCTAGAGATCGTTTCATTTAGCGTCCTACTATATGGCTTTTTCTATAAAGGTTTTGCTCTATTGCAAATCTCTGCTAGGAGAGCCCAAGGTTTCGACTAATTATGACAAATGAGGGAAACCATTGAGCCTAAGTTCCTTTGAGTCTGGCTTACTTCACTTAATATGATCTTTTCTAAGTCTTTCCATTTCCTAACAAATGGGACAATGTCATTCTTTCTGACAGCAGCATAGAATTCCATTGTGTACAAATACCACATCTTGTTGATCCACTCATCAACTGAGGGACATCTAGGTTGGTTCCATATCTTTCCTATGGTAGATAGTGCTTCAATGAACATCATTGTGCTAGTGGATTTAATATGACCTTGTTTCTGGACAATTGGGTAAATGCCAAGTAGTGGAATTGCTGGGTTATAGGGGAGGTCTATGTTTTAGTCTTTTGAGGAACTGCTATATTGCTTTCCATAGTGGTTGAAGGAGTTTGCATTCCCACCAACAGTGTAGTAGTGATCCCTCCTGGCCACATCCCCTCCAGCACCTTTTGCTATTAGTTTTCTTCATCCTGGCCATTCTAACTTGAGTTAGGTGGAATCTTAGAGTTATTTTGATTTGCATTTCTTTTATGACCAGAGATGTTGAGCATTTCTTCATGTGTCTAAAAGCCATTTTGGTTTCTTCTTCAGAAAACTCTCTATAAGTCTCTGGCCTATCTTTTAGTGGGATGGTTGTTTCTTTGGAGATTAGTTTTGGATTGATTCAATTTTTCGAGCTGTTGATACATTTTAGATATGAGGCCTTTGTCTGTTGTATGGTTGGTGAAGATCTTCTCCCACTCTGTAGGCTTCCTACTTAGTTTACTAGCTATGTTCTTTGCCATACAAAAGCTCTGCAGTTTAATGCAGTCCCACTTATCCAGCCTTTCTCTGATTTGTTGTGATTCTTGGTCCTTATTAAGAAAGTTTCTACCTGTGCCAAGGAGATCTACTGTAGCTCCTATTCCTTCTTGTAAAGATTGCAGAGTGTCGGCTTTTACCTCCAAGTCTTTGATCCATTTAGAGTTAATTCTAGTGTAGGGTGACAAAGAAGGATCCAACTTTAGTTTTCTGCAGGTGCTTAACCAATCCTGCCAGTACCACTTGTTGAAGAGGCTATCTTTCTTCCATTTTATTTTTTGGCTCCCTTGTCAAAGATTAGGTGGCCAAAGGTCTGTGGTTTAATATCTGGGTCCTCAGTTCTATTCCATTGGTCTTCAGGCCTGTTCTTGTGACAGTACCAAGCTGTTTTGGTCACTGTAGCTCTGTAATAGAGTCTAAAGTTTGGCATTGATATTCCTCCTGGGCTGTTATTTCTGCTAAGAAGTGTTTTTGCTCTATGGGGTCTTTTATTGTTCCATATGAAGTTTTGGATTGCCTCTTCTATTTCTTTAAAGAATGCCATTGGGATATTGATGGGTATTGTGTTGAGTTTGTAGATAGCCCTTGGCAAGATTGTCATTTTCACGATATTGATTCTTCCAATCCAGTAGCATGGGAGGTTTTTCCATTTCCTCAGTTCTGCTTTAATTTCCTTTTTCAGGGTTTTAAAGTTTTCATCAAAAAGGTCCTTTACATTTTTAGTTAAGGTAATTCCTAGGTACTTTATTTTCTTTGAGGCTATTGCAAAAGGAGTTCCTTTCCTGATTGTTGCCTCATTCCTCTCACTGGTGGCATAGAGGAAGGCAGTTGAATTTTGAGGGTTAATTTTATACCCTGCTACCCTTCTAAAGTTTTAAATCAGCTCAAGGAGCTTGGGAGTAGAGTCTATAGGATTCCTTAAATACAGGATCATGTCACCTGCAAAGAGGGAAAGTTTTACTTCTTCTTTCCCTATTTGGATCCCCTTTATGCTTGCTTCTTGCCTTATTGCACTCGCTAGGAATTATAATACTATGTTAAAGAGGAATGGAGAGAGTGGGCATCCTTGTCTCATTCCTGATTTTAGAAAGAATGGCTTTAGCTTTTCGCCATTAAGTGTCATACTAGCTGTGGGTTTGTCATACACAGCCTTTATTATATTGAGGAATGTTCCATGGATTCCTAGTTTCTCCAGAGCTTTTAACATAAAGGGGTGTTGGATCTTGTCAAATGCCTTTTCTGCATCTATTGAGACAATCATGTGATTTTTGTCCTTGCTCCTGTTGATGTGTTGAATTATATTAATTGATTTGCATATGTTGAACCAGCTTTGCCTCCTTGTGATGAAAACTGTTTGATCATAGTGTATAATTTTTTTGATGAGTTGTTGTAGATGGTTTGCCAGTATTTTGTTGAGAAGTTTTGCATTGATGTTCATCAAAGAAATAGGTCTATAGTTCTCTTTCTTTGAAGAATCTCTGTCTGGTTTGGGGATGAGGGTTATACTGGCTTCATAGAATGAGTTTGGTAAAGAGCCTTCATTTTCAATTTCATTGAAGAGCTTGAGAAGTATTGGTGTGAGCTCTGCTTTGAAGACCTTATAGAATTCAGCTGTGAATCCATCTGGCCCTGGGCTTTTCTGAGGTGGAAGTTCTCTTATTGCCATTTCTATTTCAGTGCTTGAAATAAGCCTGTTTATTTGAGATAGTTCTTCTTGGTTTAGTGTGGGTATGTTAATATTGGCTAGGAATTCATCCATTTCTTCTAGATTCTCAAATTTGTTGGCATACAGGTTTGAGAAGTATTCCCTCATGATACTTTGGATCTTGGTAATTTCTGTCCTGATATTACCATTTTCGTGTGTGATTTTGTTTATTTCGGTATGCTCCCTTCTCTTTTTTTGGTAAGATTTGCAAAGAGTTTGTCAATTTTGTTAATTCTTTCAAAGAACCAACTCCTTGTTTTTTTGATTCTTTCTATAATTTTTTTGGATTTCAATTTATTTAATTCTGCTTTGATTTTAATAATTTGCTTCCTTCTACTTGGATTAGGGTTGGTTTGTTG
Source organism: Megascapheus bottae (assembly GCF_031878675.1). Lineage (NCBI taxonomy): Eukaryota > Metazoa > Chordata > Mammalia > Rodentia > Geomyidae > Megascapheus > Megascapheus bottae. The sequence continues at coordinate 28,896,673 of NC_143513.1, read as the reverse complement.
CTCTTTATCCAGGAGCTTAAGGTGACACATTAAATTGTTGGTTTGCAATTTTTCCAATTTGCTATTGCAGGCACTCAGAGCTATGAATTTTCCTCTGAGTACTGCCTTTGCCGTGTCCCAAAGGAGCTAGTATTTTGCGTGCTCCTTTTTGTTAAATTTCATAAACTGTTGGATTTCTGCTCTGATCTCTTCAATGACCCATGGGTGATTCAACAATGTATTGTTCAATCTCCATGAGTTACAGGGTTTTCATTGGTGGAGTTGTGTGTTCAGTTCCAATTTGATGCCCTTTTGGTCTGAGAGAGTGCAGGGAATAATTTCACTGTTTCTGAATCTATCCAGGTTTGTTTTATGGCCTAAAATGTGGTCTATTTTGGAAAATGTTCCCTGTGCTGCTGAGACAAACGTATATTGTGTTGTTGCTAGGTGGAATAATCTGCAGATGTCTGTTAGATCTAGTTGGTCTATATGGTTGTTCAATTCTAAGGTTTCTCTGTTGAGTTTTTGCCTTGTTGTTCTGTCCAAAGCTGAGAGTGGTTTGTTAAAGTCACCAACAATCACTGTGTTTCGATCTATGTATGGTTCAGGGAAAGTTAAGTTTGCTTGATGAAGTTTGGAGCTCCGGGATTCAGTGTGTAGATATTTAGGATGGTTATGTCCTCCTGGAGGAAAGATCACTTTAGTAGTATGTAGTAACCTTCTTTGTCTTTTTTCACTAATTTTAGTTTGAAATGTATTTTATCTAATATGAGGATGGCAACTCCAGCCTGTTTATGGGGGCCGTTAGCTTGATAGAGTTTATTCCAACCTCCCATTTTCAAAAGGTTTTTGGTTTTTTTGGTAAGATGTGTCTCTTGAAGATAGTAGAACGATGGATCCTGTTTTTTGATCCAACTAGATAATCTATGCCATTTAATTGGAGAGTTAATTCCATTGATATTGAGAGTCAGGACTGAGAAATGTTTATTAGTTCCTGCCATTTTTACAAGCTTTCATTAGGGTCTGTGTCTTGATAGTTTTTGTGGTACTTAGATTTTATGAGTTTTAGGTGCCATGTCTTTCTCTCTTCTGCATTGTCTAACCTGCTATCAAAGCTATCTACTTTATTCCTCATCTCCCTTGCTTCTAATTGCTCATTTTTGATGCCTTGCATCTCTTGTTTTAGATCATATATGGATTTCTTTAACTCCCTGATTTCCATTTTAGCGGTTAGCTCAGCAGTTTTATTCTCTTTGGACATTTGTTGGAGTTCAGTCACCTTTTTGTTTGTGGATTCTATGAATTCATTCATTTTTCTTTGAAAAACCTTTATTATGGCCTCTTTTATGGCTTCCCCTTTTTCACATATCACCTTGTTTATGGTTTCCTCTTGTTTAGCTGTGGCTTCCTCCCTTATTTATTTATGTTTTCACATTTTTCATTACTGATGTTTATCAATTGCATTTGTATAGCACTTGGAAGGCTCTCCTCTAGAGTTGCCACTGATGGCTCCATTGCCTGTTTATGTTGGGTGGGAGATGCTATTCCTTGATTTGACATTTTTCTTGAGTTTCTTGTTCTGCCCATTTGAGGATGGAAGCAAGATTAATACTAAACAAGATTATAATTTTTCAGCTATAACAAACCTAGACCTTTTTAGCTGGCTGACAATATATATTAGCTCTTTTAGATTAGTAATAACACTCTCTCTTTCTTTTTTTTTTTTTTTTTGCCAGTCCTTGGCTTGAGCTCAGGGCCTGAGCACTGTCCTTGGACTTTCTCAAGGCTAGAGCTCTACCACTTGAGCCTCAGCACCACTTCTGACTTTTTTCTATGTATGTGGTACCGAGGAATCGAACCCAGGTCTTCATGCATGCTAGGCAAGCACTTTAACCACTAGGCCAAACTCCCGGCCCCTCTCTCTTTCTTTTTGTACTCTTACATACAAATCTAATACAATCACAGATGACCAATTTATGACCAAAACAATAAGCCCCTCAATCCAATCTGTATTGTATTTAAGTCCCTCTGAGTATAATTGAACACCTAGATACACAACACTGCTCAACAACCATCAAATGTAGATCCATGCATTACAATAGTTGAAGGATGAACAGAAGACCAGAGATAGAAAAATAATATGAAAGACGATAAGGGAGGTAGGAAAAGAATAATACAGGAGTGTAAGAATATTATAGTAATGAAGAAAGGGTATCGTGTAAGGATAACTGACCTAAGGTGTTAAACAGGTAGAGTATTTGTGTGGAAAGTTTAGATGAACTTAGATAAAACTTGTCAAAATGAGAAGAATAGTAAGAAGAATACATAGAGAAAAGAGAGAGGTTGATATAGGAGATTTCAATGATACCAATTTAAGAAAGAAAAGAAAAAAAAGAAAAAAGAAACAAAGAAGCAAGAAAAAAACAGAACACACACACACACACACACACACACACACACACACAATGAAAACAAAAACAAAACAAAAGAAAAAAAAAAGAAAAAAGGTGGGGGGAGATTCCTCACTGTTCTGAGTTCTTACCCGAGAGATACTAGGGATGAGAGCCCTGAGTTTAAAAAGCAGGTGACTGTATTGATATGGATATCATTTTTGTTCAAACTATACCCAGAGCTGTCACTGTGTTTTTGGGAAAGACCACAGTGACAGCAGGATTGCGGGAAAAGAAAGGAGAAAAAAGAAAAAAAAAAGGAATGAATCATAACATTAGAAAAAAGGGTGTAGGTTAAATGGCAAAGAGAAAAATAAGAACATTTAAAAATGCCAATGAAATGGGGTAAAAAAAAAAGGTTAAAAAAGAAAAAGGGTATTCTTCAGGGTTTTTTTTGTTTTTTGTTTTTTTTTTGGTAGGGGGCAGGATATGAAACTTGTGTCTCCACTAAATTCGGGATCTAAACACTCCACAAAGTCTTTTTCTCTTATGATTTGGCTTTGCAGTTTTTCGAATGAGATTGCTTGTTTGGTAAAACAAAGCTGAAAGATCCACGGGCGGCTTTGTTTACCAGGTCTGGGGGCGCTGCAGGGGAATGGACTTCAGCAGCGCTGGGACCGGATTTCTGGCTAAGGGATCTCTGGGAAATCCTTTGCCAGTTAGATGGCGCTCTTAGCAACACCTCTCAGGCTCCAATTGCTTTGGCCTGGGTCATTGCCAGCAGTGGAGATGGCGCTGCTCTCAGATGGTGGGGGAGGGGCTCCCTCCTAATGCTGTTCCCGGAGCAGAAGTGGAAACTTCTTGGAGCTACTCACAAATTGCTGGATTCTCCGGTTCCGTGAAGCTGGCAGGTCTGTGCATGGCCGGGTGTTGGCTCTGGGCTCGCGCAGGCTCTGTGTGGCTCTGTCTGCAGCCGGCGGGTCTGTGCTGCTGTGGAGCGCTTTCTCTGCTCTGATTCAGAAGAGCCTTTGTCTCTAGGCCACTCCATGGCGGAGCTCCATGCTCTCTTTTCACTCTGGTATTCTTCCTTTTTTTCCTTATTTTCCTCTCTGCCTGAGTTCTCTGTGGTCCTAAAGCTAACTTAGGATCAATTTCTGTTAGAGGACTGTCTCCTGCACTGCCAGCACATGAATCTTGGCAGGAGCTCACCCTGAACCACCGCCATCTTCCGCCGAATCCCAGCTTCCAACTCTTTAAAGTTGTATAGCTTTCCTTGCCAACAGCCTTTATTTCAGTGTTTAGGTTCAATACTATATTTTTGAGGCAATTGCAAATCAAGTTTGTCTCCCAATTTTCTTCTCCTACTCATTGTTGGTAGGCAGAAAATGTACTTTTTTTTCCTGTGAACTGAGTATTTATCAGTTCCAGTTTAGAAGTAGAGTTTTTAGGATTCTTTTAGAAATATCACTGGAATATAAGGGAAAACTGACTTTTATCCTCCCTATTTGGATCAATATTCTTTCTCTTAGCATTTGGCTTTGGCTAGAAATTCCAGTACTGTATGAATGTGAGTGACTTTGTCTTGTTCCTGATTTTAGGGAAATATTTCAATTTTTTTCCTGTTTAGGTTGGTGTTGAATACAGGAGTTTTCCAAGTAGTCTTCATAAGATTCAAACTATCAATTCCTAGGGTCCTCAGGACATGTAATGGAATGTTGAGTTTTGTCAGACTCTGCATCTATTGGCAGGATCATGTGATTAGGGCCTTGGATTTTGTTTATGTATTATATGTATTGATAACATTCCTATGAGTCAGCCTTACATCCTTGGGGTTAATCCTACTTGACCACTGTGTACAATTTGTGGTGTGTGTGTGTGTGTTTTCTTTTACCTGTGGCTTGAACTCAGGCTGTGTAACCCTTTCTGAGCTTTTGTGCTCAAGGCTGGTGTTCTACCACTTGAGCCACATTTCTACTTCCAGCAGACATTTCTGTTTAGACTGCCTTTGAATAGGAATCTTCAGATTTCAACCTTCTGGGTCACTTGTGTGAACAAACTACTTGCATCTGAGAATTATTTTTTTATTTTTTACCAGTCCTGCGATTGAGCTCAGGGGCTGAGCACTGTCCTTGGACTTTATCAAGGCTAGAGATCTACCACTTAAGCACCACTTCTGGCTTTTTTCTGTGTATGTGGTACCGAGGAATCGAACCCAGGTCTTGGTTCATTCTAGGCAAGCACTCTACCACTAGGCCAAACTCCCAGCCCAACCTGACAGTTTTTTTAATTAGTTGTTAAATTCAGACAGCAAATATTAGATTGGATAGATTTGTACCTATGCTCAACAAAACAATTATGTATTTGTTCTGGATTAGTTTTGTTTTTTGTTGTCATGGTGGTTGTTTCCAAGTACCTTTCTGGTTTTTAGATGCATGTAATAATGCCATCACAAAAGAAATTTCACAGTGATCCCTCAAATTCTATTTCATCAAAACTTGTGGAGAGTATTAATTTGGGTCTTTCATTCAGTGAGTTGGAGAAATTGGCTATGAACTCATCAGGCCCTGGCTTTCTTTAATTAGGAGATTTTTTATTGCCAATTAAGTGTTGTTACTTGTTATAGATCTATTTTAACATGGTTTATTGCTTTGGCACAATTTTGGTAGGGATGCCTGCATTTCTACTAGATTTTCCAATTTGTTTGAATAAAGCTCTGGAAAGTATTTCAGAGTTTATGTCCTCAAATGCAACTACATTGCTGTAATATTCCCTTAGTCATTTCATATTTTATTGTTTTGTATGTTTTCTCTTCTTGAACAATGAAAAAGAGAAAAAAAAATGAATCAAGAAATAACTTCACATAGTGTGGTTTCTTTTTCTGTTAACCTCAAAAGGTTTTCCATTACTGACAGGATATAGGGGCTACTTCAATTTTTTCATATATGGCGAGACTTGCTTTGTGACTTAGACCACTATTATTTGTTTTAAAAATTCCATGGGCTCCTCTTGATGAAAATGTGAATTTTCCAGCATTGGGAAGAAATGCAGTAAAGATATCTCTTTGTTTCATTGTTCTAAGTCTGAGGATTCTTTGCGTTTTCCAGATCTATTAGCGACAATGGGGTGTTGAAGCCTCCAACTATTGCATTTTGGTCTGTATGTTTTTACTACCATGTATTTTAATTGCATGTATTTAATTCCAATAATGTATGCTCCTCAAAATTGGTTGCACTGACAGTTGGGCCATAAAGGTTAAGACTTGTTATATTTTCCTAGTGGTGAGTTCTCTTTTTTTTTTTAACATGAATTGTTCTTTTCTATAAATTTATTTTGTCATCTGTAATTATTGCTACACATTTCTGTTTTGGGTGTCTACATTCTTGTTTCAGGTGTTTACATTCTTGCACTATAAGATAGTATTTATTTGACAGATAAATGTGTTTCTTATGAACAAATGCTGATTGGCTCTGGACCTTTGATTCCACTCACTATTCTGGTTTTGTTGTTGTTGTTGTTGTTTAGATTAGAGAATTGTGTTCATTAAAATCGTGTGTGAGAATTAATTGCAAATTCCTATTGTTTCCAGATTCCTGCCTAAATATAGCTCCCCTATACTTATGCATACATTGGGAATTATATGTTTTCTTCGTTTTTTATTTTTTCATGTTTATGAACCTCTTCTCGGTTCAGGATATTTTTGTATATCTTTGGTAGTCCTGCTTTAGTGGCAACATACTGTTTTAGTTTTACTTTATCATGAAATGCAATTGTTATTAATATTATTTTTTTGCCTTTACTTTTGAATAAAAGCTTCTCTGGGTATCATATCTTGGGCTGGAAGTTGGATATCTGAGTGCTTGAAACACAGCCTTCCAAGTACCCTCTCCATTTTTGTTGTTGTTTGTTTCTGTTAAGAAATAGTGGCATTTTTCTGATGGGTTTTCCTATATGTAAGAATCAATTGCCCAGGGTGGCAGGCATGGAAGGCCCTGCCTGGCAGGGCTGCCCGCACCTCCCCTGGGTCTCATCCCAGGAGACATATTATGTGCAGGATGGTGGAGCCTGGCTGTTTGGGGGGCAGTAGCTAGGATGCTGGGATGCAGGCTCAGTTGGCCTGAATCAGGGCGCTCCACCAGGTCCACTCCCCCGGCTTCACCATCTCCTGTGACTGTGCCCCTCTCTTTCCATCACCTGAAACAGGGGGTCCACGGACTCCAGAATGCCAGTGAAGAAGACTTTGCATCTCTTCTCTGGAACTCACAGCCCCCACAGTGTCCGTGAGGACGTGCTCAGCAGTGTGACCTGACCAAAGTCCCCCACACCATTGGTCCTCAGGACCCTGTGCTGAGCCCTGGGGAACTCCAACTCTGAGGAACTGGCCCCAAGGACCCACACAGGGCCCCGCAGCTCCTCTCATCAAAGGAAGACCTATAATTTTCTTCAGTATACGTAATGATTTTGCTTCCATTTTACTACAATTTTGTTATTATGACCATACGATGCCTACTTTGAACACATCATTTTATCATTTAGTTCTCATGGATTTTTAAACACGTTTGATATGATGCTTATCCACTCAGGTTCATTATGAACATGCATCTACGGAGCTCATAGAAAGATGTCCTTTAGGATTTCCTAGAAGATCACTGTTAATTTTCTCATCAAAAACAAGGGAAGCTGAAGAGTCATACCTCAATATATCCAGCATTGACTAAAATAATTACCCAACAGAAATGTCAGCAGTAACCTGTCCAGCACATCTGTCTTTCAAAATGAAAGAGTAATGGAGACAATTCAATATTTAGGATTCTATTTTTAGTGTATCCATCAGTCCTGAAAAAGCATGTTTTCATGTTGAAGTTCAAACTTCTTAGAGGTATTCCTTAGAGGTATGAAGAAAGGAGAACTCTGGTAAAAGTAAATCTACGGATCTTTATGGAAATTATGCATTATTTCTTTTTTTTTCATAAGAAACTCAGACAGCCCAGTTCTGTAAACCATAGTTTACTGAGACCCACATAGCCTGCAATTGGAAGCTTAGAACTTCAATCATAAGAATGAAACTCAGGACCTTTTACATATGAACCAGGCCCTCTCCTATAAGCCACTTCTCATTCCTCTCTCTAAAATGCTTTTATACCTAGGATTCTATATTCCCTGTGAGGAAGGCAGAGCAGGTAGCTGACTCTGTCTTAAAGGTGATGATATTGAACTCAATGTCACATGACTGCAGCTCTTTGTTTTTCTTCTGTGTCTCAAAGTCACACAACCAAAGCATCCCAGATTGTCTATAGAGGTTGGTTGTTAACAGGAAGGAACCTTCATGCTAGTCACATAAAGTCAACTTAGTCCACATCAAAAGCAGATCATAGGTTGACATAAACTCCACTGTTGTGGTACAGGATCTGGACTGGGAAAGAAGAGACTTCAAGATGGGGATATAGCTTGTTCTATGTAAGTTCTAGATGGCTTTAGCTCTCCAGTGCAGAGTAGGGTAGGGACCTTAGTTTGAGAGATTAGGCTCAGAGAAAGTGGCTTGGTCCTGTTTGGTTTCCTAATGGTTACAGATCTTGTATCTTGAGTACGGTGCTTACTTAAAATAGATGCTAGAGAATGGGTGTTAGTTTAGTTTGCATGGCTGTGATCCTGTGTGGGTTCAGGGTGACTATATTTTCCCTTCTCTCAGGTAGAGTTCATAGAGATAACAAGCCGTAGATAATGGTGGTAGGTTTGGAAGATATGGCTTCAGTGGCCTGCAAGTATGTACAAATACATTAAGGGAGATTAGGTAGACTCAGAGAACTCTAATAGTGTAATTTCTTAGAAAGGCAAAATCAAAGTTCAATAAAAGAAACACTGGGAAATAGATATTTGAAAAAGATAGAGTGGAATCAAGGGGAAGGAGGTAGATGTAGAAGAGAAGAGGGAAGCTAGGAGAATGCAACATCAAGAATTCAATGTATAGTGTACAAAATTTAGAGAAGTGAGGGAAGGGGTGAGTTCGGAGGGATGGGAAGAAAGTTAAAAGGGATTAATCACAAGGTAAGAAACAATGGAGCAAAGCATACATAAGGAGAAACAATTGGCATGCCAAAAAATTCACATGAAAACCTGACTCAAGCAAACACACTTTCTAGCATGGCATCTGAGGATCTTGTTTTGTGCTGAAATTATAATCTTTTTTCAGTTAAATGTTTGGAATGTAAATGGAAATAACAAAACCATTCTAGCCTGACACAAATGACTTTCATCCATAATCCTAACTAGTCTGAAGGCTGCCATCTGAGGAACATGGTTCAAAGCTAGCCTCGGAAGGAAAATCATGAGACTCTTATCTCCAATTAACCATCAAAAAACTAGAAGTGAATCTGTGATAGAAGTGGAGGTCAAGGGGTAGTATGCTAGCCTTGAGAGAAAGAAAAAAATGTTCTGGAATAACATCCAGGAATCACAGCCTAGGATTAGTACACAACAAAAGTAAAAAGGTTATTCTAGATTTGTATAATCAGGTATATATTTTATTAATTTTACAAGTTCCTCCAGTTAACATGTTCCTGTCATTTCTTACTTATGATGGCTGGTGTTAATCATGCTTCTTTTGTGAGTTTTAAAATAAATACTCATATTTTGCAAATATTAAATATTTCATGGCACTTAATTTCAAATACAAATTTTTATGGCCATTCATATTTGACCTAAAGCTTCTGAATACAAAATTGAACTCAATATGTCTTATACTTGACTAGTTAACCATTTATTCTAAACCCAGAAAAAGACATGTTATAGTTCTTTCTACTTTTCATTTTATAAGCCATTAAGGTTAAACTATACTACTTGCTTAAATCTGTCATAGCAATTTGGTAACTGGCTTTCTATCCATTCCAGAATTGAGGGTTTGATTTGTTTTGATATAGGCACATTAATATTAGAAGAATATTACAACTTCAAGAGAGTCTTCTTGTGGGAAGGATAATTAGTTTAAGCTACATAATAAAAAATTGATTATACAGATAATGAAGCAAACATCTAAAGAGAAAAGCCTGCAATTGACATTTAGTTGTTAACTTGGTAGAGGTTGACAAGAGCTTATATTTCTTCTCTCAGATATGTATGTTGGTCTTTTTAAACAAAGTAAGGAATTTTATGTTGCTCATAATGACTAATTTTGGCTCATTTTTCTAAATACTGTATTTAATTTAATTTGTCTAGGTAAATAGACTAGATGATGCAGTTTATTATAAATGAACAAACAAATCAACCACTTCCTTTGCTATGGAGCCCAGTTCTGAAACAATGTATAGACAGGAACAAATGTAATTATCCTTATCTTAATGTATTAAAAAAGATAAGGAGGTAAATGTCAATTCGGCTATTTCTACAGAGCAACAAGCCACAATATTCACCAAGTAATCAAAGCGAACATTTAAAATAATCTCTATGGTGTAATTTAACAGTTTAGTTGAGGAGACCATAATGATCTTCAGTGATAAACTTTTATAAAAGACATTTTGTAGGTAGAATTTAGCTTTTGAAAAAAAAAGAAAAACAGTGCAACAAAGCATTGCATTGTGGGTAGAAGCTTTGTGAGCATTCAGGGAAGTGTTAGGTCTAAGAGCACATGGATCAGGATCTACCAAATGAGAACAAGCTGGGAGCATCATAAGAGCAATGTTCTGGGCTGTGTCTTTTAAATTGTTGTTTTGTTGTGTTGTTGTTGATTGTGATGGTGATGGTGGTGGTGGTGGTGGTGGTTGTATGTGTATGTATGCGTGTGTATGTGTGTGTGTATGTGCACATGCACATGGATTGTATTCTGGGCCTGGACACGGTCTCTTAGCTTTTCCCCTAAATTCTAGTGCTCTGTTATTTCATCCACTCCTTCACTTCTGGCTATGTAATAGTAATTGGAAGTAAGAGTCTCAGGAGCTTTTCCTGCCTTTGCTGGCTTCAAACTGTGATTTGAAGTTCCTCTAATCTCAGTCATCTGAGTAGCTAAGATTATAGTTATGAACCACTAGTGTCCAGATGCTGATCTGTTTTGCAGAAGCTACCTGTATGGGTACATGGGTGCTACAATCAAAATTTTAAAAAATGAGGAAAGAAAGCAACACAGGCTTTAAACCAGGCAATATATTTTAAGAAGAGCCACTTTGTCTTCTATTTCTAGGAGTTCTAGAGAACTGCTGTTACTGATCTCAGTGTGAAAATGAAACACAACTGCCACCAGAAATGAATACTTCAGTTCCAAGAGGCAAAGTGGCTCAAACCAAAAGACAAGTAAATGATGACCAAACACATTAAGGACTTGGGTTTCCCAACTTGTCCTGTGTTCTTTCTACTATATACACTATTTTTGTGTAAGTCCTCAGAGCTTACTTGCTAAGAGACACTTAAAACATAGAGAGTATTTCAGAAGCCACAGTAGCTTTTAATTGAAAAAATGCAATTAAGAATTACATAATTTCCCACTCTGACTTTCTTGCCTCTTAAGCATTATGAAATTGTGTCTATTTCCTGAATGGGTGAATTGCTACAATGAGTCTGTGATCTTGCTAAGCTGAGCAAGACAAGAGATCAATGTAAATGATGTAGAGAACAGAGACCTCTGACCTCAGGCTGTCTAATCACAAAAAGGGGTGCCAAAGTAAAAGCAAGAAATAACTAAGATATTAACATAATGGTTAGTTGTGTTAATGGTTAATTCAACATAGTTATGTCCCATTATAGCTACATTACATTGTTTTAAAAAAAAGAGCTAACCTGTTGATTATCGTTTATCACCCCTCCCCTCCTAATTCATATGTTGAAGTTTAAAATGTATTGTGACTATAGAATACTAGCATCATGAGGGAACTGCAATAGACAAGGCCTAGTGGAAGACACTTAGAGTAACTGGAGTTAGTTATCAATTCAAGTATTTCTTCAATTTTAATTCTTATTAAGTTCTGTCTAGCCCAGATGCTTAATTATAAAGACTGAGCAAACATGGTTCCCTATTAGCCCCTATCTTCCTGTTCAAGATATAATTTCTACTTTTACACATGTTCCTCCATCACCTACCCCAAGCTCCTCACCCAGGGCCTGTGGAATGCTTGGGTTATAAGCTTCTAAATCTTTCAGCTAAATAAACCTCTGTGTTTCTAAACTACAGCCTGCATGTTATTTTAGGGATAAAAGGTGAATTTCTACAATACTGTGGCTCTCAGTTTACTGTTGACAGCCCTGAGGCTCATGGAGTGAACTTCACCAAGGTGAGATGGGACAAGTCAGGATCAAGTCCAAGTGCAGCCATTCTCATGTAGAAGGCTGCACCCAACTGCTAGGCATGTTCAAGGAGGCTGACACCAGTGATCACTGCACTTGTGTGCAAAACACCATTCTTAGCTTTCTATGCTTATTAAAATAATATTGGACTTTTAAGTAGTTAATCTAAAATGAATTAATCAAATTTTGTTTCTCTTTTTCTCCTATTGATGCTCATGGACGTCTACCACACACTCAACATTTTTCTCTAATTGATTGATGGTGCCTGGATCCTTCCTACCGTCTGCTGGAGAAGAGAAGAGAGGGGGAAAGGCAGGGAGGTGTCAGCATCTGAACTGTGCAGGTCACCACCTGCAGCTCAGGCAGCTATGGGGCACCGGGCCTGTGATGAAGATATTATGTTATTATAATTTTTAATTATTTTAAATCATAATGTTATGCTCAATTCAGTCACTAAAATAGCAATTATACTTGAATAAATTGAATGTATGAATCTTCATTTTTAACTTTTAAATCTTGTTAATTCTTGAGGCAGTTTTGTCTATAATAGAATAATAATTTTAAATGATACCTAAATATGAACTTCATTTTACTTTTTAATATGTACTTATTAGAAAAGGTAGTCAGGACTGTAATTTCAGCTGCCAGTGTGGTAAAGAAAAGAGGGTTATGAGTTTCAAGCCAGTCCAAGCAAAGATTGTAACCAGATACCAAAACAAAATACAAAAAGAAAACAAAGATGGGACTGGTGAAAGTAATATACCACTTGTCTAGAACATGAAAGACCCTAGGTTGAGAGAGAAAAAAGAAACAGAGAGAGTGAAATTCAGAGAGTAGTAGACACAGAAAGAGCTACAGAAACACAACTTAAAATGACCTGGGCATCTCACATTATATATTTCATTGAATAGTAGTAATTAAAAAGAGAAAGAAGTACACATTTAAATAAATATTATCAATTGAAAATTGACCTTATTGAAAATATTGACCATAAATCTACCTCTTTTCTCATGTTTTAAATTTAGAAATCACTGTAAATCCCTTATCTTATTTTTATTGTGAAAGCATTTCAAATAGAGACAACAAAAGTACCAGTCAATTCTGCAGACAGTTGGTATGCTGGTTTGCATCCACATACTCTTTCGTTTTTAGTATTATGACATTGATATAATGACATTGATTAAACACCTCTCACAGTACTGTCTCTAATTCGCAGTAGCTTTTCTTAGTCAACTGAGCACATCTGCCTGAATCCTTTGATGACTTTATGCCAATAATCTATAGTAAAATAACAACAGAATAACCACTCAGCTACCGTTTATATAAAGCTATTTTGAGATTCCCTGGAGGATCTCTGAAAAACAATCACAAATATCTATTCTTTCATCTCAGAAAAAAGGATAAATCTTAGGTATAAGTAGGGTGTTTCTGTAAGTTATGGCTATACGAGTTTTACAGAGTATCCACACTATGAAGAAAGGATGAGTTCTAGGTTAATTTCTGTAACCAAAATAAACATCTAAGGAGAAATATATTTTAGCTGAGTGCCACTGGCTTACTTGTAATAATAACTATTCAGGAGGCCGAGAATTGAGGATCACAGTTTGAAGCCAGTGCAATAAATAGTCCGTGAACCATTTAGTATCTCTGTTAATCACCAAAAACAAAACAAAACAAAACAAATCAAAGAAGCCAGAAGTGGAGCTATGTCTCAAGAAGCAGAGTACCAGCCTTAAGCTAAAATCTTCATGGACAGTGTTCAAGACCCCCAGGACAAGTCCCAAATAGAAGAAGGAGGAGGAGGGAGGAAAGGAGTAGCAAAAGGAAGGGGGAGAGGGAAGTAGAGAAAGGGGAGTGGGAGGAGGAGGAAACAATGGTACATTCTATGGCTTTTTTCTAGGTATATTGTAGTGTTCTCATGATTTACAACATATTGAGGTACAGATTGATCAAATCTGTCATAAAATCATAGTGCTCTGGATTCTGATAAAATGGATATATAGTTTCCATCTTTTCTTTATTATGATAAAGAATGAACTCAGTTTTTTATTTGTTTTTCTGATACTAGTCCATGTTTCTCTCTGCTGTAAGGCATGGACCAGAATTGTCTAGTCAATAAAGCAGAACTCAAAGCCCCAGGGACATTGTCTGTAGCTTCTACTTTAGGCTTACTTCCAGGAATACATTTTAGACTCAGATAAATACAATTTTCAGACAGTACTGGTGGACAATTTCAAATTTTAAACAGTTAGCATTTAAGCAAATTAATAACAAGATTAAAATTCTCTGCTAACATACTTGCTTTTAATATCTAAGAAGACAAATTTAAAAATGAGTCCTGATTCTCACTCATGCCTAACCCATGGTTATTTGCCTGAATCTAGCAAGATTCTGTCCCATTTCCCCTTCCTTCCTTCCTTCCTTCCTTCCTTCCTTCCTTCCTTCCTTCCTTCCTTCCTCCCTCCCTCTCTCCCTCCCTCCCTCTCCCTCCCTCCCTCCCTCTCCCTCCCTCCCTCTCTCCCTCTCTCCCTTCCTTCCTTCCTTCCTTCCTTCCTTCCTTCCTTCCTTCCTTCCTTCCTTCCTTCCTTCCTTCCTTCCTTCCATCGTTCCCTCTATCCCTCCCTCCTTCCTCCCCGTTTCCTTTTCTTTTTTTTCTCTTTCTTTCTTTCTTTCTTTCTTTCTTTCTTTCTTTCTTTCTTTCTTTCTTCCTTCCTTCCTTCCTTCCTTCCTTCCTTCCTTTCCTTTGTTTCTTTTGTTCTCTTTCTCCCTAACTTCTCTCTACCCCCACCTCTCTTTCCCTCTCATTCTTCTTATTCTGAGTTTGTGAATAAATCAGATCCTTCATTGTCTACATACTAGCACTCATGGGCAGCTGTGATCTTCTTAATTTCAAGAAAATATGTGTATGTAATAACGTACTGCCTTGGCCATTTGTAAGTATCTATTAAGGGAATTCACATTGGTCTGTACTCATTTTTCCTGTGCCCCTCTTCCCTACATACAACACTCCAGTCATGGCGCCATCATTACTTGTTGGTCTCTATAAATTTCAATTCTCTAGGTTTCTCCTGAAACTGAATATTTTCAGTATTTGTCTTCATTGGTGGACTTCCTTATTTAGCATAGTTTCTTCTGAGCTCATTTATTCAGTTTCATACACACACACACACACACACACACACACACACACACATATATATTTAATTCCTTTTACCCTTTGTAAAATCTTACTGGTTCTCTCATCTAAAAATACCCAAAAGACCAAAAAATACTTATGTGGTTTATTAAAAGTTTATATAAGAATTGTGACTTTTTATCTTCTTGAAAATATTATCATTTTGCCACACTGCAAGGAGATAAAATTTAAGTTACGTGTGGTAATAATATAAGGATGTAACATTTACAGAAGAGTGAACACCTGTTCAAAAGATTTGGGCCTCATTTTCCTGAAGTCATTATCTGAATTCAACAGTGGATGTTGTTTCTTCAATCATTTCAGTGACATTGACTACATGAACATTTTCATTAAACTGCATTAAACTGCAGAGCTTTTGTATGGCAAAGGACATAGCTAGTAAATTAATCAGGAAGCCTACAGAGTCAGAGAAGATCTTCACCAACCAAACAATGGACAAAGGCCTCATATCTAAAATATATCAACAACTCAAAAAATTGAATCAATCCAAAACTAATCTCCAAAGTAACAACCATCCCATTAAAAAATGGGCCAAAGACTTAAAGAGAGTCTTCTCTGAAGAGGAAACAAAAAATGGCCTATAGACACATGAAGAAATGCTCAACATCTCTGGTCATAAAAGAAATGCAAATCAAAACAATTCTAAGATTCCACCTCACTCCAGTTAGTATGGCCAGGATCAGGAAAACGAATAATAACAGATGCTGGAGGGGATGTGGCCAGGAGGGATCACTACTACACTATTGGTGAGAGTGCAAACTCGTTCAACCACTATGGAAAGCAGTATGGCAGTGCCTCAAAAGGCTAAATATGGAGCTCCCCTATGAACCAGCAATTCCACTACTTGGCATTTACCCAACCATCCAGAAATTAGAGCATACTAAATTCACTAGCACAACAATGTTCATTGCAGCATTATTCACCATAGCAAAAATATGTAACCAACCTGGATGTCCCTCAGTTGATGAGTGGATCAACACGTTGTGGTATTTTTGCACAATGGAATTCTATGCTGCTGTCAGAAAAAATGACATCGCCCCATCTGTTAGGAAATGGAAAGACTTAGAAAAAATCATATTAAGTGAAGTAAGCCAGACTCAAAGGAACTTAGGCTCAATGGTTTCCCTCATTTGTCATAATCAGTAGAAACCTTGGACTCTACTAGCAGAGATCTACAATAGAGCAAAATCTTGATACATAAGGCCATATAGTATGAAGCTAATTGAAAGGACCTCCAGGATAGTTAAACAAAAGCCATATAATGAATGGATTGCTGTCCTTAATGTACTATGTTATCTCTCATCTCTTTTGCTGTCCCTTGGTTATCTCATATTGTTACAGCATCTCACTTTGTTATCTGATATATTGGATTTATTTGTATTTGGTTATTTGAAATTGGATAGGGAAGGGGGGAAAACCAAGATGGGGAGGGGGGTGGAGGGGAGGGTAATGGGGACCAAGACATGTGAAAGGGTAGCAATATATGTGAATTAATGCACCCTCGATCTGGCAAACATCATGTAACCCTTTTATTAATTACAATAAAAAATATATATAAAGAATATTAAAATGGCATAAGGATTACATATATTTGTCATTTTTACTTACAATCCATTTATATAAAAAGTAACATAAATTTGTTAAATTTGTTTATAAGCTGTTTGATAATAATTGTGTATGTTTATAAAACCATACAATCTGTATAATACTAGATATTATATATACACATTATATATAACATTATATGTGTATGCTATATAAATAGTATATGTAATATGATATGTGTATTGTATGTATAAATAATATAGTATATTTTGTATGAAACTATAATATATGCCCTAAAACTATTGTATTATATGGTGTTACATAATCATGTGTACATGATTGACATTTAACAAAATTATCACATGTATATTAAACATAATTCTCTATGTGCATACATATGTGTATCAGTATTTAAAAAATTTAAACTAAAGGAAATTTAGATAAGCTTTTTGAAATTGGATAGTTCTTTTTCATAAAACAAACTTTCTCCTATTTTATTTACACAAGTATAAATTACATGTGCTTTACAAGATGAAGTTAAATATATACTCTATGAAAAAGTTACCGGGTTAATAGTGAACACCTGTAATCTACACAGTTCAGAGGCAGGTGTATCATAGTTGGTTGCCAACCGAGTTACATAGTAAGATTTGGAAAAAAAAATAAAACAGTGGGATACACTAGCACCTTTTTTGAATGGATTAGAAATAAAGCAAATGTAAGGCCTTGCTTTCAAAGGAATTTGTCACTGTAAAGTGGTTCTTTAGTTTGAAATTACTGGCACTTTACTACATAAGAGCAAACAAATGAAAACGAAGCCCTAGCTAATTTGCTTATATCCATTGACTTATTAAATTTGAACCTCAATGTTTTTGCTTTGTTTGACTTTTATTTCATGAAATAGAAGGGAATACTCTTTCCTGCTCTTTTATAGATAGCATTTCCACTAACATAACCAGTAATTATTCAGAACTATGTGTTCAACCAGATGATGAACTTTCCCACCAAAAAAATGATATCGGATTCTTACATATCTGAAAATTGAACTTGAGATTACAATTTCTTTCTCACATCAACTTTTCATTGAGTATAATTCTCTAGATAGTAAATGTCCTGCATGATTTAGTATATCAGTTTTTGCACTCATATGAATAAATTTATGCATATTTGTGAATAAAAAAACTAGGACCCAAGGAAATCAAACCAATGACAAGCAGAATATTTTGTACAGGAAGTACTGTATTAAGATAATCCCAGAAGTTAAGCAGGATTCACAAGTGTTCATATGATAAAAACAAGAGAACTTTTGAGACAAATAAATTTTCACAAATGAGCATAAAATAGCCTTATATTGTTCTCAAGAAACTGTGAGAAGATTGAGTGATTGGCCCTTATATTGTATGGTAGACATTATATGCCAAATCAGTAAAAGTAACCTAAAATCCCCACATTCCTCAAAGCCTCACACGTTGGGCTGGAAGATGCTGCTTTGTGTAAATAAATTAGTTTCCAAAGTGTTGATATTTATCAGCACTTACAGAACAGCAGCAGCAGGGACAGGAATTCATTTCCTCGGGACTCAGGTTCTGTGGAAATAGACCAGCAGTCCTCACAGCAGCAGAAAAGGACTGAGCACGAGGAAGGGGGCAAATGATGACTCTCCCAGCTTTTGGGAGTCAGAGATTTCTAGAGTGCTGCTGTGTACAAACTGATGATTCCGCAGCCTAAAGTACTTTCCAAAGACCTTATCTCAGAAGACAGGAAAAAAATTACAGTAAAATAAAGCCAAAGGAACTACTGTTGCAATTCAGGTATGTTTTTCTGTTGGCTTCCTGGGTGTTCTGTTGTTTGTTTTTTTGTAAATAAGAGTTTAACCATATCTAGATGTGACTTCATACCTTTTTGTTAAAGTTCTATGATTTTATATGTACTTACGTACAAGTCTAACTTCCCACAGGGTTCATTCAGAGACAAAACTCGATTATTTTCTAAGCTAGAGATCGCAAGGCGATGATCCTTCATGGTGGTGGTTGTCACTTCTTGGCAGTTCTAGAAACAATTCTAACAATTAAATGACCGTTCATTCGTGTGACTATAAAATGTATGGTTGCATGTATCTAAATCATAACTCACAATATACAGTGAAAAAATGGTGACCGCATTACAATACAAAACAAATGCCACAAATCCCATCTGTGGGACAATAAAGCATGGGTTCTGTCACCACAGAAATGATGGGCAGGACATCTTCGGAGAAAGAAGAGCCTTCCTACAGGAAGCTGAGGAGACCCAGAATTGGCCTGGAACTTGAGAGACTCAGAGCCTGTGGCATGTGTTTCAGACAAGAGTTCTGGACTCATTTGCAGGATAACAGTGAAATCACCAAACACAATTCCCACTATTACCTTTTTACTAGGTCCTGAGCGATTGATTGACAAACTGCCTCTAAATGGTGATGATAATCATTCCATCAGAGATGTCTTTTGGAAGTGCCTCATGATGTTTCTGACATGAAATATGTTCTTTTAGGTTTTTTTTTTTCATGGTAGCATGTCTTGACCTTGAGCACCTGAGGCACCCCTTCAGCCCTGATTTTGGTAGTTATTTGGAAGCCATAGTCTCACAGATGTTTCTGGCTAAGCTGGCTTTGGATTATGATCCTCTGGTTTTCATCCTCCTCCAAGATGAGAGGCATGAGTCTTCAGTATCATTACATTTGGAAGACAGCTCATTTTGGATTAGAAATACAACTCTTAGAACCACAAAAGAAATTCTCTGCTTTGGGTCTCTGCTTAGAAGGCCCTGACTAATCATCAAGGAGTGCATGAATTCATAAAATAAATAATACAGAAATTCAGGAATACATAGGTAATTCTGGTTCTCTGGCTTAGGCCAGTTGAAGAAACTCCTTACTAACATGACCTCACAACACTGTCAGTTCCCAGGTACAAATTTGTTCAATGTCTCTTACATGACTGATTGTCATGAAAACTATGGCATAGTATATGTCTTGATAGCTCACTACTGTAATCCCAGCTACATGCAAGGGAGACGATTAGGAGAGCTAAGGTTTGAGGGCAGCTCAGGCAAATAAAATCTAATGAGAACCCCATCTCAAATAGCAAGGTGAGCGTAATGAAGCATGACAATTCCAATTGAGTGATAGGTGTAAATGTCAGAAATGCAGTCTCAGGCCATGTCCTGGAACTGATGACTTCAACAGGAAGTCCCAAATTCTCATTTGGGACATGTTTTGCCTATGCTTATTTTACTTGAGTAGATGATGAGAAAAATTTAGGGTGGGGGATTGAATGGCAGATGTTTCTATGAAGAAGACAGATGAATTATTTAATATGTCAAATCCATTTTCAAAAGCTAGCATTTCTTAAACCTGTAACAGATTGTTATACATGAGGAGACTACTTCTGAATTGGGTTAATGGACCATCCATCTTAGTTTCCCCACTTTTTCCAGTTCTTTGTCTTGAGATATTCAGAAACTCCAGTGATCCTCATAAGAGGTGTATGGAAATATTTTGAAAATGAGATAATGAGAGTATAACAAACAAGGCCCCATACACAGCATGGTTAATGGGAAATACTCATAATTGGAATGCATCTAATGTAATGTGACATGAACATTTAATGACATGCAATCAAATTATGAAAAAATAAGTAAAATATTCATGTTCATTATTTGTATTTTAATGGCATCTTTAAATATGTCTATATATTCTCTGGCTTCATGCTTGGTTATTGGGGCTTTTTACCACTTGAGCCATGCTTCTAGTCCTGCTATTTGCTAGTTAATTGGGAGACAGTCTTCTAGGCTATTTTGCACGAGCTGACTTTAAACCTCAGTTCTCCTAGTTCCAGCCTCCTGAGAAGAGATTATAGATATGAGCCACTGATGCCCATCTTGAGCTATCTATGTTTATTTCATTTTTAAATTTTTATTGTAATGGTAATGGACAGAGAGGTTACATTTATATGCCATGTAATGAGTATGTTTCTTTTTGAACAGTGTCACCATTTCTCTTGTTTTCTCATAGTTTTTTCTTCTCTCCCACCCTTCCTTCCACCCAACTTGTGTAGTTCATTTTTCAACATCTTATCTAGTGAGTATCACTGCTGCATTAGCTCATATCTTGGATCAAATATATGTTTTTAATCATTTGGAGAATTACTTTAAGCAGAATAGATGTGATATAAAAATCAAGTAGAAATAGGCAATTGTAATTTTGCCACAGTGGATGTAGGAAAACATGTTACGTGAAGGGAATATAAATTCATAAATAAATTATATATGTACTTATTTGACCAGACAACTTCTTCCTGTAAAAAGAGGAGAACCATTAACAGAACACCTCATGCCAACAGCAGTCTCTGAGGTTTGGGTCATGCTGAGTCACAAAGTGTCTAGACCCAGATCTATGTGCAATTGATGGTTGCAAATGCTTGGTAGTTACCGTAATCATTCTAGTGTGTGTGTGAGTTACTTCTCATCAATAGGTTCTTTACCATGGCTCATATGTTTAACTAAGGCAATGACAGAGTGTTTGTGTGTGGCACCTTGCCTTGAGAAGCAGGTGTGTGGAGAGCCTGGGTGGCAAAATGGGGCAGTTAAGAAGACACTGATCCAGGGGCCGGGAGTTTGGCCTAGTGGTTAAAGTGCTTGCCTAGCATGCATGAAGACCCGGGTTCGATTCCTCGGTACCACATACTTAGAAAAAAGCCAGAAGTGGTGCTGAGGCTCAAGTGGTAGAGCTGTAGCCTTGAGAAAGTCCAAGGACAGTGCTCAGGCCCTGAGCTCAAGCCCAGGACTGGCAAAAAAAAAAAAAAAAGAAGACACTGATTTGTCCCTTATTCACAGACTCCATTGCCAAGCATGTTAGGGCCAGCCATTGCAAAGAATGTGCAGGGTATCTCAAAAGCCAATATCAACTTGCGTTTTAAAAAGTAATGAAACTAGAAGCTCTGCAACTTGGTATTTCTGGTGAGTATGACAGGCCATAAAGCAGAGGAATGAAGGGATGACTGGAGAAGGGTTGCCTGGTGGGCCACACCTTGACTTCATCTCAACGGTCTTAATATGGAGTTCATTCCAAAGGACTGATGCACTCCTATTTGCACATTGTGTGTGCACATATACATGGATGACGTGTGGGCCCAGAGGACAACCAGGATCCAGAAGTCCCCACGTATGTGTGAAATGGGACCACAGAAAACCAGAGGCAAGAAGACAGATTAGCTGAGGGCTGAGGGAAAAGATGATTCTTAAAAAAATAGCCTCAGGTTCTTGCTAAGAGATGGTGAGGATGATTTTACTTCACCTAGAACCACATCATTTCCATTTCCATTTTATTTTATTTTTCACAGCTGAGGACCAAACTCAAGGCCTCATCCTGTTCTTCCACTGCGTTGAATGCCCAACCCCTTTGTTCTGTTTTGTGTTTAGAGTCTTCTGTTAGCTTCTCTTAAGACATGAGGATGGTTTGGATTTTACTGCTGCAAATCAAATATTTCAAAAAGTTGTATAGATTTCCAACATGAATCCAAAATAATCCTTGGATATTTATTGCAACTGGAGAGTCATAAATATATGATTTTTATGCAATTTGTCAAGAGTTAACCACATTTTTAGCTTCAGGATATGTAACCCTTTACTTACACAGAATATTCTTAAAGGTCCTTTATAAAGAGATCAGCAGAGACTGGTAAAATAATATTTTATTGCCATTAAATCCTATTTTAGTCCATCAGATTCAGCTATTATTTACTATGTTGAGCAATGCAAGCTGAGATGAGAAAATCACAACTATACCCAAACTGATTATTGAGAGGTTGAATTAAAGTTAATTGGTGCCAGTCAAAGGAATGGATCTGGGGTAGGGATTAGAAGTAATGCCAATCTTCTGTTAACTCATAGTGATTTCCCCAATAGTCTAGCCAGGCTGTTCTTCCCCAGACAGAACAAGTAGGGGAATTTATTGTGACTCTGTTACAGAGCCATCATGCCTGCATACTTTGAAGTATTAAGTAGACACTAATTTTTGAAATCCCTCTTGTGCTGTGACACTGGTTATTATTCCCTAACTATGGAAGGTGTTGCTCTAGCCCTTGACTTAAAGTCTCGATCTCAATTCTATGTAGGAAATTCTCAAACTCCATTCTGTGATCTAATCCAATTTTTGTTAATATTAACTGCAAAATTATACTTACTTTGATAAAATATTTTGTTCCAGCATTGATTTCAATTGACCCTTTTGAATTCATGGTTGAATATGCTAGGGGCTGACACTATTCAGTGATCAGAAAGAATTAATACATAAGAATGTTAGTATCCATCAGCGCCCAGCTTAAAGAGTTCTTTTGTATAGTATCTCATACGTGTAAGCTGAGGACAGAATGCTGATCATAACCAGAGAAAATAATTCGACATGATGAGAAAAGTGAGCTGTGTATTGGAAATAAAGCAGATTCCTATGCCTTTTCAAAGTTGGCACCACAGAGGTAAAGCAGGCCTCATCTTTTTTTGCCATTTTTATTAAGGAATAATTAATAAATAGAAATTGTGTAAAATATACAAGTACAATATGTTGGTTTGATATGCGTACTTACTGTGAGTTGATCAACACAATTAATTACTATTTCCACTACCTAATATAGTTATTGTATCTGTGTGTGTGGAGCAGGATGTGTGCAAACCCCACAGATACATATGCATTATAGGAATATCTCAGATAGGTGTTCAGAGAGTCCTCAGATATTCCATAGGATTTTTGAGTGCAGCAGGAGCAGGGTGGGTTCCACTCCCTCTTTAGTAGCTTGCTCCTCTGTTTTGCTCTTTAAATCCTCATATCAAACATGAACTACTACTGGCTTTAGGACTAATTATTCACATGTAAGAGGACCTGAGGAGCATTGGAAATAAAGTTAAATTAAAAAATGATAACATTAGTATCCTAAACATATATATACATATATTGCTTTATTTGAAACAAATTAAAATATGCTGCATTTGATAAAAAAGAATAACATTAACTTCCTTATAACAGATATATACAGTGATCCCACAAAATCAGATTTGTCTTATCCTAGTTTGTCCCTTACTAACAGCACAATAGTATATAGAGCTAGGCTATTTGGGGGGTCAAATAAATTCAAATCTTTCTATTTAAAAGTTTTAATAGGTCATTCACTCTGAAACAAAGACCTAATATTTGATGTAGATGTGGAATATTAAGAAAATATCTGTTATAATGCATATGTCAAGACCAATCTCTCTCTCTCTCCCTCTCTCTGTCTCAGATGTGTAATTTTTGTCTACTTATAATAAGACTATATATTTTTTTAA
Source organism: Megascapheus bottae (assembly GCF_031878675.1). NCBI lineage: Eukaryota > Metazoa > Chordata > Mammalia > Rodentia > Geomyidae > Megascapheus > Megascapheus bottae. The sequence continues at coordinate 28,872,943 of NC_143513.1, read as the reverse complement.
GAGTGGAAGAGAAAATTGGGTCCTCTAATGATTCTCTCAGTGGAGAATGTAAAGGCTCTGATGTTCATTGAGTCTTCACTTTGTCTTTTCTTCATTTTGTCATCTTCAGGAAAGATTGAAGATATTTATACTCCATGGTTCTTGTAATATTCCAGTCATAGACACACAAAAAGCCCAAGCTGGGCAGCTTGTCCCCACACTTGTGCTTTCAAGAAACACTTCAATCCAAAAGATCTATTGCTTATGAAATCATGTGTAGATCTTCCCTGTCTTCAAGCCTAACTTATCAGATGACTCACTCTAGAGTGCTATGCTTTAGAGACTCATAGTTAGCTGTATTCTCTTTGAATGATGTTTGTAGTAGATAGGTACAGGGAGAAAAATAAATTAATCTTTGAATGATTGTACAAGGGCCTTAAATTGTCCATTAGTGTGTACACTGCATCTTGACACCTTCTATCAGTCCCTCCTTCCTCCTACCCCTTCCCCAACCAGCAATATCACATTTCCCACTTCCATTTTTGCATATGCTCTTTAATATTAAGGCTGTATCTATCCATCATTGCCTTTTCCATGCACCATCCCCCTCCTATTTTCCCTCCTCATTCCAAGCATATTTCACTTCCTAATAGTCATTTTGTTAGAAGCCAATACTCATTTTCATTATTGTATCAACAATAATTATTAATGTCATCACTTATTGATATTATAAGTGATTTCAATATTTATTATAATTAATTTTAATTAACTACTTAGACTATTAATTATTCAGAGAGCTTACACCCAGGGTCTCACATCTGTCTATGCTATAGACAGCTTGATTCCATAGGCATGAATATTTCTATGCCTATCTTGCTTTATTCACTATGAATTTTTCCCTTACATCTATTCACTTCTCTGAAAATGACAGAATTAGTTTTTATTGTTCCTGGTGGCTGAATAATAAAATTTCTTCTATCTGTCTGTGTATTTATATATTTAATCATATTTTCTTGATTACTCCTCTATTGTAGGGCATCTGTATTTTTCTATTAGTTGGATATTGGGAATGCTGTAGTTATGAACATAGGTTTCTGAGTGACTTTATTGTATTCTATCTTACGAACTTTGAGATAAATATCCGGGATTGGTATTGCTGCATCATACCTTAGTTCTGTTTTAAGTATTTTTGAAGAAATTCCATACTTATTCTTATAATTGCTGTGCAAATTTGCATTCTCATCAACAGTGTGTTAATATCTTGCCTTTCCTGCATCCTCGCCAGTATTTGTTTTTATTTGTATTCATGATGATTCAGACTGGAGTGTGATGAAATTTCAGTGTTGGTTTCATTTGTATTTCCTCTAAGGTCAGGAATGTTGAGCATATATTAATTGGCTATTTGAATGACATAAGAAAAGATAATAGACACATGAAGATATGTTCAACATCTTTGGCAATGAAAACGCAAATCAAAACAACATTGAGATTATACCTCACTCCCATTTAGAATGGCA